>NC_068408.1:22273792-22582959 GCF_023724105.1 Carassius gibelio | reverse complement strand
ATGGTAATATTTGTGGAAGTGTATAGGTACACTTCAGCAAATGCTGGATTGTTTTAATGAGATTTTGTGTTAAATATGGATTAACTCAGCTGTTAGAGTTAACAAACTAATTTACTAACCCAAAAGTTGGTCCATGTTAGAGGTAAAGTTTTTTTTGTAAGGCATTTTATTTGTAATGGCATTTATGTGCGTAGTTAAAAAAAAAAAGGCAAGAAAAGATGCAATAGGCATAGATGCAGACGCGTGATAAATATTTGTGGGGAAAAGGCAGTTATGGTGTGGTAAATGGGAAAAAGAAGAAATTTTGGTGAGTATTTACTTGAGCAATTGTTAGCATTAGGAAAGTATAAGCGCAAAACATAAATTGTGTGAGCACAGTAATAACTGGATTAAAAGAAAATGGGGAGCAGGAGGAATTAATTTATGTAAATGTGTGTGAAATGCAAGCGGTTGGAAAATGGAATGGTGGCTCTTAACTTGTTTGAATCGTAGGAGTTTGCACAATGTATAGTAAATAAAATAAATAATATGTGTTAAAACTAAAGTAAAGAGTCAATCTTGTCACGATAATCGTGGTAATAGTATGTATAATTGAGTACATTGTTTGCTAACTTAGGAACAATGTGCAGAGGGTAAATACGTTATGAAAGTATAAAAATAGTTATGTTGATATAGTGTATTGTTAGCAGTATTGCCTTTGGCAATAGCGCAAATATATATAAGAAAATATTTTCTTGAAAATTAGTTGGAAGTATAATTGGTTTTGGGATGTATTATGTGTAAGATGAAGAACGCTTACCTTGATAAGTGGTTGGTAAAGGTTTTTCTTGAGACGATGTTGCTTGTAGAATGAATAAGTTGTCTTTGTGAGAGGTGCTATAAATTGGGTACAGTATGCAAATTGGAACAAGGTAGGCTTACTAAGAAAAAGAGCCAATGAAAAGGACGAATATGTGTTGCGTCACAGGTTTTGTTTGTAGATGGTGAAGATGAAGACATTGTCAAGCACAGTATTATATTCTGTGCTAGATAGTTATATTTATTTGAATTTATTTTAAGGGACATTATGTTTTGTGAAGTGTAAGAATTCTAGATTTTTTCAACTTAATTGTTATAATTTTTCAACGTAATATGCAATTCAATATTTTAGTGTATGCCAACTGAAAAATTGTCTTTAAGAACACGCATCTGCTTAAGCAAGCCGCAAAACATTTAAAAACAACCAATAGGCTACTTTTCTTGTTAGGATATCACAAATATTTAAATATTAAAACAGGGAAACAGTCAACTCTGGCCTTTTGCATTTAAATATTTATTACAAGCGATCCCACGCGTCTTAATGTACTTTTTTTTTTTTTTTTTGCTTCCATTAAAGTGTATATATATTATGTTGCATTGTTTATCTAAACGAACTCCTTTTCTTGTTTTAAACCTAGCCAATAATCTCATGTGTTGCGTGTGAAACACAGTGGCTTTAATAATACATGTATTGTGAAATTACTGCATTTCCGTGTCAATCCATGTTGATTTTTACCGTGAACAATTCAGTGACACTTTAATTCAGTGCGTGCAGCACAGCAAAAATAGACTCGGTATGTAGCTGCACTGCAGCAGATGCACCGCTCCTGAAACTCACTGAAGGGCCGCAACCGCGTGCAGTGTGAAGGCCGTTAACATGGGTGCGTAAAAAAAAAATACGCAAGGCATACGTTTTGCAGAGGAAGTATGTCCTCTGATTTCCACGGCACATGTCTGGGGTGTGTTATAGCTCCGATTAGGTCTTTTTTTGTTCTCCACACATTGTCAACTGACACCAGAAGCGGATAAGAAGCGCAGTGGTAGGATTCGCAAGACTACGTGATTTCACTGTCCAACACAGTCTGGTTCAACATTTTTTTTCTTGATTTTGTGTGTTCTAACATGGTTTGCTGAATGTTAATGTTTTGTCATGTTTAATTCAGTTTATTCCACTCCTACAACTCATGCAATTAAACTCCACAATACTTTTTTAATTGTCCTTGAAAAATGGATCTGTGGTGCCATATGGTCTAATATTGTGAGGTTTTCAAATTTGTGAATGAACCTCTTGTCATCCATTTGTGGTCTTCTAGCAAAAATATAGTAATATGAAATAGATTGAGAGATTGCACAGTGTGTTTAATTTGAAATGTACTTGACTTCTATTTTGTATTTACTGTGCAGTTCTGACGCTGCGTGTGTCAAAAAAGACTAGACTAGAAAAAAAAATTTCTCAGGCATATGTGCAATTTGATATTAATTATTAAATTAATATTATTTTTTTTAGTCTTAAATATTGTTTTAAATTTCATGATGTTTCCGGTCTTAATTGTATTATTTTTGTTTTGCTTTCTTTTCATATTTTATTATTGGTCTTTAAATTGTATTGCACAATGGATGTTTTGTTTGGTATGTTGTGCAGCACTTTGGTCAGCATTTATGTTGTTTTAAAGGGCTATATATAAATAAACTTGACTTGACTTGAAACTTGACTTAGAGCTTATTTATAGCGAAGTGGGCTAGAGTGGTCTCCATCAGCTCAGGTAGCCGCGTTGGAGCCGTGAAGCGCCGCAGACATGTGCAGTGGATATCAGGGGTGAAACAGTAATGTTAGAGTTCACGTAATGTATGTGTGCTGTCTAGGTGGTGTTATGAAGTTTTTTTCTTAGCAAAATACTCGATGATGTAAAAGTATCGATTTATAGATATCATTGCAGTCGATTATTAATGTGCAATGGAAATGAGTGAACATAAGTTGAATAAATATGTTCTAGGTAATGTATATATATATGTGTGTGTGTGTGTGTGTGTGTGTGTAAGAAGTTTGGTACACAAAACATGGATTTGTTTAAATAAGAGGCATTGTTAATATCAGGATTTGTACATTTTCACAGTTAAATAGCAACTTACATAAATGTAAGCCTTTAAAGTACATAAAATGCCTTTGAAATAAAAGCAGCAACCTGAGGCATGTATTTATTTATTTAGTCTGTTTTAAAAGACGACGTAATTTAATGTGATGTGGTACAGTTCTTTTGTAGCAGTATGGAAATGTTTTTTTATTTATGTGTTTGTAACTGTTAATATAAAAGATAGGAAATAATAAAATATTAAAAATATATATGCATTAAAAATATATTTACCAACAGGCTATTATCAGAAACAGAAAAATCACCAAGAGTTTGTTAGATTTTAACTGCTACAGTATAAAGTGAAATGTGCAGTGGTTAACTGACTTGAAATTCAAGACACGACTCAGCTGTATAACAGCATGTTCCTAAGTCATTTGAAAAGCCCATTGTTTTGATGGCGAAAAACCATTGTTAAATCAGTCATGAAGAGTAAATGGATTTGAAAATGTGTTTAACAATCTTTTTTAAAGTTTTACTAAATTAAGTATGGGTCTTATTCATTAAAGTGGATTATATTTCTTTGTATGCTTTAGGTGTAAATATCAGCTATTAATGCTAGAGAAACCCAAATGATCGGTTAATGTAAATGTAATTGCTGTCATCAACACTAAGTGGTGGCGTTCTTTCTTAAGCACTTTTATTTTTATGTATAGAGACAAAGGAAGGTTTTTTTTTTTTTTTTTTTTTTTTTTTTTTTTTTTTTTTAAGAAACATTGGAATAATTGTTCAATTAGTAAGGTTTA
Organism: Carassius gibelio; assembly: GCF_023724105.1. Lineage (NCBI taxonomy): Eukaryota > Metazoa > Chordata > Actinopteri > Cypriniformes > Cyprinidae > Carassius > Carassius gibelio. The sequence continues at coordinate 22,579,286 of NC_068408.1, read as the reverse complement.
AATATTCTCACAATAAGTGTCCCTTTATGAATATATATATTTCAGCCAATACGTGAAATATGACAATGTTAACAGACTTTAAAGTGTATGGAAATAACAATGACACAATATGGCTGTACTGTATAACTAAAAGAGAAAACGAATATGTGAAAATTCATTATGTGATTAAGAGGCTAATAATGAGTCAAGAGTTTTGCATTATAGAACAATCTTATTATGGATATTTTCTTGTGAAGATTGATTTGTAATTGGATGGTAGAAGTGTAAAATATTATTAATTTATTTAATTTAACATTTTGAACTCAAACATTTATGGTTTAAGTACAGTCAAAATTGACTATAATTGTTGAATGTGTTATATATTTATTTATCTATATTTTATTATATTTGTGTTTAAGTATTTGTTGGTGTGTATTAAAAAACAATTACAGGACAAAAGTGCTTTCAATATAAGGTTATATAAGAATGTGTTGTGTGTATAATTTAATCAGTTAAAGTCAGTGACAAAAGTGTCTTTTGTTTTATTTATAGAAATGTACAAGGTGCTGTATATTCATTATTATCCTAAAAGTAAAAAAATAATAAAAGTAGGCTATATATAATTATTTTTGTGGAACCTGGTCAAATTTTTTTCAATGATTTATTGAAACTATATATTTATTTATTTAAATGATATAAAATAGTTAAATAAATGTTTAGTGATCTATAAAGAGTTGTGTTAGTATTATTTAAATCCAAAATATCAGAGGTAGCTATATTTTTTATAGATTGGTGAGAGCTATGGAAAGAAATAAATGGACTTTAAGCACTGAAACGTGATTTTGTAGCTGTAATGTCAATATGTTGAATTTTGTGGTAAAATCCTATATCTTGTTTAGTAATGTGTTGTATTGACAAGTCAAGCTAGTAGATATTTATAATATTATAGTGGCATGATTGGATGTTTTTAAATAAAGATTTACAAAAACTATGCTAGTTTGGTAGCCCATACTCGGAATTGGTCTGCATTTAAGTTTTCCAAGTACACACACACAGTAGTGAGAAGTGAACACACCGTGAACACATACACAGAGCAGTGGGCAGCTATAGATCCTGCGCCCTGGGAGCAACTGAGGGGTTCAGCAGAACAGGTTATTTTGCCAGGTGAGGGGGCGTGTTTCGGAGGGTAAGTGACGTCAATGTAACCTTTTATTTAAACTGCTGAGAATGACGGTTCTGGCACTCAGTTGGACTGTTTGTTGAAGTCTGTGTAAAATGGAGAAAAGTGGTGAGAAGTAATTTTTTTTAGAGCGGAACAATGTTTTTATTGTATGTGTACCGAGTGTATTAATCTTTATTTTTGTAGTTGTTAATCTTTATACTGTATTTCTTTTGTTGGCACAGAAAGCAACATGGTTGTTTCCAGGTATGGGAAGAAAGACTTCGTTGTACCTAAAGGTATGTTTGTTGACTAAATAAATGTTCTTGTTTTTTGACCGTTGTACCTAAATGTATGTTTGTTGACTAAATAAATGTTCTTGTTTTTTGACCCATGGGTTATTTAGTTGTGACAACGGTTTTGTTTCTTGCAGGTCTGAATGTTTGCTTCTTGACGGATTCCATGTGCCGTGGTTTGGACCAATACTGTGAGGGCGCATATTGTTGGGTTCATCCGGGCACTACTCTGGTCCGTTCAGCACAACAGCACGTTTATCATCTGAGAAGAGTAAACGGGGATGCCTTGTTAATCATTCACATTGGGACAAATGATGTCGCTAGTGGGGTTTCAGCAGAAACCATCGTTAACCGAATGGCATTGCTTGTGGAACGCCTTCGTCACTCTTTTAAGTACAAACTGTATTTCGCTATTTGTTCTGTTTTGCCTCGTTATGTTGATGACAAGCAAACTAAACATACAGTGAAGCGATGCAATATATTGTTGGAAAGATGGTCTAGTGAGATGGACAATGTTGTTTTTTTGCGAACGTGGAGAGCCTTTGTGTCTGGAGGATGTATATGTTCTGAAATGTTCCGTCCAGATGGACTTCACTTGAATGTGAAAGGGAAAGATCGTCTTTTTCAGTATTTCAAACATTTTTTGTGGAACTTTTGTAATTATATTCTTCGTTTTCCAAGCTTGCAGCAATAAAACTCTATGGAAATAAGCTTTTAAAAGTGTTGATGCAACTTATTTATTGTTCGATATTTTTGGGGTTAAAAAATGTTCTGCAAATATCAGTTCAAATTGTGTTTATATACAGGGGTGCACATAAATGGTCCATAACCAAAAAAAAAAAAAGATCCATTAAATATGTTCTGACAATGTTAATACACAATTAGCCTACCATTTTAGATCACTAACTGCACTATATAAGTTTTATTTTCAACATGAATACATAAATCTAGTGTATCCCATGCCGTTTTTAAAGCACAATGCAAAACTATGACATTCATCCACTGACGCTCTTACTTATACTTTCAGGCAACATGCCACAGTGAATGCCTGCTGAATAGTTTGAATATGATAAAAGTTTGAATATGATAAAAACGCTTTTATTTTATATTTTTTCTTTAGAGCTTTTATTCAAAGTTATTTAAAATTGGGTAATACATAAAGCGATTCTCCTTAAAGAGGTAGACAAAGAAAGCAGTAAATATTAGCATTTTAATTTTAAGTTTTCTATAAAATAAATGTAGCCTATTTGTATTTAATACTACGACTACCTTTTATTTTTTTTATAATATCTCACACTATTGTTTAGTTTATCTACTATAATTGTATATATATATATATATATATATATATATATATATATATATATATATATATATATATATATATAACTAAATAAAGTGAAATAATATTATAACTATTATGAATTCATTTTTGATAGTAATATGTAGCTACTGCAGGGGCGTAGATTATGCGGGGGACGTGTCCCCCCACTTTTAATATCATGGAAACTCATCCCCCGCACTTTTTCAGTTAAGTTTGTTCTCATAGAGGTTTTCAAGAGCTGGTGGGAATAAGTACAGATTTAAACTCAAAGAGACCGGATAGTCTGCATATGATTTGATATTTAATTCGGAGCCAGAATACAGCGAGATGAATATCACAGAGCGCAAACACTCCTGCAGTGTGCGTTTCATTCATACTCGATGCCGGAGGGCATTGCGCAGAATGCCATTTCAGGAAGATCCTAATATGGGCAAAAGCGTCCAGCTATAGCTGTATGAAAACAGTTTTTACACAGCAAAAAAGCCCAGAAACTTTTGCAAACACGAAGAAATTAAACATACGATTGCAACAATACATGGTTTTCAAGTAATCTCCAGCAGGTGATAAATAAAGTATGAACAATCAGGATTTGTACATTTTCACAGTTAAATAGCAGCTTACATAAATGTAAGCCTTTAAAGTACATAAAATGCCTTTGAAATAAAAGCAGCAACCAGAGGCATTTATTTAGTCTGTTTTAAAAGATGACGTAATTTAATGTGATGTGGTACAGCTATTTTGTAGCAGTGTGAAAATGTTTTTTATTTATGTTTTGTAACTGTTAATATAAAAGATAGGAAATAATAAAATATAAAAACATATATGCATTAAAAATATATTTACCAACAGGCTATTATCAAAAACAGAAAAATCACCAAGAGTTTGTTAGATTTTAACTGCTACAGTATAAAGTGAAATGTGCAGTGGTTAACTGACTTGAAATTCAAGACACGACTCAGCTGTATAACAGCATGTTCCTAAGTCATTTGAAAAGCCCATTGTTTTGATGGCGAAAAACCATTGTTAAATCAGTCATGAAGAGTAAATGGATTTGAAAATGTGTTTAACAATCTTTTTTAAAGTTTTACTAAATTAAGTATGGGTCTTATTCATTAAAGTGGATTATATTTCTTTGTATGCTTTAGGTGTAAATATCAGCTATTAATGCTAGAGATGCCCAAATGATCGGTTAATGTAAATGTAATTGCTGTCATCAACACTAAGTGGTGGCGTTCTTTCTTAAGCACTTTTATTTTTATGTATAGAGACAAAGGAAGGTTTTTAATTTTTTTTAGTTAGTAAGGTTTAAATATGCTCACAATAAGTGTCCCTTTATGAATAAGTTTTCTATAAAAGAAATGTAGCCTATTTGTATTTAATACTACGACTACCTTTTATTTTTTTATAATATCTCACACTATTATTTAGTTTATCTACTAGAATTTTATAGCCTAGTTTTTGTTTTTATATAGCTAAATAAAGTGAAATAATATTATAACTATTATGAATAAATTTTTGATAGTAATATGTACTGCAGGGGCTACGCGGGACGTGTCCCCGCCCCCCACTTTTAATATCATGGAAACTCGTCCCCCACACTTTTTCAGTCAAGTTTGTTTTCAAGAGCTGGTGGGAATAAATACAGATTTAAACTCAAAGAGACCGGATAGTCTGCATATGATTTGATATTTAATTCGGAGCCAGAATACAGCGAGATGAATATCACAGAGCGCAAACACTCCTGCAGTGTGCGTTTCATTCATACTCGATGCCGGAGGGCATTGCGCAGAATGCCATTTCAGGAAGATCCTAATATGGGCAAAAGCGTCCAGCTATCGCTGTATGAAAACAGTTTTTACACAGCAAAAAAGCCCAGAAACTTTTGCAAACAGGAAGACATTAAACATACGATTGCAACAATATATGGTTTTTCAAGTAATCTCCAGCAGAATAAATAAAGTAACAATGCAGTACCAATTGACATAGCATTTATTACAGAATAGAAACTATTCTGCCTTATTATGTGATAAAAAAAAAATTGTTTGTAGTATATAAACAAATCATTATTATTTGTTATTGTCCAGTAGTTATAGATTTCTAAGCCAATTAAAAGCTAGTAATTTGAGAAAATATTTAGTTGCCTAGTATCCACCAGTCAAAAGTTTTTGAACTGTAAACTTGTTAATATATTTTTAAATAAGTCTCTTCTGTTCACCAAGCCTGCATTTATTTGATCCAAAGTAAAGCAACACAGAAAAAAAGTGAAATATTTTTAATAACCTATTTAAATTAACTGTTTTCTATTTGGATATATTTCAAAATGTATTTTTTTGTATCATTACTCCAGTCACACGATCCTTCAGAAATAATTCTGATATTATGATTTGCTTCTCAAAAAAAAACAACAAAAAAAAAACACACACACACATTATGATAATGTTTAAACCAGCGGAGTAGATTATTTTTTCAGGTTTCTTTGATCAATAGAAAGTTCAGATGAACAGCATTTATTTTGAAATAGAAATCTTTTGAAAAATATTACTTTATCATCACTTTTGATCAATTCAAAGTATGGTGACCCATACTCAGAATTCGTGCTCTGCATTTAACCCATCCAAAGTGCGCACACACACACAGCAGTGAACACACACAAACCGTGAACACACACCAAGAGCAGTGGTCATCGTTTATGCCCGGGGAGCAGTGGTGTTGCTGGCCTGAGACTCGAACCCACAAAAGAGTCCTTGCTAAATATAAGTGTTAATTTCTTTAATTTATTTTCCAAAAAAAAAAAAAAAAAACATTATATTGACTCTAAGCTTTTGAGTGATATAGTTTATTATGTTGCAAAAGCTTTTTATTTCACATAAATGCTGATCTTTGGATCCTTATATTCATCAAAGAATACTGAAAAAAAACTCATGTTTTAAATATTTATAATCAGCAAATCAGCATATTAGAATGATTTCTGAAGGATGTGACACTGAAGACTGGAGTAAAAATGCTGAAAATACAGCTTTGATCACACAAATAAATTACATTTTAAAATAAATTAAAATAGGAAAAAAAGTTATTTTATATATAAAAATATTAAATATTACTGTTCTTGCTGTACTTTTGATCAAATAAATGCAAGCTTGGTGAGCAGAAGAGACTTCTTTAAAAACAAAATATCTAGTTCAAAAACTGTTGGTATGTTATATAGATTACAGAAATGTTATATATATATATATATATATATATATATATATATATATATATATATATATATATATATATATATATATATATATATATATATATATAATTTCTGTCCCCCTCACTTCTGAAAAGATGGCTACGCCCCTGATGTACTGGGTCACTGTATATTAGCGGTTCTCAATTCCAGTCCTCCAGCCCAACTGTTCTGCCCATTTCGAACGTTTCTCTTAGCGCTTCAGATGTTTGTTCTATTCAAACGTAAGTGCCCTGAGAAGTGGACATTACAGGATATTCCGCCATGATTCCAGTTGGAAGCGAATGTATATGTTCCAATCAAAGTGCATTGAAGTGTGCAAGATGTGAATTTAAATTGTATTGATTTACAGAGGTATGATGTCACAGTTGTCCATGTGTAAAATCGTTGCGCAGCACAGTGAATGTTCTAAGTGAGGTAAACTTTAACAGATTTCCCCTGCTAAGGGAATAGGGAGCTATGAACAATAGGAACACAGTTCATGCACGGAGCTCACTTCTCATGAGCTGATTATCTGAAACAGGTGTGTTAACAAAGAGAAACTGCAAAATATGCAGAGCAGTGGGGCGCAAGGAGTGGAATTGTGTGAGGACCAATGCAGTGTGAGGACCAAAACAAATCTTCAGGTTCTCTTATAACCAGGCTGAAAAAATTATGTGCACACCTGTACATGCACGTGGTCTGTAATATTCGATAATCTCGATATTTTCTGGGATTTTATTGATGGTGATAAATATGTTATTGAGTCTGTTATTATCTATATAGTCTTTATATTTTGTGTGGTTGGTTCATATTGACATAAATTAATCTTTTCCAATAAGTTAAAAGTTATTTTGACATTAAATGGACATTTTTGTAATTTTTTTAAAGCTTTTTTTTTTTATCTTGCATTTAATTAGTGAATTAGAATGTGACATTTGTGTTATCAAATAAATGAAATCAGCACAGAAATTACTTGAAAGAGGTTTATTCATGGTTTAGTGCAGGACATTAATGCATTTAACCTGCAGTTTTAAATGCATAAACAATGTTTTGATATATTAAACATAAAGTGTTGAATACTGATATTTGAAATCATTTAAATAATAAAAGATACTATGTGTGTGTGATTAGAACCGCCAGTAGGTTTAAGCATGTCTCTGTTAATAAATGAAACTAATAATTTAAACTACTGAACTGAATCAATTAATCGTTTTGGAATTATTTTTTGGTCGAAATAGTGTAAAAAAAATACATAGAAAATAGACACTATTGTGTTTAAAGCTAAAGTCTTTTTCTTATTGAAGTGTTGGGAAGAAAATCTATATATTTGTAATATCTGGAGACAAGGAGATGTTTGTGTGAATTTTTTATTAACTATATGAAACGAAATAAATGCATTTTAGAATGATCATATATATATATATATATATATATATATATATATATGATCAAAAACAGAAAAATCACCAAGGGTTTGTTAGATTTTAACTGCTACAGTATAAAGTGAAATGTGCAGTGGTTAACCGAGTTGAAATTCAAGACACGACTCAGCTGTATAACAGCATGTTCCTAAGTCATTTGAAAAGCCCATTGTTTTGATGGCGAAAAACCATTGTTAAATCAGTCATGAAGAGTAAATGGATTTTAGAATGTGTGTAACGATCTTTTTTAAAAAGTTTTACTAAATTAAGTATGGGTCTTTTTCATTCAAGCAAGTGGATTATATTTTGTTGTATGTTTTAGGTGTAAATATCAGCTATTAATGCTATAGCCCAAATGGTCGGTTAATGTAAATGTAATTGCTGCTATTAGCACTAGTAAGTGGTGGCATTTTTCCTTAAGCACTTTTATTTTTATGTATAGAGACAAAGGAAAGTTTTCTTTTTTCTTTCTTTCTTTTTTTTGTTGTAAAGAAGCATTGGAATAAGCATTTGTCACTTCATGAAAATGTTAGAATTAAGTTTAGAATTACACATTTTAAGTGCATATATATATATATATATATATATATATATATATAAAATGTGCTGTATGAATGCTAACATGCTAACATGTAACATCTAGTAGGTGTACTCATTTTATTTATTTGTTTGTTTGTTTACAGAAAAGAAGCAAAGGGGAAAAACATTAAAAAGGGATCAAAGATAATTAAATACATAACCAATATTGTTAGGTAAAATTTCGATACAATAAATACAATAAATAATAATAATAATAATAATAATAATAATGTACATGATACATAATAGTAGAAGGAGGATGAGATATTTTGAGAAATGAGGGCGTGTGCGGGACTACCCACTTTTTGATGACGTCATGCTGCAGGTATAAAGGAGGTTTCAGCAGTTTTGCGGTGCAGTGTTTCGTAGGTTATCTTTCTCAAATAGAAAGAAGGTACTCTGAGACAAGAGGACTATTGTTTCTGCTACTGCAACTACCTGGGACATTTCAACAGTTTTCAGCAGGGTAAGTGGGAAACAGATTTTTTTTAAAAGGCATATTTGAAAAATTGTAATCAAAAAGTTTTGGAAAACGGTTGAGTGAATATAATTTGACAAAATAACCACTATAACAGTTACAATAATAGTAAAAAAAAAACTTTCTACTATTAAACTAAATATATAACAGTGGCACCAACAAAATAAATGTGAATTTGAAAGGTAAAGTGTGCATTGCAGTACATAGTTACAGTGTTGTGCTTTACTGAAAATTATACACAATGTATCTGAGTTTATTAATGTAATGGTTAGTTATAGTCGTGCAAATTAAGCATTGTTTAAACGCTTGCATTTGTTCAATGACTGCGTTAGCTTTAAAAAATATTTATTATGATAAATTATGATTTGCTCTACTTGTAATAGTAATTTGTAGGCCATTTTGTAGCAGACTGCAGGAATGTTGTATCCGCGTTTGTAACTGTGAAAAAATGCAATAGATTATAAAATATAAATAAGCATTACAATAAGTTAGTAAGGCTATTTTCAAGAAGAAAAAAATCTACAAGAAATCATTTGATTTTTACTGCATATGAGGGTGAAATGTGCTGTTGTCAGTTAAGTTAAATTACAAGACACACCCGATTTTGATCTACTAGCGATTTGACTGGAGACCAACAGCCAACCACAATTGACCTTTAATTTTCTGATTGGCTGATTTTGTGGCACACTTGTAACTCTGTTGTAAGTTGAGAGCGTGTGTCAAGAGTTGAGCGCACACAGTATTAAGAGGTTGAGAGAGAGAGAGAGAGAGAGAGAGAGAGAGTTTGTGAGAGAGCACCTGAGTAAATTGCGTGAGAGGGGTTATTACTGCATGTTAATATTGATAATAGCAAACAAGCAAATACATTAATTGAGCACAGAATCGTTTTTTCTTTGCTCAAACTATTTTTTTTTTTTTTTTTTTTTGCGATTGTTAATTTCTGTTCAAAATATAATATAATGTGCTTGCACAATATAGTTCTCTGTGCTCAAAACTTACAATTACTCGCTGAGGATTGAGGCAAGGCCATACAAATAAATTGTTGTTTTAATGTAAGGTCATATGATACTGTGCTGTATGAATTTATGGCATTTATAGTTCCAATTTAACCATTATTTTAACCATTGTTTTGGTTTTTATTTAGAACAATATATTATATTGCGTTTGTGTAAAAATATTATCTAACATTTTATTCAAAATGTTTTACAGTGAACAGAAATATATTTAACTATGTTTAAGAATTTGTCAGTCATACTGGAATTATTAATAGGATATAAAACTGTAAAGTTCAGCATAAACATTTAATCGTTTTGTTTAAGTATTATTCAAGGAAAAGGATACATTTTGTATTTTAACTACACTGTAAAAAGTGTAACTATTATTTACACAATTTTTTGGTGAAACATTTTTACACTAAAATTTAAATTAAACTGTTTAAATTGAGTTAATGTCTATAGAACAATTTAGTAAATCTGAATAACTGAATTACTTTATATGAGAAATAAAATTAATTAGATATAATTAAAATTATATAACAGCACAACTGTAATTCTATGTCAAATAAACAAAAAAATATTGAGTATATATATAAATGAAATATTAGATTAAATTGAACCAAACAAATATGCTATACTTACTAAATGTAAAAGTTAATTTAACTTAATATTGGACTATAAATTATCAAAAATGTTGCATTCACTTTTGTTTACACTATTTTCCCTTTACAATTAATACAATAAAACCAAATAAAGAAAGAAACACATTTTTAATTGAATTTTTTTTGTCAATTAAACATTAGACAAAGTCTAAAATCAACCTTTAACACATTTCATCCATTTTAATATTCAAGTAGATTGCAAAATTAAAAAATGTCAAGTAGCCATAAGGGAAATGACTAAACTTTATGAAACATTTCATCCATCTTAATAGAATCTTAAGTAGATTGCATGTAAAATACAATAGCTGTAAGAGAAATGACATCCTACTTTTTTCCTTGTGTATCAAAGAAAGAGAAATACATAAGAAATATTATTAGGTAAAATTTCACTATTAAGTAAAAGATGTCAATGTCAAATAAAACAAATGAATAATAATTATATAAATAATAATAATAGCAAATGGAGGAGGATAAATGTTTTGAGAAATGGGGGTGCCTGTGGGACTACCCACTTTTTAATGACACCATTTCAACGAAAAATTTATAGTACTGTAAGTGAGTTTCTAAATGTAATGGTTAATCAGAGTCTTTTAAATTAAAGTTGAAATGTTGGCATTTGTTTAATGACAGTGCTTGCTCAAGAAATTATATGCTTACACTTTTCACAACTAGCTATTTTGTTGTTTTTGATTGCTTCCATTGTCCTCATTTGTAAGTCCCTTTGGACAAAAGAGTCCGCTAAATGATTAAATGTAAATGTAATTTATTAATATGTTATTTGATTAGTTTTTAATGTTCATACTATGTTAACAGTATTGTTAGTCCTTGTTTATTTTTGCATATCTATTTTTTGGGTGTAATTTTTCAAACTCTAGCCTACTGTTAATTCTTAGCTAGTATGTCTTTTTTTTATCCTAAAACATAATTTGATGAAATTTAAGGTAATAGTAAATGATTTATTTCATTTTGTAGACAGCTTGATTAATAATAACAGGTGTTTTTGAAAAGGTTTAAAAGTGTGTAATGGTCAAATGTTTTAAGTATGATATATTATCATAATTAAAACATTCTATCTTAGCTTTGAATTGGGGGTAATTGCTAAGTAATCTAATTTCTGACATTTTTTTCCAAGATTAGTCAGAAACAGTCGGAAGAATTGCTGTACTTACTTTTGATTCAAACGTAGCTTATTTTGGTGTTGTTATATGTGTAGCAATATATTGTTTATCTTTTACAGTACATTTTTAGCTTGATGTCACTTTTACTATAATAACAATGTGCTTTTTTTACTTGTAGATGCCTAAGCTAAAGAGATTCCGAATGCGCCGCACGCAATCACTCAACAAAAGTAAGGCTGAAATTTCTCCTTCTGATGCTTGTATGTGCACTGAGGTGTCCGGGATTGTTGCGGCCAATGAGGTTCGATTGCGGTCAACAGAAGTAAAAAATGAGTTTATAGGAGCAGCTTCCAGTGTTGCTTCAATTGTAAAGCATAAAATGCAAAATGTATGTAGCTGGAAGAAATCAGTTCTTAAAGACATTCATAGCGAGGGATCAAAATTATTTAGTGATGGATCTTTATGTCAGAAAATGCAGGAAGGTTATGGAGATTTCCACTTTTCTCATTGGATCAGTGGTCAACACACTGTTTTTAACAAAATGTGCGAAGTATCAGTAGAACAGAGACCGGATGTAAAAAAGATTGAGCTGTATGAAATAGTACAGGAAATTTTCTTTAGTTATGAATCTTGCCTGTTAACCATAAATGGAGAGATCTGCGCGATCATGAAGCACAATGATTATTATGTCGTTGTAGACTGTAATGTTCGTAACGCATCTGGTCTGGGATCAGACGTAGGTACATCAGTTGTGGTTTTTAACACTAATTGGCAAGATCTGATTTTGCACATAGATGCTCTTATGGTGAGTTTGAATGCAGATACCCTGAATATATGTGGTGTGAAGGTACAGGTTAACGAATCAGAAATGTCTGCATGTAACAGCAATGTCAAGGTAGAAACTAATTCATGCCCTGCAAAGAACATTGACGAAAGTACGGTGTTTCCATCAAATGAAAGGAAAAGTGTTTGTGGATCATTTCATCAAGGAGACTTTAAGTTCAAGTGGGCAGGAAGACAGTGTGTTGCTGTTAGTTTGGCTGCTATGGCAATGCACAACGTACAAAGTGTGTTCTCATGGGAAACCTGTGATTTAGACAACGTGGTAAATCTTGGTGATAGCTTGTATTCAGATTTGCATCAAAGTGGTTCAATCACTGATCCAACTGATGACAAGTTTCTATGTATTCCAGATCTTCCTCAAGAATACGTGTTCAATACAAATGCCTTCAAATTTGAATATGGCAGATGCGTTTCTGGATGTGTAGATGTTGTTGATGGAGAATTTCTTAGATCTGGTGCATGGGTGACATTAGCTGATGGTTTGCAAATTATACTTGACAAATATGACACATGTTTTTTTAACCTGAATGGTAATACTTGTGCCATTATTAAACAGAATACACAATTTGCCGTTGTCGATTCTCATGCACGTAGCAGTTCTGGAATGATTGATGGTAATGGTTTCAGTGTAGCTGTATATCACAAAACTTTGGCCAGTGTTTTGAGGCACATTGAAAATTTAGCTGCATGTATGCGCGGACATGAAAAGTTTTTTGAAATAACTGGTGTTTGTGTACACCAAATTAAAATCAGTAATGCATGTCACAGTCAAGCAGAAATCTCAACTGATAAGACTGAAACAAGATATTGTGTTGGTAAGAAGAGAAAAATTCAAACTTTGCCTTTAAGTTCAGAAGAAATTACAGAATGTAAGGATGTTAAGAAACGGAAATACAATTTTAAAGAAAACAGAGAGATAACTGAATCAATTTCTGAATGCAGTTCAAATGCAGATGTCATTTGCTTAGGAGATAGAGCTAACACTGTGTATGATTTCAGTCCCTTGTGTTCTGAAACAAAACAAAACTTGTGTAGTAAAGTACATGTAGAGTTCCAGGGTGAAAATCTACCTTCGCCATCAGACAGTGGACCAATGGGCTCTCCTTGTGAAACAGAAAGAATTCTTGAAGATGGGAATTGTTTTTTCCGGGCAGTGGCACAGGTGATATGTGGTACACAAAAAGCTCACAGAACACTTAGACTTGCAATTGTGAAACATATGCAGTTGCACAGCGTTGAATACAAGAATCTCTTAAGATCTCAATACACATCTATGGAGGATTATTTATCTTCTTCAAAAATGAAGTACGTGGGAACATGGGCCACTGAGGTTGAAATTCAATCCACAGCAAACTATTTAGGGGTTGACATTTTTACATTTCACCTTGGAAAATGGTTGAAGTTTAGTTGTTTGCATGAAAAGATGTGCAACCAAGGCATATACTTGCAACACTCCAATGAAAATCATTATGAAGTTGTTGTTTGTGTAAGACAATTTGAATCTCATAACTGTTATGAGTTCTGTCACAATAAAAAGGACAATGTTGGTATACGCACACACACAAGACAAAGTGTAAAAGCACAGAGTGAAGTTTATGAAACACAGGAGAATTGTATGTGTACAGATGTGTCTGGCATTATTGCGGCTAATGAGGTCAGAATACGATCGACAGACATGAAAAATGAGTTTATAGGAGCAGCTTCCAGTGTTGCTTCAATTGTAAAGCATAAAATGCAAAATGTGTGTAGCTGGAAGAAATCAGTTCTTAAAGACATTCATAGCGAGGGATCAAAATTATTTAGTGATGGATCTTTATGTCAGAAAATGCAGGAAGGTTATGGAGATTTCCACTTTTCTCATTGGATCAGTGGTCAACACACTGTTTTTAACAAAATGTGCGAAGTATCAGTAGAACAGAGACCGGATGTAAAAAAGATTGAGCTGTATGAAATAGTACAGGAAATTTTCTTTAGTTATGAATCTTGCCTGTTAACCATAAATGGAGAGATCTGCGCGATCATGAAGCACAATGATTATTATGTCGTTGTAGACTGTAATGTTCGTAACGCATCTGGTCTGGGATCAGACGTAGGTACATCAGTTGTGGTTTTTAACACTAATTGGCAAGATCTGATTTTGCACATAGATGCTCTTATGGTGAGTTTGAATGCAGATACCCTGAATATATGTGGTGTGAAGGTACAGGTTAACGAATCAGAAATGTCTGCATGTAACAGCAATGTCAAGGTAGAAACTAATTCATGCCCTGCAAAGAACATTGACGAAAGTACGGTGTTTCCATCAAATGAAAGGAAAAGTGTTTGTGGATCATTTCATCAAGGAGACTATAAGTTCAAGTGGGCAGGAAGACAGTGTGTTGCTGTTAGTTTGGCTGCTATGGCAATGCACAACGTACAAAGTGTGTTCTCATGGGAAACCTGTGATTTAGACAACGTGGTAAATCTTGGTGATAGCTTGTATTCAGATTTGCATCAAAGTGGTTCAATTACTGATCCAACTGATGACAAGTTTCTATGTATTCCAGATCTTCCTCAAGAATACGTGTTCAATACAAATGCCTTCAAATTTGAATATGGCAGATGCGTTTCTGGATGTGTAGATGTTGTTGATGGAGAATTTCTTAGATCTGGTGCATGGGTGACATTAGCTGATGGTTTGCAAATTATACTTGACAAATATGACATGTTTTTTTAACCTGAATGGTAATACTTGTGCCATTATTAAACAGAATACACAATTTGCCGTTGTCGATTCTCATGCACGTAGCAGTTCTGGAATGATTGATGGTAATGGTTTCAGTGTAGCTGTATATCACAAAACTTTGGCCAGTGTTTTGAGGCACATTGAAAATTTAGCTGCATGTATGCGCGGACATGAAAAGTTTTTTGAAATAACTGGTGTTTGTGTACACCAAATTAAAATCAGTAATGCATGTCACAGTCAAGCAGAAATCTCAACTGATAAGACTGAAACAAGGTATTGTGTTGGTAAGAAGAGAAAAATTCAAACTTTGCCTTTAAGTTCAGAAGAAATTACAGAATGTAAGGATGTTAAGAAACGGAAATACAATTTTAAAGAAAACAGAGAGATAACTGAATCAATTTCTGAATGCAGTTCAAATGCAGATGTCATTTGCTTAGGAGATAGAGCTAACACTGTGTATGATTTCAGTCCCTTGTGTTCTGAAACAAAACAAAACTTGTGTAGTAAAGTACATGTAGAGTTCCAGGGTGAAAATCTACCTTCGCCATCAGACAGTGGACCAATGGGCTCTCCTTGTGAAACAGAAAGAATTCTTGAAGATGGGAATTGTTTTTTCCGGGCAGTGGCACAGGTGATATGTGGTACACAAAAAGCTCACAGAACACTTAGACTTGCAATTGTGAAACATATGCAGTTGCACAGCGTTGAATACAAGAATCTCTTAAGATCTCAATACACATCTATGGAGGATTATTTATCTTCTTCAAAAATGAAGTACGTGGGAACATGGGCCACTGAGGTTGAAATTCAATCCACAGCAAACTATTTAGGGGTTGACATTTTTACATTTCACCTTGGAAAATGGTTGAAGTTTAGTTGTTTGCATGAAAAGATGTGCAACCAAGGCATATACTTGCAACACTCCAATGAAAATCATTATGAAGTTGTTGTTTGTGTAAGACAATTTGAATCTCATAACTGTTATGAGTTGTGTCACAATAAAAAGAATATTGATGATAAACATACACGAACAAGACAAAGTGTAAAGGCACAGAGTGGAGGACACAAGACACTGGACATACTAGTTTCTGTTGGTGAAAATTCAAATAAAGATGTATTTGTTAATAATAGCAGCCACCTTAAAAAATATTATTCACTAAAAAGATTCAAAAGCAAAATGAAGGAATACAAGAAATGTAAATATCATAAGACATGGAGTTTCAGCAACATGCAAAAGCTGTGAGTAGGAGTAGGTATCATAGTGAGGTGTCATATAATAAATCAGTAAAACAAGCAAGTAAACTGAAATATCGTAATGAACAACACAAACATAAACTAAAGGAATACAACAGAACGAAGTATCGTAACAACTTGCAACATAAACATAAACTAAAAGAACACAGCAAATTAAAGTATCGTGGAGATCTGCAACACAAGCATAAACTAAAAGAATACAGCAAATTAAAGTATCGTGGAGATCTGCAACACAAGCATAAACTAAAAGAATACAGCAAATTAAAGTATCGTGGAGATCTGCAACACAAGCATAAACTAAAAGAATACAGCAAATTAAAGTATCGTGGAAATCTGCAACACAAGCATAAACTAAAAGAATACAGCAAAATAAAGTATCGCGAAGATCTGCAACACAAGCATAAACTAAAAGAGTACAGCAAAATAAAGTATCGTGAAGATCGGCAACACAAGCATAAACTAAAAGAGTACAGCAAAATAAAGTATCGTGAAGATCGGCAACACAAGCATAAACTAAAAGAATACAGCAAAATAAAGTATCGTGATGATCTGGAACATAAAAATAAACTGAAAGACTACAACAAATTAAAATATACTCGCAATGTGCAACATAAACAGAAACTGAAAGAGTACAGTCGGTTGAGATATTGGACTAATGAAAAATATAAGTATAAAGTAAAGGAAAGAAGTAAGGTAAAGTATGCAAATCATCCAGTACATAAAGAAAATATAAAAAAATATAACAAAACAAAGAAAGAGCACCTAAAACAAACACAACAGTTGTTCGATTTTGTCAAAAACAACTTTACACAAAAGGTTGATTCAGATCTAGACTTTGTTTGTTGTGTTTGTCACAGATTGTTATTTAGGCAACAAGTGTTATGTTGTCAAAGAGATCATTACAATCAAAATTCAAGCACAATGTTGTTAGCTCAGAAATGCATTACTGATGTGTTTTTACACAAGTGCAACAATGAATGTGTTCTGCCTTGTAAATTGATGAAATCAAGTAAAGGTCAGCTTTGGATTTGCTTTACTTGTCACTCTAAATTGAAAAAGGGTGAAATGCCAGCAGAAAGTGCCATTAACAATCTAGAACTACAACCTATACCAGAAGAGTTGTGTTCTCTCAATAGTTTGGAGCAACATTTAATAGCATTGCATATTCCATTTATGAAGATGTTGGCATTGCCGAAAGGTGGTCAAAATGGAGTACATGGTCCTGTGACATGTTGTTTGGCTAATCTTAGACACACAACAAATGTTTTGCCCAGAACAAATACTGACAATTCATTAGTGTGCATCAAGTTAAAACGCAAATTAACATATAAAGGTCATTATAAATATCAGTATGTTGATGCAAATAATATTAAACTGGCATTGTGTTACTTAAAAAAACATAACAAGTATTATGCAGACGTAATGTTTAATGAAGATTGGTTAAATGAGTTTTATAGGCAAGATATTGCAGAAAATGATGATAGTAGCATAGAGGAGACTGTGGAAAATGCAAATGATGATGAGGAGTTACATGACAGACAACAGCACTGTGTTTTTATGGACACATGTTTACAACCAGTTGACATTGGGCAAGAAGTACTTGATCAATATGTTGACAATATCTTGTGCGTTGCACCTGCTGAAGGAAACAATCCTGTAAAACTGCTGACAGATGAAACTAATGAGGCAAAATGTTTTCCTGTTTTATTTCCTAACGGTTGTCCAACATATCATGACAAAAGGGCAAAGAAATTAACACTATCAAGATATTTTAACAATAGAATATTGCATGCAGATGGAAGATTTGCACAAAATACTGAATACATTTTTTTTGCACAATATTTATCAGAGGTACAACAGGTTTTATCTAATGTCTCCATAGCTCTAAGAAAAGGCCAAGGATGTCATAAGTCCATTTCAAATGACATGTTTAAAGACACAGACTCTTTGAAGAAAATACTAAATTTTGATGAAGGCTATAGGTTTTTAAAGCCAATAAGAGGCACCCCTGCATTTTGGCAAGGTGTACAAAAAGATTTGTTTGCAATGGTTCGACAGCTGGGCATTCCCACATGGTTTTGTTCATTTTCATCTGCTGACATGAGATGGACAAATTTAATGTCAAGCATTTTAAAACAAGAAGGTAGAGCAGAAACATCAGATCAGTTAGAATGGGCTGAAAGATGTGCGATTTTGCGTAATAATCCTGTCACTGCAGCACGTATGTTTGATTTTAGGTGGCATTGCTTTCTTAAAGAAGTCCTTATGTCACCTCTTCAACCTATAGGGGAAATTGTTGATTATTTCTATAGGGTTGAATTTCAACAGCGAGGTTCACCTCATGTTCATTGTTTGTTCTGGATAAAAAATGCTCCACAAATAGATAAACAATCTGATGAAGAAGTAGTTGAATTTATAGACAGATATGTTTCATGTGAGGTGCCAACTGACAATGAAGAGCTACATAGCATTGTTACATCTGTGCAACTTCATAGTAAACACCATTCTAAAAGTTGTAAAAAGAAAAACACAGTTTGTCGTTTCAATTTTCCAAAACCTCCATCGTTGCGAACATTTATATGTCGTAGAAAAGTTGAAGATGTGCCAGAGAAAGATGTGTCCAACGAAGATGTTTCAAGTGATAGTTCTCAAAATAACAACAGTGAAAAACTAAATGATTGTACAAATCCTGATATTAACGACAAAATAAATGTAAAATATGCTCATGATATAATGGCTACAGTGAAGAAAGCTGTTTTAGATCAGAACATAAACTCTATGGAAGAATTGTTTGGCAGTGTAGGTATAAATCAGGATTTATTTGAAATGGCATATAAGTGCATAAATAATAATACACACATTGTTTTAAAACGACAGTTAAATGAAGTTTGGGTTAATCAGTATAACAAGTTTGCCCTTCAGTGCTGGAATGCTAATATGGATATTCAATATGTAACTGATGCTTATGCCTGCATTGTTTATATAATTTCTTACATTTCAAAATCGGAAAGAGAAATGGGTTTGTTGTTAGCCAATACACAGCGGGAAGCATCAACTCAAGGAAATACTGATGCAAGGCAAGCTTTGAGGAAATTAGGCAGCGTGTATTTGCACAATCGTGAAGTTAGTGCACAAGAAGCAGTGTACAGATTAACAAATATGCATTTAAAGGAGTGCTCAAGAAATGTTCAGTTTATTCCTACAGGTGACGATACTGTTCGTATGAGTTTACCATTAAGTGTTATTCAAAACAAATTGGAGACTGAACATTTGAAAAGCGAAGATATATGGATGACAAGTTTTGTGGATCGTTACAAGAATAGACCAAATCAGACTGCTTTTGAGGATATGTGTTTAGCTACATTTGCATCTGAGTATCGCATTGTATACCAAGGTACATCTTCTGCTAATAAAATAAAGTTAAAAAACAATTTAGGCTTCATTGTAAAAAGAACACGTACTCAACCAGCTATTGTGCGTTTTGCTCGATTCTCAGTGACAAAGAGTCCTGAAAAATTTTATCAAAGTTTATTACAATTGTTTCTTCCCTATCGTGTAGATAGTCAGTTAAAACCAGAGGGCTTTAATCATTTTGAACAGTTTTACAGGGAAGGTGAAGTTTGTTTAAGCAATGGATCTGTACATTTAGTGCACACTGTAGTAGATGCAAATAGAGCACTTTTTGAAAAAGATGCAGATATGCTGGATACTGCACAAACAGCTGTAGATAATGATGGCATATTAGAAAATGCATGGTGTTTGCTCTGTCCTGAACAACAATTAGAGCATTTTGAATGTGCGCAATTAAGACGTGAATCTCTCAAACACATAAACGAAACTGAAAGTTGTATTCCAGATTTAGCCTTCAGTAGTGAACAGCTTCCTCAGTTAGAGAAAAAAAATACTTTGAGTAATGTAGATGGTTTGAGTTTAATTCGTTCTTTAAACAAAACCCAGATGGCGATTTTCAATAAAATTAGACAGTGGTGTCTAGATAAAATTAGAGGAGAAAACCCAAAACCATTTCATATTTTTATTAGTGGCGGAGCAGGCACAGGAAAAAGCCATTTAATAAAAGCCATAAAATATGAAGCAACAAGATTATTGTCACAAATTGCTTTGAACCCAGATGATATTTGTGTTCTTTTAACTGCTCCAACGGGAATTGCAGCCTTCCAACTCCAGGCTTCTACAATCCATCAAACTTTTTGCATCGGAACAAATATGAAGTTGCCATATGCACCTTTGGGTGAAGAGAAGTTAAATTCTTTGCGTGCAAAATTCCATGGCCTTCAGATTTTAATTATAGACGAAATCTCAATGGTAGATCATAAACTTTTAGCATATATTCATGGAAGATTAAGACAAATTAAACAAACTGGAGATCTTGGTATTTTTGGTAATGTTGCTGTAATCGCTGTAGGTGACTTTTTCCAATTGGCTCCCGTGAAAGGTAAACCTCTCTTTGTAGATGTACCTGGACTCGACTTATGGATAAATTATTTTAGTATTGTTGAATTAACACAAATTGTTAGACAGCAGGACCCCACATTTGCAGAATTATTAAATCGATTAAGAAAACGGAATAGGAAAACTCAACTGAGAAATGAAGATTTAGAAATATTATCAAACTGTGACAATGGTGAGGAAAATAATGATGCTTTACATATTTTTTCCACAAATGATGAAGTTCATGAGCACAACCTAGAGATGTTAATTAAAACCTGTGAAGAGATTGAAACTATAGAGTCTGAAGATTATGCACGTAGTAAAAAGACTGGAAAAACAGAATTACTTGATGGTCATCACGTAAAGGTTTACAACACATGCTTGTCTGCAACATTGCTATTAGGCATAAATGCACGTGTCATGCTCATAAAAAATATAGATATTAATGATGGATTGGTTAATGGTGTTTGTGGAACTGTTACACACATTGCACGTTCTGATAAAAAGAAGTTACCTGAAGTCATCTACATCTGTTTTGATGATAATAATGTAGGATTACAAAGACGTAAACTCTGTATGTCTGAGCCAACAAGATCATTACAATCTACACCAATATATGCAGAGGAGGAAAATGTTTGTAGTAAAGGAGGTCTTCGTCGACAGTTTCCTTTAAAGTTGGCTTGGGCATGCACAGTTCATAAGGTACAAGGTTTAACTGTTGATAGTGCAGTTGTTAGCTTAAAAAAAGTATTTGCTGCTGGACAGGCTTATGTAGCACTGAGTCGTGTAAGAAGTTTGCCTGGTTTGACAATAAAAGATTTTAGTGAAAAAAGTATTTATTGTAATGAAAAAGTCTTTGAGGCTCTTAATGAAATGCCCTGTTTTATGGCACATGATGATTTAGTTTTGAGAGACCACAAAAGTAATTTTTCGGTGTTTTTGCTAAATGTACAGAGTTTACGGTGTCATAAACAAGACTTGATGATTTGTACTCAAGAGCTGCAGCCCATGTGCATTGGCTTAACTGAAACATGGTTGCCTGAATGCTATCAATCAGATATGGTGCACTTAAACAATTACAACTTTGAGGGACTTTCTCGCTCTGTGTCATACACAAGCAATTGTCCTCCTTTTAATGATCTAAAAGCCCAACAACATGGTGGAGTTGGACTATATACAGCATGTGATGTGGAAAACACTACTATAACATTCCCTAATCTTAACTTGGAGTGCTTGGTGACACATTTTACTAAAAATGACATATTGCTCGCTGTTGTTTATAGACCCCAAACATATCCTTTGTCAATTTTCAAAGACAATTTGAGTAAACTGATCAATTTAATGTCTTCAGTATGCAATAAAAATATACTTATAGGAGACTTTAATAATGATGCATTGAAATCAAAATCTCTGAGCTCTTTCATGTCGGATAAGGGTTTTATTCAACTTGTTAAAAAGCCAACAACTGAAAAAGGCACCTTAATAGACCATGTATACGTGAAGAACTTCAAAAACTGTTCAATAAACACCAATGTTGTACCAGTGTACTTTAGCACACATGAGGGAGTTCTCTGTTCATTTCAAGGCTAACACATTTACATCTTTACAGAAAGATTTTTATAACTGCTTCTCAACCTAATTTGGTTATGTACAGATCTGATTTTATGGTGAACAAGACAAGGACCACGATGAGGGAGCTTATCTCTTTTTTTCTGGATTCTTGTTAAGCCATTATCAGATTTACACAATGTCACTGTTCTGCTCAGTGTATTGTGAGTGCATAATTAATGATGGTGTTATGGCATTGAAAGTTTTTTTTGTATCCCTTTTATCCCATTATATGCAACTATTTTATCTATATTTTAAACCTGCTTTTTAAACCTATAGCATTTCCATATAATTTGATTTCTTCACAAATAAATTAATGCTCACTAAGAATTTAAAATCAACAACTTCAAAGCAAACATTATATTTACTTTTAACACTATCAACAAAAACAAGAAAGAAACAACACATTTTCTTTTAAACACATAAAATAAAATCAACCTGATTTGGTTATGTACAGATCTGATTTTATGGTGAATGAGACAAGGACCACGATGATAGAGCTTATCTCTTTTTTTCTGGATTCTTGTTAAGCCATTATCAGATTTACATGATTTCACTGTTCTGCTCAGTGTATTGTGAGTGTGCATAATTATTGAAGGTGTTATGGCATTGAAAGTTTTTTTCCCACTATATACTCCCTCTAAAGTCATTATATGCAATTATGTTATCTATATTTTGAACCCTGTTTTTTAAACCCATAACATTTACATATAAAATTAGATTTTTTTCAAAAATAAATTAATGCTCTCTAAGCATTTAAAATCAACAACATCAACACAAACATTATATTTGCTTTTAAACACATATTAACAACAACAAGAAAAAACAATACATTTTCTTAAAAAGACTTGATTTGGTTGTGTACAGATCTGATTTTATGGTGAATGAGACAAGGACCACGATGATAGAGCTTATCTCATTTTTTCTGGATTCTTGTTAAGCCATTATCAGATTTAAACGATTTCACTGTTCTGCTCAGTGTATTGTGAGTGTGCATAATTATTGACAGTATATTATTAATTTAATTAGAAACAGACATATAGTACATTTATAATATTTCACAAATACCATAATATTCTTCATACAATATTTATTTTTCAATAAAGGCTAATAATAACAAAAAACAAAAATGCACTGGTATTGGTACTCCTGACTAACCACCAGGATGGGGTTCAACTCCCTGCAGTGTAATTGTTTGTTATTGTTTGCTATAGACCATTTAAAATACGTAAACAATAAAAAAAGCATTCCAACGCTACTGCATGTCTGGTCCTGAAGCTTTCCCGGCAAAATAAATAAATAAGTAAATAAAATAAAAAACTGTGATTGGCATTACCTTTTAAATATGAAAGGGGTGCAAACTTACAAAGAACAATAAAAGTAGTCCTCCTGATGGTTCATAGAGGCTATGATTGATGCTGCCATTGTAAAAAATAAAGGTGCCTCAGGTATCCTTTTGAGTACTCCAGGAACCTTCAAATGTATCTTAAGTGTCTCAAAGCTCCTTTTCTCGTAATAGGGTTCCTGGAGGAACCATTACACTCTTTGCAGTTCGTGCAAGAACTCATGGGATCTTTGAAGCACTTTGTTTCCAGTTCTGAGGTTGTGGAGTTCCCTTCATTACATGGAGACCTCAAAGTGCTCTGGAGGTTCCTGGAGGAACTCACATTTTTAACAAAGGGTTATTGTAAACTCTGTAAACATTAAAGTGGATACTGGAAGATCTCACTTGAATAAGCTAGCATCTGGAAGAACCCAGAGATTCATGTGAAAAAAAATTTATTTGCCTGATTATTATTATTATTATTAATATTTACTTTTTAGGAATGTGATGGAACAATGACTTTTTGTGGCACTTTCCATGTGAAAAAAAAAAATACCTACATGGTTGTAAAAATCTTCAGACTTGTTCTGTCAAATATAAATAAATATATGAAATAACAAAACTACATAATAATTCTACTAAACAGCCAGTATATCCATCTAAAATGCTAAAATGTTGCAATTATTTCTGAAAACACTGTTCACAGCAATAGGGAATATATACAATCAAACAGGCATCCAGTGGCTGTCAGAAAAGGATAAAACCTATAAGATATTTCTATGTGAGTGGCTAAATTTATTTTAGTTTTTATAATTATAATACATAAACTATGAAACTATACAAAATGTATATATAAAAAAGTAAATAAATAAATACGTACACACATTAAAAAAGCAGCCAAGATGAATGAGTTTAATTTTTTATATAGATTAAAATTGAAGACAGAAGCAGCTGGTATATGCGGTCACTTAATATTAAAATCCAGTAGATCCATTCAATCCATCAGATTTATTTCTCAACAGTTTATGTTCACGTGGCTGTTTTCGTTTATATTAGCCAAGCTATTATGTATTTTGAAATAATCTTGTCCGTTATGTGTTCGTTCTTACGACGAAAGGCAGAATCCTGCAGCTCGAGAGATCAATGTTATTCTGCCAGTCCGCTTTCAAATAGTCTTGCACACTTAAACGGGTCACAAACACCTATATTTAGCTCGTGTTATGTTATAATGGATGTCTTGTGTGCATTTATGGCAATAATTTATTTTAAAAAGCTCTTAAACAAGAATAAATTCGTTAGTTTTGAACTTGTGACACTGTGCGCGCTGATCGGAGCGGTGATTTCAGTTAGGCAGCTGCAAATATTTCATTTTCACACAAACAGTTCAAAAACATCTTAATTTAGCTCTTGGTGTGTTCTAATTGGTGTATTGTGTGATATCGCTGCAATAATTTATTTTTAATAGCTATCAAACAAGAATAAACTCGTTTTTTTCTGAGCTCGTCATTCCACACGCTCCTGCTCAGAGCGGTGATTCATCTCTCGTGTTTCTCACGTATCACTGACCACACATCAATTATTAATGAGCCCTGACCCAGTAATAATCATATATGTTGGTTTAGCTTGTCAGTGTGAATTAAATCCAAGTATTTATTTGTATTTTAACCGATTTAAAAATGAAACCAAAAGACAGTCTCCTCCCTTTTTTAGTCCGGTAACTGAACCTGTAGGGGCGCATTTTCTCTCAGACAATGGAAGTCTAAGCACACACACTCAAACAGAGGGACAGAGTGATATGAGATGTCTGACAGTTTTTTAATTTTCTGTTATCCATACAGTGTTGTAAAGTCATGAAACTATGCATATTTACTCAGAATGACTTTTTTTCTGTATGAAAAAAGGTTTTGAAGTGTTTGGAATTTAAAAATGCAGGAAAATTAATAATTCCATCTTTATTGTCATTTAAAAAAATCACCACGACAAAACCATCCGAGCTATCCAAAACCCATTCACAATTTAAGTTCCTCAATGTTTTTTCAACATGTACACCAAGTTTGGTGTGTATAGTGTTACTCTCCTCTGAGCAGTATGCATTAATTCACAGCTAAATGTAAAAAACAATCCACATTCAAATCAAAATAGCCGACTTCCTGTTGGTCGTAGCTGATGACTGTGAATTAGAAAGTTGTCCGTCTTGATAAGAACAATTTTTGTACTGAGTTTGGTGTCTGTAGCTAAAACTAACCCCCTCACTTTTGACAAAAGGTGGCGCTATAGAGTGCCTCTTCCACGCCCTCTTATGAACTTTTGCCAGTGTCTAGCTGTCACTAATATTGATATGTGTTCTGAATTTCATGAAATTCTAAGTATGTTATATGCCTTAAAATCACCTGAGAAGTATTGAAGTTTGACATGTTGCCACGGCAACAATATTTTTAGATATCAATATCCCCCTAGCAGATTAATATAGGCTGTGTTTTAACATTATTCTGATGAAGTTTGAAGCAAATCGAGTAAAAATAAGATGCTGAATACAAAGCATTTTGAAAATGACACACTTCCTGCTGCCAGTTGGTGGCGCTATAACTTTGACTCCTAATAGTCACATATATGCGATCGACATCATACAATGAATAATCTGATGAAGTTTTTTTAAAATCAGGAAATGTATGTGGATGGTATTAGACACTTCCTGTTTCTCATTTCTCGCCATAATTTCAACGCCTTGCCACGAGCAAACCGTTTGAGATATCAAAAATCCCCTGGCAATTTTTCATCCCCATTGTCTTGAGATCATGTTGACCGAGTTTGGCGGCAATCGAGTAAAAAACCTATGACAAGTATTTCAAATTCCAGAGCATATGCTTTTTACATAACTCTAAATAGCTGACTTCCTGTTGGGCGGAGCCTATAACATGCAATACGCAAGTTGTTAGGCACGATGAGATCTAAATGTGTACTGAGTTTCATATTAATACGTGCAAGTATGTGTGAGCTATACATCAACATTTATGACTGTGTTCCAGGGGGCGCTGTAGAGCCCCTGTGCCACGCCCAGGTCCCAGCCTCTGCAGGCTCCTAAAGGCCACAGATTCCAAAGTGTGCGCAAATTTTCAAGAGTTTTTGAGTATGTTAAGGACCCCAAAAGCCCCCACAACTTTGACGAAAAATTTGAATACTAAACCCTAAATAGCCAACTTCCTGTTGGGCGGAGCCTATGATATGCAATACAAAAGTTGTTTGGATTGATGAGATTTATATGTGTACCGAGTTTCATTCGTCTACGAGCAAGAATGTATGATATATGGCCCTCCATATTCCAGGGGGCGCTGTAGAGCCCCTGTGCCACGCCCGTGTATCAGTCTCAGCCCGGCCCTAATGGCCGCAGGTTCCAATCTGTGTGCCAATTTTCAAGACTTTTTAAGCACGTTAAGGGCCCCAAAAGCCCCCGAGACGTTGGAAAAAAATAATAATAATAATAATAAATATAGCTGCAAGCAGCGATGGCGGGCTCAAGCCACCAATGCCATCGCCACCCCCGGTGGCATCAGGTAAACTGTGCCCAGTGGGCACATGCATTCACAATATCCCTCTGGCAGTGAGGTTTTAAAGGATATGGCAGTTAAAGGGTTAATCCAAATCATCTAGACTTTAAAATCACATTCACAGAACAATATATATATATATATATATATATATATATATATATATATATATTTAGTAACACTTTACAATAAGATTTCATTTATAAACATTATGTTAACATGAACAATATTTACATAGCATTCATTCATGTCAGTTAATATTCCAAACTTAAACATTAAAACATTGTTTTATTGTGATTTTTTTCCAAGCACATTTTACCAATTCCAAACCATATCAATCTTAATAACTACCATTATTTTTTATTTAATCATTTATGAGTGCTATGCAATAGTCCAGGAAAGCTGGAAGAGAAAAACTCCTTATATTCATGTGCAGAATTATTAGGCATGTTTTCTTTTACAGATGAAATGCGCTAAAAAAGAGTTTTAACTCAAACTGTTTTAACTCAAAGTCGAAAATTATGAAATACTCATGAGAAATATCAAACACAAATGCAATACAGAAATGGATAAGTTAAGACTTGACCATTGTACAAAAATGCTGACTGGGTCATGAGGTCAGAAAAGAAGAAGAAAAAAAACAGGTCAAGAAGAACTGAAAAATAATTAGGAATTAATGTGAAGATTAATTTTTAGTCAATTCTGCAAGACAGACTTTCAGGAAAGGAGGTGGAATAAAAATGAGCTCCTTAAATCTTAATCCCGGATTCAGGAAAATTTATTCCTCAAACCATCGGACAAGAGGAGGTGGTGCTGGTCCTTCACGAGTCACTCTAATCTGTTCATAAAGCCTATATATAAAGTCTTAATATATAGTATTTCACAATACTTCATGGTATTCTAATTAAATCATTTTTTGGAATCTTTGATTTCTCAGAACCTGACACATTGTAATTCTGAGACTCCAGGAAAGTGGCAGTTCTGTAACATGTTGGCGCTGGAGACTAAATGCTCCCTGATAGTTTCACACCTAATTCACTTAACACACACACACACACACACAGACACATTACCCACAGTGACAGAGGGACAGAGTGACATCAGATGTATGATAGTTTTTTAATTTTCTATCATCCATATAGTGTTGTATAGTCATGAAACCATGCATATTTCCTCAGAATGACTTGTCTTCTATGTTTACATTTTTTTGAAGTGTTTAGAAGCTGCACTTAAAAAAATAAAAGACATTTACCGGTTACTTTTTTATTGTTATTTCAAAAAATCACCACGACAAAACCATTCAAGCCATTCAAAATTCATCCGCACCTGTACTGTTAGATACATTCTTTAAACAGTGGTAAAAGAGGATGTGGTGCTGATCCTTCAAGAGTCACTCAAAACGTATTTGTCCATAAAGCCTATAAAGAATTATTCTTAATATACAGTTCACAATACTTCGGCTTGTTATTCTAATTAAGTGAGGGTCATTTTATCAGTAAAATACATAAAATTCATATTATTTTTCTTTGAAAGATCTCTATAAATGATTTAAATCATACTTGTTTCTACAATAATTATTTAAAAGTAATCCTATAGCTCCATCTGGTGGCCATTATTGGTACTAAGAATTGCAAGCTTGATTTATATGTAATGATAGTTTTAATTTTATGCTGGCTCTTGAAAATGATAAAGCTATGAAACTTACTGTGCTTCCTTCAAATAATGACTTCTACGTATATTAAAAATTATGAAGAGTTGGAATTAAAAATTTTAAAGATATAGTAAAATAACTATTGTATTTTTTTATGTTACTTTAATAAATCGCTATGGCCACACCATTTAAGGTATCCTAAACCCATTCGAAATTTAACATCTTCAGTATATTGGCTTCATGTTAAAACAGTTTGGTGTGAACTACTTGTGTCTTCTTGGAGGAGTATGAATTCATTTACAGGCTGAGTTTATCATAAATCCACAATAAAATTTCTGAGTTCTGTATCAATCTGTGTTGTTTGTTTATTTTTTATTTTTTTTATTTTTCATAGGAAGATAACTGACCCTTTATTCTCCTTTTTAATAAATGTGCTTATAAACCAAGAACAAGCTATTTATAGCTGTATTTATAAACTGCTTACTACTGACTATTAATATTGGGACAAGGCTTTATAAAGCATGAACTGACTGTTTACTAATGAGTGCAGTTATTATAAAGTGTTATCAATGCATTTGCTAATGTTAACAAATTAGACATTATTTTACAGTGTTATCAAATCCTTAAATGATTTGTAAGTGTTTTGTAATGATTTTATTGACCTACAAGCATTTGTGAAAGTTCTGCTTGCATTACAGCTTAGTCTTGATCTGTGAGCTGAACAGATTTACTGTTACATCCATGAGATTATGTAAATTCAAATAAATATCATGTCACAGGATGTCAGAGGTCAGTATCAGATTAGTTTGAAATTATTATTTGCAGCACAAATAAGGTTTTTTAGGATTTTTAAAAATCCCTAAAACTGTCAGAAAAGGATAAGGCCTAAGATTTCTATGTGAGTGGCTAAATTTGTTTGTTTTTATAACTATAATGCATAAACTATGAAACTATACAAAATGTATAAAAAAGTACAAGTTATTCTTTTCCAATGTTTTTTATTTATTTATTTATTTATTTATTTTTTTGGATTTACATTTTAAAAAATTAGCCTAAGGCAATCATTCTAAACAGCTTGAATAAAACCTGTCAATATTTATTATAGACCACTATAACTGTGTATAATCTAACAAACAAGTTTATTATGAAAATAAAAGCGTGTACACCAGATAAATTGGACGATAAAGAAATTGCTAACAATAGTATAATATAATAGCATAATATAATAATATAATAGTATTAAAATGTAATTGATTTAATTAAATATAGATTAAGTCTTGTTAGAGCAAAATAATAAATAGATACGTACACACATTAAACAAGCAGCCAAGATGAATGAGTTAAATTTTTTATATAGATTAAAATTTAAGACAGAAGCAGCTGGTATATGCGGTCACTTAATATTAAATTCCAGTAAATCCACTTTAGATTTATTTCTCAACAGTTTATGTTCACGTGGCTGTTTTCGTTTATATTAGCCAAGCTATTATGTATTTTGAAATAATCTTGTCCTTGATGTGTTCGTTCTTACGACGAAAGGCAGAATCCTGCAGCTCGAGAGAGAAATGTTATTCTGCCAGTCGCGCTTTCAAATAGTCTTGCACACTTAAACGGGTCACAAAAGACCTGCATTTAGCTCGTGTTGTGTTATAATGGATGTATTGTGTGCATTTATGGCAATAATTTATTTTAAAAAGCTCTAAAACAAGAATAAATTCGTTAGTTTTGAACTTGTGACACTGTACGCGCTGATCAGAGGCAGTGATTTCAGATATAGGCAGCCGCGAATATTTCATTTTCACACAAACAGTTCAAAAACATCTTAATTTAGCTCTTGGTGTGCTCTAATTGGTGAATTGTGTGATATCGCTGCAATACTTTATTTTTAATAGCTATAAAACAAGAATAAACTCGTTTTTTTCTGAGCTCGTCATTCCACACGCTGGTGCTCAGAGCGGTGATTCATCTCTCGTGTTTCTCACGTATCACTGACCACACATCAATTATTAATGAGTCCTGACCTGATAATAATCATATATGTTGGTTTAGCTTGTCAGTGTGAATTAAATCCAAGTATTTATTTGTATTTTTAACCGATTTAAAAGTGAAACCAAAAGACAGTCTCCTCCCTTTCAGTCGAATTTCCCTTTAAGGAATTGAACCTGTAGGGGCGCATTTTCTCTCAGACAATGTAAGTCTCAGCACATAATACTCAAACAGAGGGACAGAGTGAGATGAGATGTCTGACAGTTTTTTAATTTTCTGTTATCCATACAGTGTTGTAAAGTCGTGAAACTATCCATATTTACTCAGAATGACTTTTTTTTTTTGTATGAAAAAAGGTTTTGAAGTGTTTGGAATTTAAAAATGCAGGACAATTAATAATTCCATTTTTGCTGTCATTTAAAAAAATCACCACGACAAAACCGTTCAAGCTATCCAAAATCCTTTGGCAATTTAAGTTGTTTAAAATGTTATGGCATCATGTAGACAAAGTTTGGTGTGTATAGTGTTACTCTCCTCTGAGCAGTATGCATTAATTCACAGCTAAATGTAAAAAAAAATCCGCATTCAAATCAAAATAGCTGACTTCCTGTTGATCGTAGCTGATGACTGTGAATTAGAAAGTTGTCCGTCTTGATAAGAACAATTTTTGTACCGAGTTTGGTGTCTGTAGCTAAAACTAACCCCCCCACTTTTGACAAAAGGTGGCGCTATAGAGTGCCTCTTCCACGCCCTCTTATGAACTTTTGCCAGTGTCTAGTTATCATAAATATTGATATGTGTTCTGAATTTCATGAAATTCTAAGTATGTTATATGCCTTAAAATCACCTGAGAAGTATTGAAGTTTGACATGTTGCCACGGCAACAATATTTTTAGATATCAATATCCCCCTAGCAGATTAATATAGGCTGTGTTTTAACATTATTCTGATGAAGTTTGAAGCAAATCGAGTAAAAATAAGATGCTGAATACAAAGCATTTTGAAAATGACACACTTCCTGCTGCCAGTTGGTGGCGCTATAACTTTGACTCCTAATAGTCACATATATGCGATCGACATCATACAATGAATAATCTGATGAAGTTTTTTTAAAATCAGGAAATGTATGTGGATGGTATTAGACACTTCCTGTTTCTCATTTCTCGCCATAATTTCAACGCCTTGCCACGAGCAAACCGTTTGAGATATCAAAAATCCCCTGGCAATTTTTCATCCCCATTGTCTTGAGATCATGTTGACCGAGTTTGGCGGCAATCGAGTAAAAAACCTATGACAAGTATTTCAAATTCCAGAGCATATGCTTTTTACATAACTCTAAATAGCTGACTTCCTGTTGGGCGGAGCCTATAACATGCAATACGCAAGTTGTTAGGCACGATGAGATCTAAATGTGTACTGAGTTTCATATTAATACGTGCAAGTATGTGTGAGCTATACATCAACATTTATGACTGTGTTCCAGGGGGCGCTGTAGAGCCCCTGTGCCACGCCCAGGTCCCAGACTCTGCAGGCTCCTTAAGGCCACAGATTCCAAAGTGTGCGCAAACTTTCAAGAGTTTTTGAGTATGTTAAGGACCCCAAAAGCCCCCACAACTTTGACGACAAATATGAATAATAAACCCCAAATAGCCAACTTCCTGTTGGGCGGAGCCTATGATATGCAATTCGAAAGTTGTTTGTATTGATGAGTTCTATATGTGTACCGAGTTTTGTGCGTCTACGTGCAAGTATGTATGATATATGGCCCTCAGCATTCCAGGGGGCGCTGTAGAGCCCCTGTGCCACGCCCGTGTATCAGTCTCTGCCCGGCCCTAATGGCCGCAGGTTCCAATGTGTGTGCCAATTTTCAAGACTTTTTAAGCATGTTAAGGGCCCCAAAAGCCCCCGAAACCTTGAAGAAAAATAATAATAATAATAATAATAATAATAATAACAAATAATCCTAAGGAAAACAATAGGGCTCTCGCCCTCCAGGCTTGAGCCCTAAATATAGCTGCAAGCAGCGATGGCGGGCTCAAGCCACCAATGCCATCGCCACCCCCGGTGGCATCAGGTAAACTGTGCCCAGCGGGCACATGCATTCACAATATCCCTCTGGCAGTGAGGTTTTAAAGGATATGGCAGTTAAAGGGTTAATCCGAATCATCTAGACTATTTAGTAACACTTTACAATAAGATTTAATTTATAAATATTGTTAACATTCATTCATGTCAGTTAATATTCCAAACTTAAACATTAAAACATTGTTTTATTGTGATTTGTTTCCAAGCACATTGTACCAATTCCAAACCATATCAATCTTAAAGCTGCAGTAGGGAACTTTTGACGATCTAGCGGTTAATAAACAGAACTGCTCGCGTCTTGCGGAAGGACATTGTAGCTGGAGCTACTTCTCTCTGTTTATGTCTATGAAGAATCACAAAGGTACTGGGTTACTCCGCTGAGCTTGATTTTTTTCACAGATTATCTGTCTCATATTCTACTGTCAGGACATAATGACAGGTTTAATAAATATGTAAAAAATATTATTTTTACAAAAGTTCCCTACAGCACCTTTAATAACTACCATTATTTTTTATTTAATAATTTATGAGTGCTATACAATAGTCCAGGAAAGCTGGAAGAGAAAAACTCCTTATATTCATGTGTGCAGAATTATTAGGCATGTTTTCTTTTACAGATGAAATGCGCTAAAAAAGAGTTTTAACTCAAACTGTTTTAACTCAAAGTCGAAAATTATGAAATACCCATGAGAAATATCAAACACAAATGCAATACAGAAATGGATAAGTTAAGACTTGACCATTGTACAAAAATGCTGACTGGGTCATGAGGTCAAAAAAGAAGAAGAAAAAAAACAGGTCAAGAAGAACTGACAAAAATAATTGCAAAATAATTAGGAATTAATGTGAAGATTAATTTTTAGTCAATTCTGCAAGACAGACTTTCAGGAAAGGAGGTGGAATAAAAATGAGCTCCTAAATCTTAATCCCGGATTCAGGAAAATATATTCCTCAAACCATCGGACAAGAGGAGGTGGTGCTGGTCCTTCACGAGTCACTATAATCTGTTCATAAAGCCTATATATAAAGTCTTAATATATAGTATTTCACAATACTTCATGGTATTCTAATCAAATAATTTTTTGGAATCTTAGATCCCTCAGAACCTGACACATTGTAATTCTGAGACTCCAGGAAAGTGGCAGTTCTGTAAAATGTTGGCGCTGGAGACTAAATGCTCCCTGATAGTTTCACACCTAATTCACTTAACACACACACACACACACACACACATTACCCACAGTGACAGAGGGACAGAGTGATATCAGATGTATGATAGTTTTTTAATTTTCTATCATCCATATAGTGTTGTATAGTCATGAAACTATGCATATTTCACATATTTCCTATGTGTACATTTTTTTGAAGTGTTTAGAAGCTGCACTTAAAAAAAAAAAAAAAAAAAGACATTTACTGGTTACTTTTTTACTGTTATTTCAAAAAATCACCACGACAAAACCATTCAAGCTATTCAAAATTCATTCGCACCTGTTCTGTAAGATACATTCTTTAAACAGTGGTAAAATAGGATGTGGTGCTGATCCTTCAGGAGTCACTCAAAACGTATCTGTCCATAAAGCCTATAAAGAATTATTCTTAATATACAGTTCACAATACTTCAGCTTGTTATTCTAAATAAGTGAGGGTCTTTTTATCAGTAAAATACATAAAATACATATTATTTTTCTTTGAAAGACTTCTATAAATGATTTAAATCATACTCGTTTCTCCAATAATTATTTAAAAGTAATCCTATAGCTCCCTCTGGTGGCCATTATAGGTACTAAGAATTGCAAGCTTGATTTATAAGTTATGATAGTTTAAATTTTATGCTGGCTCTTGAAAGTGATAAAGCTATGAAACTTACTGTGCTTCCTTCAAATGAGGACTTCTACTTATATAAAAAATTATGAAGAGTTAGAATGAAAAATTTTAAAGATATAGTAAAATAACTATTGTATTTTTTTATGTTACTTTAATAAATCTCTATGGCAACACCATTTAAGCTATCCTAAACCCATTCACAATTTAACATCTCAGTATATTGGCATCATGTTGAAAAAGGAGTATGGAGTAGTATGAGGAGGAGTATGAATTCATTTACAGGCTGATTTTATCATAAATCCACAATAAATTTTCTGAGTTCTGTATCAATCTGTGTTGTTGTTGTTTGTTTATTTTTATCTTTTATTTTTCATAGGAAGATAACTGACCCTTTACTCTCCTTTTTAATAAATGTGCTTATAAACCAAGGACAAGCTATTTATAGCTGTATTTATAAACTGCTTACTACTGACTATTAATATTGGGACAAGGCTTTATAAAGCATGAACTGACTATTTACTAATGAGTGCAGTTATTATAAAGTGTTATCAATGAATTTGCTAATGTTAACAAATTAGACATTATTTTACAGTGTTATCAAATCCTTAAATGACTCATAAGCATTTGTGAAAGTTCTGCTTGCATTACAGCTTAGTATTGATCTGTGAGCTGAACAGATTTACTGTTACATCTATGAGATTATGTAAATTAAAATAAATATAATGTCACAGGATGTCATAGGTCAGTATCAAATGAGTTTGAAATTATTATTTGCAGCACAAATAAGTTTTTTTTAGGATTTTTAAAAATCCCTAAAACTGTCAGAAAAAGGTTAAGGCCTAAGCTATTTCTATGTGAGTGGCTAAATTTATTTTTGTTTTTATAATTGTAATACACAAACTATGAAATTATACAAAATGTATAAAAAGGTAAATAAATAAATACGCACACATTAAAAAAGCAGCCAAGTCGAATGAGTTTCCTTTTTTATATAGATTAAAATTGAAGACAGAAGCAAGTGGTAAATGTGGTCACTTTAATATTCAAATCCAGTAGATCCAGTTTATGTTCACGTGGCTGTTTTCGTTTATATTCGCCAAGCTATTATGTATTTTGAAATAATCTTGTCCGTGATGTGTTCGTTCGTACGACGAAAGACAGAAACCTGCAGCTCGAGAGATATGTTATTCTGCCAGTCGCGCTTTCAAATAGTCTTGCACACTTAAACGGGTCACAAACACCTGCATTTAGCTCTTGTAGTGTTACAATGGGTTTATTGTGTGCATTTGTGGTAATATTTTATTTAAAAAAGCTCTTAAACAAGAATAAATTCGTTTGTTTTGAGCTCGACACTGTACGCGCTGATCGGAGCGGTGATTTCAGATAGGCAGCCACAAATATTTCATTTTCACACAAACAGTTCAAAAACATCTTAATTTAGCTCTTGGTGTGTTCTAATTGGTTGATTGTGTGATATCGCTGTAAAAGCTTTAAAACAGGAATAAATTCGTTTTCTCTGAGCTCTTTACTCCAGACGCTCGTGATCAGAGCGGTGATTCATCTCTCCTATTTCTCACGTATCTCTGGCCAGAAATAATTTATCCATGAGCCCTGAACCGGTAATAATCAGATATGTTGGTTTAGCTTGTCAGTGTGAATTAAATCTAAGTATTTATTTGTATTTTTAACCGATTTAAAAGTGAAAGTAAAAGTTCGGGAATTGAACCTGTAGGGGCGCAATTTCTCTCAGACAATGGAAGTCTGAAGCACATATACTAAAACAGAGGGACAGAGTGAGATGAGATGTCTGACAGTTTTTTAATTTTCTGTTATCCATACAGTGTTGTAAAGTCGTTAAACTATGCATATTTCCTCAGAATGACTTTTTCATCTGTATGAAAAAATTCTTTGACGTGTTTGGAAGCTGCAATTTAAAAATACAATAATGATTCCCTTTGTAAGGTCATTTAAAAAAATCACCACGGCAAAACCATTCAAGCTATCCAAAATCCATTCACAATTTAAGTTCCTATCAGAAATACTGATGTGTGTTCAGAGTTTTGTGAAATTCTAAGTATGTTATTTGCCTCAAAATCACCTGAGAAGTATTCCAGTTTGACATGTTGCCACGCCAACAATTTTTTAGATATCAATATCCCCCTTGCAGATTTATATCGACTGTGT
This sequence comes from Carassius gibelio, assembly GCF_023724105.1. NCBI lineage: Eukaryota > Metazoa > Chordata > Actinopteri > Cypriniformes > Cyprinidae > Carassius > Carassius gibelio. Next base: position 22,542,580 of record NC_068408.1, on the reverse strand, counting down.
TTTAACATTATTCTGATGAAGTTTGAAGCAAATCGAGTAATAATAAGATGCTGAATTCAAATCATTTTGAAAATGACACACTTCCTTCTGCCAGTTGGTGGCGCTATAACTTTGACTCCTAATAGTCACATATATGCGATCGACATCATACAACGAATAATCTGATGAAGTTTGATTAAAATCAGGAACTGTATGTGGATGGTATTAGACACTTCCTGTTTCTCATTTCTCGCCATAATTTCAACGCCTCGCCACGAGCAAACCGTTCGAGATATCAAAAATCCCCTGGCAATTTTTCATCCCCAGTGTCTTGAGATCATGTTGACCGAGTTTGGCGGCAATCGAGAAAAAAACCTATGACAAGTATTTCAAATTCCAGAGCATGCGCTTTTTACATAACTCTAAATAGCTGACTTCCTGATGGGCGGAGCCTATGACATGCAATACGAAAGTTGTTTGGCACGATGAGATCTATATGTGTACTGAGTTTCATATGAATATGTGCAAGTATGTGTGAGCTATACATCAACATTTCTGACTGTGTTCCAGGGGGCGCCGTAGAGCCCCTGTGCCACGCCCGGGTCCCAGCCTCTGCAGGCTCCTAAAGGCCACAGATTCCAAAGTGTGCGCAAATTTTCAAGAGTTTTTGAGTATGTTAAGGACCCCAAAAGCCCCCACAACTTTGACGAAAAATTTGAATACTAAACCCTAAATAGCCAACTTCCTGTTGGGCGGAGCCTATGATATGCAATACAAAAGTTGTTTGGATTGATGAGATTTATATGTGTACCGAGTTTCATACGTCTACGAGCAAGAATGTATGATATATGGCCCTCCATATTCCAGGGGGCGCTGTAGAGCCCCTGTGCCACGCCCGTGTATCAGTCTCTGCCCGGCCCTAATGGCCGCAGGTTCCAATCTGTGTGCCAATTTTCAAGACTTTTTAAGCACGTTAAGGGCCCCAAAAGCCCTCGAGACGTTGGAAAAAAATAATAATAATAATAATAATAATAAATATAGCTGCAAGCAGCGATGGCGGGCTCAAGCCACCAATGCCATCACCACCCCGGTGGCATCAGGTAAACTGTGCCCAGCGGGCACATGCATTCACAATTTCCCTCTGGCAGTGATGTTTTAAAGGATAGAGGGGAGCGTAGAGGGGAGCGTGCATTTGCAGTGGCTGGGCCACGACTCTGGAATACCCTGCCTTTAGAGATCAGACTGGCCCCTTCCTTGTCTATTTTTAAATCTTTGCTAAAAACTTTTTTATTTTCCTTTGTGTACTGACTACTGTGTTATGCTACATTTTGAAATGGGTGGTTTTAAATTTTTTGTCTGGTCTATTTTTATGTATGTGTAATATTCTTGCTCTTATGTTAAAGCACTTTGGTCAGCCAGGAGGCTGTTGTAAATGCGCTATACAAATAAATTTAACTTGAACTTGAACTTGAACTTGATATGGCAGTTAAAGGGTTAATCCGAATCATCTAGACTTTAAAATCACAATTCACAGAACAATATATATATATATATATATATATATATATATATATATATATATATATATATATAACTTTAGTAACACTTTACAATAATATTTCATTTATAAACATTATGTTAACATGAACAATATTTATATAGCATTCATTCATGTCAGTTAATATTCCAAACTTAAACATTAAAACATTGTTTTATTGTGATTTTTTTCCAAGCACATTTTACCAATTCCAAACCATATCAATCTTAATAACTACCATTATTTTTTATTTAATCATTTATGAGTGCTATACAATAGTCCAGGAAAGCTGGAAGAGAAAAACAGGTCAAGAAGAACTGACAAAAGAATTGCAAAAGAATTAGGAATTAATGTGAAGATTAATTTTTAGTCAATTCTGCAAGACAGACTTTCAGGAAAGGAGGTGGAATAAAAATGAGCTCCTAAATCTTAATCCCAGATTCTGGAAGATATATTCCTCAAACCATCGGACAAGAGGAGGTGGTGCTGGTCCTTCACGAGTCACTCTAATCTGTTCATTAAGCCTATATATAAAGTCTTAATATATAGTATTTCACAATACTTCATGGTATTCTAATTAAATAATTTTTTGGAATCTTAGATCTCTCAGAACCTGACACATTGTAATTCTGAGACTCCAGGAAAGTGGCAGTTCTGTAAAATGTTGGCGCTGGAGACTAAATGCTCACTGATAGTTTCACACCTAATTCACTTAAAACACACACAAACACACACACACAGTGACAGAGGGACAGAGTGAACATCAGATGTATGTTTTTTAATTTTCTATCATCCATATAATGTTGTATAGTCATGAAACTATGCATATTTCCTCAGAATGACTTGTCTTCTATGTGTACATTTTTTTGAAGTGTTTAGAAGCTGCACTTTTTTTTACTGGTTCCTTTTTTACTATTATTTCCAAAAAATCACCACGACAAAACCATTCAAGCTATCCAAAATTCATTCACACCTGTTCTGTAAGATTAATTCTTTAAACAGTGGTAAAAGAGGATGTGGTGCTGAACCTTCAAGAGTCACTTAAAACGTATCTGTCCATAAAGCCTATTAAGAATTATTCTTAATATACAGTTCACAATACTTCAGCTTGTTATTCTAATTAAGTGAGGGTCATTTTATCAGTAAAATTCCTAAAATACATATTATTTTATTTGAAAGATTTCTATAAATTATTTAAATCATACTCGTTTCTCCAATAATTATTTAAAAGTAATCCTATAGCTCCCTCTGGTGGCCATTATAGGTACTAAGAATTGCAAGCTTGATTTATAAGTTATGATAGTTTAAATTTTATGCTGGCTCTTGAAAATGATAAAGCTATGAAACTTACTGTGCTTCCTTCAAATGAGGACTTCTACTTATATAAAAAATTATGAAGAGTTAGAATGAAAAATTTTAAAGATATAGTAAAATAACTATTGTATTTTTTTATGTTACTTTAATAAATCTCTATGGCAACACCATTTAAGCTATCCTAAACCCATTCACAATTTAACATCTCAGTATATTGGCATCATGTTGAAAAAGGAGTATGGAGTAGTATGAGGAGGAGTATGAATTCATTTACAGGCTGATTTTATCATAAAGCCACAATAAAATTTCTGAGTTCTGTATCAATCTGTGTTGTTGTTTGTTTATTTTTATCTTTTATTTTTCATAGGAAGATAACTGACCCTTTACTCTCCTTTTTAATAAATGTGCTTATAAACCAAGGACAAGCTATTTATAGCTGTATTATAAACTGCTTACTACTGACTATTAATATTGGGACAAGGCTTTATAAAGCATGAACTGACTATTTACTAATGAGTGCAGTTATTATAAAGTGTTATCAATGCATTTGCTAATGTTAACAAATTAGACATTATTTTACAGTGTTATCAAATCCTTAAATGACTCATAAGCATTTGTGAAAGTTCTGCTTGCATTACAGCTTAGTATTGATCTGTGAGCTGAACAGATTTACTGTTACATCTATGAGATTATGTAAATTCAAATAAATATAATGTCACAGGATGTCATAGGTCAGTATCAAATGAGTTTGAAATTATTATTTGCAGCACAAATAAGTTTTTTTTAGGATTTTTAAAAATCCCTAAAACTGACAGAAAAAGGTTAAGGCCTAAGCTATTTCTATGTGAGTGGCTAAATTTATTTTTGTTTTCATAATTGTAATACACAAACTATGAAATTATACAAAATGTATAAAAAGGTAAATAAATAAATACGCACACATTAAAAAAGCAGCCAAGTCGAATGAGTTTCCTTTTTTATATAGATTAAAATTGAAGACAGAAGCAAGTGGTAAATGTGGTCACTTTAATATTCAAATCCAGTAGATCCAGTTTATGTTCACGTGGCTGTTTTCGTTTATATTAGCCAAGCTATTATGTGTTTTGAAATAATCTTGTCCGTGATGTGTTCGTTCGTACGACGAAAGACAGAAACCTGCAGCTCGAGAGATATGTTATTCTGCCAGTCGCGCTTTCAAATAGTCTTGCACACTTAAACAGGTCACAAACACCTGCATTTAGCTCTTGTAGTGTTACAATGGGTTTATTGTGTGCATTTGTGGTAATATTTTATTTAAAAAAGCTCTTAAACAAGAATAAATTCGTTTGTTTTGAGCTCGACACTGTACGCGCTGATCGGAGGCGTGATTTCAGATAGGCAGCGCAAATATTTCATTTTCACACAAACAGTTCAAAAACATCTGAATTTAGCTCTTGGTGTGTTCTAATTGGTTGATTGTGTGATATCGCTGTAATAATTTATTTTTAAAAGCTTTAAAACAGGAATAAATTCGTTTTCTCTGAGCTCTTTACTCCAGACGCTCGTGATCACAGCGGTGATTCATCTCTCCTATTTCTCACGTATCTCTGGCCAGAAATAATTTATCCATGAGCCCTGAACCGGTAATAATCAGATATGTTGGTTTAGCTTGTCAGTGTGAATTAAATCTAAGTATTTGTTTGTATTTTTAACCGATTTAAAAGTGAAAGTAAAAGTCCGGGAATTGAACCTGTAGGGGCGCTATTTCTCTCAGACAATGGAAGTCTGAAGCACATATACTCAAACTGAGGGACAGCGTGAGATGAGATGTCTGACAGTTTTTTAATTTTCTGTTATCCATACAGTGTTGTAAAGTCGTGAAACTATGCATATTTCCTCAGAATGACTTTTTCATCTGTATGAAAAAATTCTTTGACGTGTTTGGAAGCTGCAATTTAAAAATACAATAATGATTCCCTTTGTAAGGTCATTTAAAAAAATCACCACGGCAAAACCATTCAAGCTATCCAAAATCCATTCACAATTTAAGTTCCTATCAGAAATACTGATGTGTGTTCAGAGTTTTGTGAAATTCTAAGTATGTTATTTGCCTCAAAATCACCTGAGAAGTATTCCAGTTTGACATGTTGCCACGCCAACAATTTTTTAGATATCAATATCCCCCTTGCAGATTTATATCGGCTGTGTTTTAACATTATTCTGATGAAGTTTGAAGCAAATCGAGTAATAATAAGATGCTGAATTCAAATCATTTTGAAAATGACACACTTCCTTCTGCCAGTTGGTGGCGCTATAACTTTGACTCCTAATAGTCACATATATGCGATCGACATCATACAACGAATAATCTGATGAAGTTTGATTAAAATCAGGAAATGTATGTGGACGGTATTAGACACTTCCTGTTTCTCATTTCTCGCCATAATTTCAACGCCTCGCCACGAGCAAACCGTTCGAGATATCAAAAATCCCCTCGCAATTTTTCATCCCCAGTGTCTTGAGATCATGTTGACCGAGTTTGGCGGCAATCGAGAAAAAAACCTATGACAAGTATTTCAAATTCCAGAGCGTGCGCTTTTTACATAACTCTAAATAGCTGACTTCCTGTTGGGTGGAGCCTATGACATGCAATACGAAAGTTGTTCAGCACGATGAGATCTATATGTGTACTGAGTTTCATATGAATATGTGCAAGTATGTGTGAGCTATACATCAACATTTCTGACTGTGTTCCAGGGGGCGCCGTAGAGCCCCTGTGCCACGCCCGGGTCCCAGCCTCTGCAGGCTCCTAAAGGCCCACGATTCCAAAGTGTGCGCAAATTTTCAAGAGTTTTTGAGTATGTTAAGGACCCCAAAAGCCCCCACAACTTTGACGAAAAATTTGAATACTAAACCCTAAATAGCCAACTTCCTGTTGGGCGGAGCCTATGATATGCAATACAAAAGTTGTTTGGATTGATGAGATTTATATGTGTACCGAGTTTCATTCGTCTACGAGCAAGAATGTATGATATATGGCCCTCCATATTCCAGGGGGCGCTGTAGAGCCCCTGTGCCACGCCCGTGTATCAGTCTCAGCCCGGCCCTAATGGCCGCAGGTTCCAATCTGTGTGCCAATTTTCAAGACTTTTTAAGCACGTTAAGGGCCCCAAAAGCCCCCGAGACGTTGGAAAAAAATAATAATAATAATAATAAATATAGCTGCAAGCAGCGATGGCGGGCTCAAGCCACCAATGCCATCGCCACCCCCCCGGTGGCATCAGGTAAACTGTGCCCAGTGGGCACATGCATTCACAATATCCCTCTGGCAGTGAGGTTTTAAAGGATATGGCAGTTAAAGGGTTAATCCAAATCATCTAGACTTTAAAATCACATTCACAGAACAATATATATATATATATATATATATATATATATATATATATATTTAGTAACACTTTACAATAAGATTTCATTTATAAACATTATGTTAACATGAACAATATTTACATAGCATTCATTCATGTCAGTTAATATTCCAAACTTAAACATTAAAACATTGTTTTATTGTGATTTTTTTCCAAGCACATTTTACCAATTCCAAACCATATCAATCTTAATAACTACCATTATTTTTTATTTAATCATTTATGAGTGCTATGCAATAGTCCAGGAAAGCTGGAAGAGAAAAACTCCTTATATTCATGTGCAGAATTATTAGGCATGTTTTCTTTTACAGATGAAATGCGCTAAAAAAGAGTTTTAACTCAAACTGTTTTAACTCAAAGTCGAAAATTATGAAATACTCATGAGAAATATCAAACACAAATGCAATACAGAAATGGATAAGTTAAGACTTGACCATTGTACAAAAATGCTGACTGGGTCATGAGGTCAGAAAAGAAGAAGAAAAAAAAAACAGGTCAAGAAGAACTGAAAAATAATTAGGAATTAATGTGAAGATTAATTTTTAGTCAATTCTGCAAGACAGACTTTCAGGAAAGGAGGTGGAATAAAAATGAGCTCCTTAAATCTTAATCCCAGATTCTGGAAGATATACTCCTCAAACCATCGAACAAGAGGAGGTACTGCTGGTCCTTCACGAGTCACTCTAATCTGTTCATAAAGCCTATATATAAAGTCTTAATATATAGTATTTCACAATACTTCATGGTATTCTAATTAAATCATTTTTTGGAATCTTAACTCTCAGAGCCTGACACCGAGTAATTCTGGAGACTCCAGGAAAGTGGCAGTTCTGTAAAATGTTGGCGCTGGAGACTAAATGCTCTCTGATAGTTTCACACCTAATTCACTTAACACACACACACACACACACACACACACACACACACACACACACACACACACACACACACACACACACACACACACACACTACCCACAGTGACAGTGGGACTGAGTGACATCAGATGTATGATAGTTTTTTAATTTTCTATCATCCATATAGTGTTGTATAGTCATGAAACTATTGTCATGAGACCAGTCATTCTGAGGAAATATGTCTCAGAATGAATTGTCTTCTATGTGTACATTTTTTTTTAAGTGTTTAGAAGCTGCACTTTAAAAAAATAAAAAGACATTTACTGGTTCCTTTTTTACTATTATTTCAAAAAATCACCACGACAAAACCATTCATGCTATCCAAAATTCATTCACACCTGTTCTGTAAGATTAATTCTTTAAACAGTGATAAAAGAGGATGTGATGCTGAACCTTCAAGAGTCACTCAAAACGTATCTGTCCATAAAGCCTATAAAGAATTATTCTTAATATACAGTTCACAATACTTCAGCTTGTTATTCTAATTAAGTGAGGGTAATTTTATCAGTAAAATTCCTAAAATACATATTATTTTATTTGAAAGATTTCTATAAATGATTTAAATCATACTAGTTTCTACAATAATTATTTAAAAGTAATCCTATAGCTCCCTCTGGTGGCCATTATAGGTACTAAGAATTGCAAGCTTGATTTATAAGTTATGATAGTTTTAATTTTATGCTGGCTCTTGAAAAAAATAAAGCTATGAAACTTACTGTGCTTCCTTCAAATGAGGACTTCTACTTATATAAAAAATTATGAAGAGTTAGAATGAAAATTTGTAAAGATATAGTAAAATAACTATTGTATTTTTTTATGTTACTTTAATAAATCTCTATGGCAACACCATTTAAGCTATCCTAAACCCATTCACAATTTAACATCTCAGTATATTGGCATCATGTTGAAAAAGGAGTATGGAGTAGTATGAGGAGGAGTATGAATTCATTTACAGGCTGATTTTATCATAAATCCACAATAAAATTTCTGAGTTCTGTATCAATCTGTGTTGTTGTTTGTTTATTTTTATCTTTTATTTTTCATAGGAAGATAACTTACTCTCCTTTTTAATAAATGTGTGCTTATAAACCAAGGACAAGCTATTTATAGCTGTATTTATGAACTGCTTACTACTGACTATTAATATTGGGACAAGGCTTTATAAAGCATGAACTGACTATTTACTAATGAGTGCAGTTATTATAAAGTGTTATCAATGCATTTGCTAATGTTAACAAATTAGACATTATTTTATGTTATCAAATCCTTAAATGACTCATAAGCATTTGTGAAAGTTCTGCTTGCATTACAGCTTAGTATTGATCTGTGAGCTGAACAGATGTACTGTTACATCCATGAGATTTTGTTTTTTTTGTAATACACAAACTATGAAATTATACAAAATGTATAAAAAGGTAAATAAATAAATACGCACACATTAAAAAAGCAGCCAAGAATGAGTTTCCTTTTTTATATAGATTACAATTGAAGACAGAAGCAAGTGGTAAATGTTGTCACTTTAATATTCAAATCCAGTAGATCCACTTCAGATTTATTTCTCAACAGTTTATGTTCACGTGGCTGTTTTCGTTTATATTCGCCAAGCTATTATGTGTTTTGAAATAATCTTGTCCGTTGTGTGTTCGTTCGTATGACGAAAGGCAGAATCCTGCAGCTCCAGAGATACATGTTATTCTGCCAGTCGCGCTTTCAAATAGTCTTGCACACTTAAACAGGTCACAAACACCTGCATTTAGCTCTTGTTGTGTTACAATGGGTTTATTGTGTGCATTTGTGGTAATATTTTATTTAAAAAAGCTCTTAAACAAGAATAAATTCGTTTGTTTTGAGCTGGACACTGTACGCGCTGATCGGAGGCGGTGATTTCAGATAGGCAGCCACAAATATTTCATTTTCACACAAACAGTTCAAAAACATCTTAATTTAGCTCTTGGTGTGTTCTAATTGGTTGATTGTGTGATATCGCTGTAATAATTTATTTTTAAAAGCTTTAAAACAGGAATAAATTCGTTTTCTCTGAGCTCTTTACTCCAGACGCTCGTGATCACAGCGGTGATTCATCTCTCCTATTTCTCACATATCTCTGGCCAGAAATAATTTATCCATGAGCCCTGAACCGGTAATAATCAGATATGTTGGTTTAGCTTGTCAGTGTGAATTAAATCTAAGTATTTGTTTGTATTTTAACCAATTTAAAAGTGAAAGTAAAAGTCCGGGAATTGAACCTGTAGGGGCGCTATTTCTCTCAGACAATGGAAGTCTGAAGCACATATACTCAAACAGAGGGACAGCGTGAGATGAGATGTCTGACAGTTTTTTAATTTTCTGTTATCCATACAGTGTTGTAAAGTCGTGAAACTATGCATATTTCCTCAGAATGACTTTTTCATCTGTATGAAAAAATTCTTTGACGTGTTTGGAAGCTGCAATTTAAAAATACAATAATGATTCCCTTTGTAAGGTCATTTAAAAAAATCACCACGGCAAAACCATTCAAGCTATCCAAAATCCATTCACAATTTAAGTTCCTATCAGAAATACTGATGTGTGTTCAGAGTTTTGTGAAATTCTAAGTATGTTATTTTCCTCAAAATCACCTGAGAAGTATTCCAGTTTGACATGTTGCCACGGCAACAATTTTTTAGATATCAATATCCCCCTTGCAGATTTATATCGGCTGTGTTTTAACATTATTCTGATGAAGTTTGAAGCAAATCGAGTAATAATAAGATGCTGAATTCAAATCATTTTGAAAATGACACACTTCCTTCTGCCAGTTGGTGGCGCTATAACTTTGACTCCTAATAGTCACATATATGCGATCGACATTACACAACGAATAATCTGATGAAGTTTGATTAAAATCAGGAAATGTATGTGGATGGTATTAGACACTTCTTGTTTCTAATTTCTTGCCATAATTTCAACGCCTCGCCACGAGCAAACCGTTCGAGATATCAAAAATCCCCTGGCAATTTTTCATCCCCAGTGTCTTGAGATCATGTTGACCGAGTTTGGCGGCAATCGAGAAAAAAACCTATGACAAGTATTTCAAATTCCAGAGCATGCGCTTTTTACATAACTCTAAATAGCTGACTTCCTGTTGGGTGGAGCCTATGACATGCCATACGAAAGTTGTTCGGCACGATGAGATCTATATGTGTACTGAGTTTCATATGAATATGTGCAAGTATGTGTGAGCTATACATCAACATTTATGACTGTGTTCCAGGGGGCGCCGTAGAGCCCCTGTGCCACGCCCGGGTCCCAGCCTCTGCAGGCTCCTAAAGGCCACAGATTCCAAAGTGTGCGCGAATTTTCAAGAGTTTTTGAGTATGTTAAGGACCCCAAAAGCCCCCACAACTTTGACGAAAAATTTGAATACTAAACCCTAAATAGCCAACTTCCTGTTGGGCGGAGCCTATGATATGCAATACAAAAGTTGTTTGGATTGATGAGATTTATATGTGTACCGAGTTTCATACGTCTACGAGCAAGAATGTATGATATATGGCCCTCCATATTCCAGGGGGCGCTGTAGAGCCCCTGTGCCACGCCCGTGTATCAGTCTCTGCCCGGCCCTAATGGCCGCAGGTTCCAATCTGTGTGCCAATTTTCAAGACTTTTTAAGCACGTTAAGGGCCCCAAAAGCCCCCGAGACGTTGGAAAAAAATAATAATAATAATAATAAAAAATAATCCTAAGGAAAACAATAGGCCTCTCGCCCTTTGGCTTGAGCCCTAAAAATAATCCTAAGGAAAACAATAGGCCTCTCGCCCTTTGGGCTTGAGCCCTAATAATAATAATAAAAAATAATCCTAAGGAAAACAATAGGCCTCTCGCCCTTTGGGCTTGAGCCCTAATAATAATAATAATAAAAAATAATCCTAAGGAAAACAATAGGGCTCTCGCCCTCCAGGCTTGAGCCCTAATAATAATAATAATAATAATAATAATAAACGGAGCAATTCCAAGAGGGTCCTCACACCATCGGTGCTCGGGCCCTAATAAATAAATATCTTTCCAGAACCTGTATGTAATTGGCACAGAAGTACTCTTTTATACATCCAAATCGTTTTCTGAAACTTTGGCAATGTTAAGCATGAGAATCTAACTTTCAGCATTGTATAATCCCCCTTTGAAATACCAGTTAAACTATCAGCACTCTCAGAAAAATGGGTACAAACGCTGGCACTGAAGCTGCATCCTTTTAAAAGCTTTATATGTGTACTATTTAGGCAATAATATCCACCCTTTAGGGGTAAAGATTAAAGATGCCAAGATGTACCATTTGAAACTGCCCCAGTGACAGGTTTTGTACCTTAAATTTTTCTAAGAGTGTTCCCACCTATTTTCCATGAAATCTTGCTATTCTGCCAAAACTGCCTTAAAACTTTTGGCTCTGCTTGCTCTGAAAGTTTCAAATCCAAACTCCAGAAAACAAAAAAAGAAATGTCATGGGCCATGGCCAAATACAGGACTATGACATATTTTACTTTACCTGCCTCTAGACATATGAAATATGAACCATATGTCTGTGAATGACCTATAACTAATGTCATTTTTTAATTTAGAGCTGTGTAACTTCATGTATTGCATTGAGACTTTTTCTACAATCTATAAAATAGGCAACAAAGAAAAATTACGAGAGACACAGGAGGCTGAATACATCTTCAATGAGATCCGAGTGTGTCTAGGTAGCGAAGAAAACAAATGGAAAATATATATATAATTTACACCATCATTATTAGATGAAACCCAAAGCTAACTGTGACTTTGTTAAGCAGGTTGAGAGGTGCATAAATTCAATTCATTTAGTCTTGAACAAATTAGTTTGGCTTAAAACAGATGGGACGCCTATGCAGCAAGAAAGGGGATTGATGGGACTTGAAAGAGATGAAAGACACTAGAGGAGAGGACTTCTGTTCTGCTAACATACTGCCATTGTCTTATTCATCAAGGGGAGCTATGTAACAATTCAAGGGATTTTGAAAGAATTTTAAATTTAAAGCGACAGTGACTCATGAATAGATGTCACTCAAGGTTTTTAAATAGCATTAGAACCAAGCAATTATCGAGCATTAATTATGAAGCTCCACAAGCTGTTAAAAATTAGTTTATTCAGCACAACACTGCGAGTAGACATCAATGACGTCATTTCTTTCTTTTTTGGTCTTGTGCCATGTATTAGCCCACCTGTAGGCATAGCCATTATGACACAATCCAGCCAGACACTGACTCTGCACTATAGCTCTAATGAAACCTGGATTTGATGGTCTCTCATAAGGCCAACAAATAGATTTCTTTCAAGGTTTTTTATGTTTCTAATGTAATGAAATTATAGTTGTATTGGAGAATTCTAGCAGCAGACATTTTTCTTAATCAGTTTCACTATGTCAAGAGAAAATTTAGCTTTACCATTTTAGGTGTGATCACATTAGTAAAATGTGTTGCAGGCAAAAAAGCTCCATTGCCAATCATCAATAGTGTAATGGTGTATGAAGCACAGCTCAGAAGGCATTTTCATACTGTACCAAGCAGCTTTCTGTTTACCAACTTTAACATTATGTGAGAACTTTTTCAGCTTCTCATGCAAAACTCCATTGAAATGAATGGATTTCATCAATGGTATTTCCTTTGAGGCAAGTCAGCTATCTTGACAGTGGGCTTAGAAACGCTTAGTGTTGAGTCCAAGTTCACTTTGTTGAGTCATCAAGTAATACCCCCTTTAGTTTTTTTTCTTTTTAAAGCTTTGACTTGTCTTTAAAAAAGTGCTTGCTATATAGGATAAATCAATTGCTTGCTAATTAGTGGCTAAATGAGGCTACAGAGGTTGTTGAGATGTTAAATGTTACACCAAACAGATAAACTCATCTGCTCATTGGTTCGCTTTCACAGTCTTGTCGTACTTAAAGGGGGGTGGGGGGTACAGTGGTGTTTCATGTACTCAGAGTTGTTCACAGTGTTAAAGACATTGATTCTTATGCTAAACATGGCCAAAGTTGTAAAAAATAATTTCGAAGAATGACTGAGAATTTTTTTTCCGATCGTGGATCTAATGACGTAGACGACGGTGGAACTCCTTGTATGAGCATTTCTCTCAGAAAAGCATGTACACGTTGACCAGAGGAGGGCGAGACCATGCACATCAATGCGCTTCATCGGGAAATCGTTGGCAGGGCTGAATAGGATTTGTTCGAGAATGTCTCCAAATAAGAACCCAGCGTTACATGAACAGTGGATGCAGTTTGTTTTTCCGGGGCAGCAACAGAGTGTATCAAGTGCATTTCTGTGTTCTGTTCATTTGAGTGACGAATGTTTTATAAACAAGGCCCAGGTCGACGCTAAATTTGCATATCGTTTGCTATTAAAACATGGAGCAGTCCCAGTGATAAAATACCCCATTCATGTAAGTACAATTGCATCAGATTTCTGTCTTGTTGGAAATCAGCACATAAGTGAATATATGTTAATGGAAACAACACGAAATATCAGTATTATAGCTCCGCCCGCGGCACGCCTCTAGGAGCTCGGCTTTATCCGGAAAGCTGTATTTTTCTTTTATAAATATGATTAAACCTTTATAATTTTTTGATATATGAAGGATGCAGTACTACTCTATAGGCACTCAAGATAAACATGGGATTAGGTGAAACTGTGTACAGTATGTTATGCACCCTTTTAAGTCACACCCTTGCAAACTATTTCTAATTCAACAAAAGAGTTGTTGGAAATCAAATGAATACCGAAGTCATGCAACCGTGTTGTAGTTCATTTATAGCCAACCTTTAGATTAGATTGTATTTTTCTTTGTCGAAGAGCTTATTTTCTGCAATAATTCAAAAGCCAATAGAAAATCCTGTTGTGCTTTTGCCAAGTGAACCATGGTGATGCTAACTTCAAGGTTTGACTGCAAAAACACATCATCACTGAAACACTCTATTCCACTCATATCCAGAAACTAACGTCAAAGATTAACAGTAATACCAGTTTGGTTTTTACTTGATTTAACTCGTTCAGTCTCCACATACTCGCCTCAACATTTCTTCCCTGCAGTCTCTCTTTTCTCTTATCCACAAAGCACTGTCCCAAACCCGCCACCATCCAACTGTGAACTCATTAATATTTCCATATAAATATTCGAACAGGCTTGGAGGAAATAAGGCTTGCTCCCCATCCTGCCATCACGACTAGCTCAATCAGGCATGGGACAAGGACCGGATTAACTTTGCTATGTCCTCATTAGCTTATCCCTCTGCAAATTAGCTTCCGCAAGCCAGTGCACAGGCAGCGTCTTGTTAGGGAACATTGCGCCTGACTAGTTAACACAGAGACCACAAGAGACAAGAGGGGTTGAGGGGCTGATAACATAGTGAAACACAATACAGTTGGTAGATGAAGCCCATTAAATTGAGACTGATCTTAAGGACAGTCTGAAAGCGAGGGAGGACTGCTGGGAATAATTATTTTGTTTGCATAACATGAAGTGAAAGTCATGACATTTGCCAGCCCATACTTGGAATTGGTGCTCTGCATTTAACCCATCCAAGTGCGCACACACACAGCAGTGAGAAGTGAATACACCCAGAGCAGTTGACAGCTATATATCCAGCACCCAGGGAGCAATTCGGGGTTCAGTGCCTTTCTCAAGCCCATGAGTATTGAGGGTAGAAGAAAGAGCTGTTAATTCACTCCCTCCCACCTACAACTCCTGCCAGCACTGAGACTAGAACCAGCGATCTTTGGGGTAACAATCCAAGTCTCTAACCATTAGGCCACAGCTGCCCCATAACATGAGGAAAATCTAATATTAACCTCAGATGTTCGTAGAGAATAGGAGGGCATGAGGCCATGGATGTGAGGGGCATATAGAAATGGAGGTGGGGATTGGAGAAGGAGCGATTGCTGGGAGTTTCCCATGGGAAATGTGGGACATTAGAGACTCTAGAGCCCTGATAGAGAAGGTCAGAGGCTTTGAGAAGTTCCTACCATCAATCAATTACCTGAGCTTCAGTATGTCCACACACATTCACATCAGCTTAATTGGATTTTTTGCATCATTTATCTTTTATCCAAAACAACATGTGGAAGAGACTCTATTGAACGAAGGTGAGCCTTTTATTTTCTTACTATCATTAGAGTGGTACTCCATCTAAATGCCAGCTGGGAAGCAGACACTTAGAGAATGGGGGAAGCTAAATGGCTTCTAAACAAACAACGTGTTCAGTGTAGCACAGTAAATAACCTCTGATGTCTTTGATTAATTGCTTCATTTCTCCCATCAAGAATCCTGTCTGATAAGATGCCATTTGGTTCCTGTTCCTGTGTTAAGAGTAAGTGTGCTGTTTGAACTGGATTACTACTGTGTTCTTTCCAATTTGTGTGAATGATTAACTTGCTATTACATGACAACAGCAACAGCACCAAATCACATGTATGCCCAGGGGTCAAATGGGCTTTGACCATCATGTCCTCTCTGTGAGTCACCTGGGACCCCAGCGCCGTCTACGGTTATGGGACCTCTCTACTTGTTCATCCATTATGTCTTCATTCAGGTGGAACACAAGCTACATCCCACTAGAGTCACATTTCACTCTAGTTTCCTAATAAATCGTGACATTTAAGGTCATCTTTATAAATTAAGATAAAATGAAAATCAAGTGGTGGCAGTGATTGTGTGCTGACTACAAGAGATCCTGCCTCATGCTGATCTGTCATTTACAAACATTATACCAAAAATTAAAACATAACATTTATTTATTATAGAGTATCTAATATAACATTACTTACTGATCCACTTGGAAGTGTAATGCTGAGGAACTTCTCACCAGGAGTTTTATCAAATGCACAAGATGGCAGCTGCCATTACAGGAAGCACAGCAGACAGTAGAGGGACCTCTGGGATCACTGGGCTAGGGAGCTCAGAGACTACCAGACTTGTCTATAATACCTGTGAAACAAAATCCTGCAGGAACAGCCCATTACAGTCTAGTGGAATATTGTCCCTCACAGATTTGTTAAGTTCCAATCAAATCAGAGTTTGTAGCACTTTTTCTGGCATCTAGGTTGACTACCAAAAATGTACACAATAGTAGAGCAATAGTCCTAGCTATTAAGACTCGCTTTCACCTGCTGGATCCATTGAGGCCTGTCTCGTCTTCTGTAATGCTGAGGAACTCTGATATGACACAGAGAAGATCCTAATGCAGATGAATAATAGCAATAAAGAATAAACAAAATACAAGTACCAAGAAACCTCAAGAAGAAACATTGAAGGATAAGAGCAGGCAATGAACACTGGAGATACAGGTGTGTTCAAGTCTTTCTGGGAAGTTTGTAGTTATGACATCAGGTGCGTTCAGGTCACTGTGGTCGGAGCAAGATGGCAATGTACCTTTTCTATATCAAATTCAACAAGACTTTACATCCACAAAATGTTCATGTGCAATCAATTCATAAATATGATATATTATATTAAACATGGTAAAAAGACAGGTTAGAATAATCGAGTAGCTTATCACCAGATAAACTAAAATCAGTAGTTTGAAGGAAGGGTGGATGGATGGAGATTATATTTTGATCTAAAGACCTCCATTATTGAGTCCTAAAACTGCATGAACAGCTCCTCTTTCACATGCCTAATATGCACCGTTCATGATGTTCTTTATTGTCAAACGCAGTGATTCATCCATACTTTGGAGTCCTTCTATCACAGATGGATCTGGAGCAGCTGGGTCATTTTCTTGTGTAACTGTTAATGTTGATGCCATTTGCTTAAAGAGTGAGCTTTTAGAGTGCCATAAAAGCACTTGTTCCTTTATATGAACAAATATGATTCCAATAATGTTTTCTGTGAGATAGTAAATGGTTAAAAATGGATGTTGTTAAAACCTTAAAAAGCTTCATTATAACACTCTATGTACCTATCAACTCAAGCAAAATGGCTAGCAGGATAAATAATAATAGCTTAATGCCTACATTAAAGTGATAGTTCATCCAAAAATGAACATTATATCATCATTTACCCACCCTCATATCATTCCAAACCCATTACATTTTCATTTTTTCTTTGAACACAAAATATTTTTAATGAAGAGCAGAAGAAGATTTCTGTTCTTTTATTGAAACTTCATTCCACTAAAACTTTAAAGCTTTAAAAAGTTCATAAAGATGTCATAAAAGTAATCCATATGAATGAAGAGGGTTAAACCAAGTCTCTCTAAAATATTTATTTAAAAATATATCTATTTGAAAATGAAAAAGTCTTATGGGAAAGACATGCCTCAATTTCTGTTATATTGAACAGGTCTATGTTACTTATCAGCTAATCATTAGCAGTTAGCATTTATTGTATTTATATTATGGGAATTCTTTTTTGACACAGCTGAACAAGCCTTAAAAAGCATATTCCTGGAAATCGTTGTTTAGTATAACAGATGGAGGCCCTGTAGAGCAGCTGGATGTTATTTGGTTTTGAGAAAAGTAGCTACAGCTGTTTCAAGCTAATCAATGCCAATGGCTAAAGAAAGCACTGACGAGGCTTTCATTTAGTTATTACACTGATTGCGGTCCAGACGGCCAGTAAAATGACCCCCTGTGGGATTTCTTAAATGCTGTTCTGTTAAGCATATTAATGTTGCTGTGCCTGTCATGACATGGAGATACAGGAAATGCTAAAGTTAACCATTTGCCAGTTCAAAATGCATTAGTGTATTTATTGTATTGTGTGATTCTCTGAGATTCTGAAATAGTAAAAAAAAAAAAGTCACATGACAAACAGCCAAGTATGGTGATCCATACTCAGAATTCATGCTCTGCGTTTAACCCATCCAAAGCGCACACACACCCAGAGCAGTAGGCAGCCATTAATGCTGTGGCACCCAAGGAGCAGTCAGGGGTTAAGTGCCTTGCTCAAGGGCACTTCAGTCATGGTATTGCCAGCCCAAGACTCAAACCCACAACCTTAGGGTTAGGAGTCAAACGCTCTAACCACTAGACCACAACTTCCCATGACTTCTAGGTTCTCTGAGATTACCTGGATAAGGATACATTATATTTGAATTAAACTTTGACTAAACATCATAAAAGTAACAATGATATAAAATCAGTGTCATGTTAGCTACAGCAGTTTCATTCTTAATTAAATACCTTGCTTTTATTTCTCATCGTATTATATGGAGAATAATTAGTGTACAGAATTTATTCAAAATAAACAATAAACTAATAAACTTGTTTTTGTTTACTAATTGTTGTTGTCAGTTTTACTGTATCACTGTAGAACAAATGGTATCTTGAATTAATTTTTATTCTATTTTCATTTTTGTAATTTTGTGTGTATTTGTCATTTGTAGATTCTGTACGACCATATTCTACATCCATAATTCTAGCCAATAACTCAACAGCTACGTACTAGCTATTAATAAGCAGCAAATTAATAGTTTATTGAGGCAAAAGTCACCGTTAATGGTTTGTTAATAGCAAGAACTGGACCTTAAAATAAAGTGTGACCATTTCTGTAAACTTTTATTGTTAAAATACATTGTAAAAATATCCTGAAGTTCTTCCAGAACTGCCTGTTCTAAAGGCTTTACGCTGTAGAAGGCAAGTTGTTTCAGAGTGTTGCAAAAGAAAATAAAGAAAAGGACTGTAAGTCTGGAGTGGGATCTCAGTGGCTGTGTTTCTGTGGTTTTGTGTGATCAGACACATCAGAGTTTGAGGGACAGAAGTCTCACGCCCCAGTCTCCTGCTGATTCACTCCTTTCAGCGCAGTCAGGCAGCCTCTCTAACACTGATTCACACTGATGCTCCAGCCAGGCTCCGGGAATAGCCTCGTGTGAGGAGGAAGCATGCTCATCAACAATCAACCTAGAAAAGAACTCTCTTCCACACACTGACTAAAAATCACTTGCCCTACATCTGTTGTGTTGGTTGAAAAGACCAGCGTTTGTTGTGTAATGAATGCTGCTATGCTGTTGTTTTACCAGCTACGCTTTGCTTGTGAAAAGATCAGTTACATCAGCACCAGACGAGAACTATGGGCCAACATATATTCACACAGGTTTCTGTTAGTCTTTTCAAAAGGAAATTATATGTATCTTACCCTCTCAATTCTCTTTTTCTGTAATTATTGTCTGAACTTTTAATTTGTGTGGAGACATCAGAGTGTACTGTACATACTTGTAAAAAAAGCATTGTACTAATTGTATTGAATGTCCACTTGGTTAGGGTTAGGGTAACAATAAGTGTGCCGAAATACATGTTTGTTACACTTTTAAAAAGTGCACTTTTTAATAATGTCAAATTAAAGATTTTACTTTAATTTTTTACTATTTGATTTTACTATTAGTGCATTTCACTAATTTGCAGTTTTTTGTAATATTTTGATGTGCTTTAGAGAAGTACACTTATTTTGATGTGTTGACTAACAGATTGAAGCACAAAAAGTTTTTTTGATTATAACTAACTGCAGTGTTTCATTTAATATTGCAATATAAGTTAATATATTTTAACTTAATGCATAGTTAATGCATTTTTAAAATAGGAATTTAATAAAACATTGTACCAAAAGTTTACTATAAATGCTTGTCAGTACATTCAGCAGTACCCTTTAACCATATTTATAAGTATTTATGAAATAAGTATGCAAGTTTGCAATTAAGTTATATATATATATATATATATATATATATATATATATATATATATAATTTTTTTTTTTTTTTTCTGTTGTTGAGTCCTTCTGAAACTTATTTCTATTATAAGTACTCTTTTAAAAATTATGCTAAAGTGTACTTGTTTTTCACAAGGGTGTCTATCTGCACTTAATAGATGTGTCGATAGAATTGTTGTGTGTGTGTGTGTGATCATACAAGCATATGTTGTAAGTCAACTTGCTATTGGCACCATTTAGATGAAACCAAACCCAAGCCAAAAGGAAAGCTCCTCCAGAAATGGTGTAAGATAGAAAGAGCGTTCTGTAGCACTGGCTGGCAGATTCATTCAGACTACAGACTGCTGAGTCTTATGGCTGTGGTCATGCTCTGTTGTGATTTTGTAATTGGCTTAGTCCATGTTGATCTATTTGACCATGATCTTCAGGGATTAGGACTCTTAGCCACTGAAGAGGATGTGGTTTTGGTCGGCGCAGGTGGGTGAGAGTGCATGAGATTTCATCTGCTCCTTTAAACCAAATGAAACATATGTTTTCACATATGTGGAATTATTTGGTCATGTGCTGAGAAAAACAATAAGGCTGTAACAATAAAATAATTTTGTAACAGCTTAAACATAACCAACTTTTTTTTTTAACTGTCACAAAGTATTTACTTATTCAAAAGAAACCAATGCTTTCTGAAGAAGTATTCTTAACTGTATAAATGTGCATTTGTAGTGAGACATGAATAATGTCTATTTTAGGATTTTACTTTAAGATACATTTAACTTTTGTCATGTTTTAAAGAAGTACACTTATTTTGGTGTGTTAACTAATAAAGTAAAGCACATGTAAAGTGTTTGTAATAGCTAATATATTTTAAATGTACTTAATCATTACAAATGTGTTACAATTATATTTAAAACATGGCATAAAAGTTTCAATATAAATTACCTTAGAGAATGTTTTAATTTACCATAAATATTTGTCAGTACATTTAATCATATTTCAAAAACAATAGCTGCCTATGTGAAGTTTTATTTAAAGTTGTATTTAATCCTTCTTATAAAAGTTCAAGTAATTCCATTTAATATAAATGTAAACTATAATACATTTTAATTTAATTGTAAAGTGACTAAAAACACTGCATTTAATTCACAAATATTATTTCTGCAATAAGTTTTTATTTTAAATACATCCAAAATATACTTATTTTTCACAAGGGCAGAGCTTTGAATAATTGCCAGTTTGGCCTATTGTGAGGACTAAGGATGCTTTAAATACTTCTCAGTTTACAAATTGATTTGATCTTTTAAGGTGCAAGATCTCAATATTCAATACCTTTTAGTACACAAAACTTCCAAAAGGAGCATTTTTTGAAGAGGAACATCATCAGATGATCATCAGCATTTATACACCAATGATGTCTGTTGAGCTATCACCAACTTGGTCCACTCAGTAATGAGGTATTGAGGAAAAAAAAAAAATACTGTTATTCTTTGAAGCTAGATCCTTTGCTTTCTCCCTCAAAGCACTGTATGAATCTTTGTGCACAGGGGCATGTTTCTACCGAGTTGGCCACTCAACTCCAGAGCCTTGCCAGAACCTTTGACAATTTCAGACCTCTATTCCCTTCATGCAAAATAGCTGGCACTGTGCATGTAGAGGAGCACTTTCTTGGCAACTACTAAAACCAAATTTGTCCTTTGACTGCCAGATGGTGAGGCTTGATCATCAGTGCTCCCAAGGTTTTTTAGTCCAGTAAAAGTGAGTTTTACGCCACTCCAGCTGATGCTCGGCATCATGCGTGGTGAATCTAAGTTTGCATGCAGCTGCACGGCCATGGAAACTTTTTTCCCTGGTGGGAAAATCTCATTTGTTCAGCAATTAGGGAAGGCTACCAACAAAGCCAATCTCTTACAAATGTCACTGATTGAGTTACTAAGTAGCAACTGAGAGCATTTCCCCTGAAATAAATCACTTTTTATATTAGAGTCTTTGGTCACGTTTGAGTGGCAGACTGAATATTAGCATGATCCGGCATTATGCTTCCACTTGTTCAGGTGTTTTGACAGTGTCTGTCTGAATATAGGAATCACCTCACACAGACTAATAGACATTTGTCTGTCTTTTTCTTTTCCACTCCTCTAACTTCTGTTTTTAGGCATATATTGACTTAAAAAGTGTAAGTAGTGCTTTTCTCCACCAATCTATTGAATAAAAGATTTGGGTTGAAATGTGAGGTAGAGAATACCAGACGAGAGAGAGAGACACTTTCAAGCACATATTTCGTGCAAAAATAGCAGGCTGAGAACTGTCCTCAAACCCCTTGACCCAAATCTTTTTAGGGAGAAGTTGCTACACATGTACAGCGACAGTCAGTATCCTCCCAAAATGCTGAAAAACATGGATTATTTGGAGACTAAAGAAGTGATGGACATGACATTGCACTGACACACTTTCCTGAGAATGCTGGCAAATGTAATATTCATCTGGCATCAGTTCAGTCACTGGATATCAGCTTTAAATGCTTGATGTAGGTTTTATGTTGTCTGCAGTGGATCCAAGAGTGAAGAGCAGATGGGAGCCTCACTTTGCAATGAACCTTTGGCTCCAGTGAAGCACATAATGAACTTTGTTCAAACCCTGTGATGCACAAAGTATTAAATTACAAATAATAGATAAGAATATTAAGAATATAAGTAAGTAACTGGGAATCCCAATTACATGTCTAATAAGATGTATATCCTTCCTCGGAACGCTGTTGTCTGTCTAGCACTCTTTCTCTGCTTCACTGTAGACTTTGTTCCCTCTTGTTAACCACCTTAGTGGCTGATTACACATCAGTCAAACATCTAACTTTCACAACTGTTGCTTATTCTTCCTAACAAAGCAAGTATTGCAAGTACAAGCATTTTTATATCAAAGCATATATGGTGTTAACATAAAAACAAGCAAAAAACATAACATTGAAACAGGTAAACAACAATAATATAATATATAATAATAATAATAATATCCAACGCAATATAGAAAACATATAGATAGTATATTTTAATATGTATTTAATGGAATCTTTTTAGGCAAGGCAAGGAACGTTTATTTATGTAGCAAATTTCATACACAATGGTAATTCAAAGTGATTTACATAAAGAAAATAATAATACAAATAATCAGGACAATAAAACAAAGAATTTTAAAAACAAATTAAAATGATTTAACATTTATTTAAAAGGTTTAAAATGAATTTTAAACAGTTAAGAATAGAAAATTATATATAAAATATAGTGCATTTACATTGCACAGTGCTCATTCAATAAATGCACAGCTAAACAGATGAGTTTTGAGTCTGCGTTTAAAATGTGACTAGAAGACTCTCCTTGTTTTGTGTGAACCCTTGGTATTTACTGACTCCATCCTAATGATGTGAGTGCTCTGTTAGGTTTATATTCAGTGAACATATCTGCAATATATTTCGGTCCTAGGCCATTGAGTGATTTATAAACGAGTAAAAGTACTTTAAAAATCAATCCTGAATGTAACTGTAATCCAGTGTAAGGACCTGAGGACTGGTGTGATATGCTCAGATTTTCTGGTTCTAGTCAGAATCCTGGCAGCAGCGTTCTGGATGAGTTGCAGCTGTCTAATGGTCTTTTTGGGAAGATCGGCGAGGAGCCCAATACAATAGTCCACCCTGCTGGTGATGAAGGCATGAACAAGTTTCTCCAAGTGTTGACTGGAAAAAAAACATTTAATTCTTGCAATGTTTTTTAGATGATGGT
Source organism: Carassius gibelio (assembly GCF_023724105.1). Classification (NCBI taxonomy): domain Eukaryota; kingdom Metazoa; phylum Chordata; class Actinopteri; order Cypriniformes; family Cyprinidae; genus Carassius; species Carassius gibelio. Next base: position 22,518,972 of record NC_068408.1, on the reverse strand, counting down.
ATGCTGATTTAGTTATTTTTATTTGACATGACTACTGAAACTAAGGTCTGTCTCCAGAATCACACCAAGATTCCTGACTTGATTTTTAGTTGTTTGACCCCTAGAGTAAAGGTATGCATTCACCTTGAAAACTTCATCTTTGTTTCCAAATGAAATGAGTTCAGTTTTTTTCCTTGTTTAATGGAAGAAGGTTCTGGCATATCCAACTGTTAGTTTCATCAATGCATTGACAGAGGGAGTCAATGGGGCTGTAGTCATTTGGAGTCATGCTCTCCTAGACTCACATAATAACCTCTTCCTTCTAAGTATGACCTGAACCATTTGAGTACCATCCCAGAAAGTCTGACCCAGTTTTACAGTCTCTCTAGTTGTATGTTATGATCGACAGTGTCAAACGCAGCTGACACAAACTGAGAGTAATAAAAGCACTTATATTTTGCCAGAATCGTAATTTAAGCAAATTTAATTTATTTTCTTAATGAGCACTGTCTCTGTGCTGAAAATTGTCCAGATATCCATTTGAGTTGAAGTATTTGTCTAGCTGATAAAAGACTACCTTTTCAATAATCGTGCCTATAAAAGGAAGATTCGATATTGGTCTGTATTGCTCAATATGGAGTTATGAAGATTGCTCTTTTTCAGAAGGTGCTTAACAACTGCAGTTTTCAGGGAGTTTGGAAAAGGCCCAGAAAGACGTGAGGTGTTAATAAAATATGTAGGAAGTGTGTCAAGATAGCAGGTTGATGATTTAAGGTGTTGGACTATTTCTTCCAATCATTTCTTGCTATCAGTTTCTTCAAAAGCAGACATAGTATATTCTTTTTGATATTGCGGTCGAATCTGTCTGACCTCTGCATAACTTGGGGATGTGCTGATTGCTAATAATCCTGATATTATTGATCCTCTCATTGAACTCATTGTATTTGCTGTCGGAGAGCATTTCACTGGGAACCTGACTTGTTTGTCAGTCTCTCAACAGTAGCAAAAAGAGTGCGACAAACAAACTTGATAGCGTGTTCATACAGTCTACTGTAATGCTAGCCAAAGAATGCCAAGAAAAAAATGTTTCCAAATATATACTGCATGTATGTGTATTTATATATACATAATAAATATACACAGTTGACACACATATATTATGTAGACTAAAACTTTAATTTTGGATGAGATTAATGGCAATGAATCGTTTGACAGCACTAATTATAATGGAAGAACTAGACTGGCCTGAACTTGAAAGCCCAGACTTGAACCCCTCCGAACACCTGAAATGAATTGACCTCCATGATACTTGTGTTTAAATGAGAGAAAATCCCCACAGCTTAGATCCAACATCAAGTGGAAAGCCTTTCCCAGACGAGTGGAAGCTGTCAGAGAGGACCGGTTCTCTATCAACGCATGCTTTTGAAATGAAATGTGATTTTCTGCAGTCCATGTTATTTGCTCCTCTAGTGTCCAGTCTTATGAGCGTTAAGCACTGAAGGGTTAAACAGTAGGATGAGTGATAAGGAAGCACACATCTGAACAAGCTTCAAAACATCATGTGGGTGTGTGTGCTTGTCTTACAGAGAGAGACAAAGCTAAATCGGCCGGGAGATACTACACTCAAAGCAGAGCATGCTGATGAAATCCCTTTTCTCTGCTCTTCAGCCCCCTCATAGATTCATCCACATGCCAGAGTGATCTGCCTCTGGTTTTCCAGCCCAAGACAGTGTTGTTGTTGTGCTGTGATGCAGGTCTTTCATCTGTTGCTCCAGGGTTTTCAGAGAAGACAATTAAGTGTTATACGCTATACAGATTTTCATTGTACTGAATGAGTTGGGAGGCAGATTTGCTGCATTTTGTATATCCGGCCAGAGTTGATTATCATTCTTGTTACTTAACGGCATCTACGCTTATCTCATTATTGGAACAATGCTAATTTTCAAATTAAAAAGAGCTCATCAGGTTGAAATGCTTCTCGTCTAACATGAGACTCATGCTTCTACTACTTAATTAGCGCCGATATTTATGAATACACGCTTGAAGTAATTCATTAATTCTCCACATTATCACATGACTGGGCTGCTGTGTAAAAATATCTGTGTAATTGGAGACTACCTCTTTGTGTATGTATGAGAAATGCCAGTTGAATGTAAGTTAATTAAAAAGGGGTCGTTCAGATGAGCATGTCATGTAAATGACATTTCAATGACTGTCAGTCACAGGCTGAGTTCACCTGAAGAAGGCACTTCACTGATCCACTAATCATGTGCTTCATGGACACATTTCGAACTGTTAAGAGAAAGGCTTTGACTGTGAAATCCATGACAATGAAAATGATGGAAAAGTGGTAAAATATTTTGTCTACTATTTATGTTTCTAGAGGCTGTAACTCTGCTTTGCAAATCAGCAAAACATTTTCACTTATTTGATTTAAAATGGGAATCCAAAAGCCTGAGAACACTAGTTTAATACAAAATGTTGAATTAATCTGATCTGTTATTAGGGATTATATATTAGGGCTGTTGATTTCACATGTTGATTTTATTTAGTTATTATGTTTTAAATGAATTGGGTTAACCAATGATTCAATGACACATTTATAAAGATAGTTTTGATTAAAATAGACTTCCACAGTAGGTAAAAATGAATCATAGAAAGAAATCGTAGCCATTTGTCTAATTATCTTGTTAGGCTGTTAGCTTAAAAGTTGATGTGAATATATTCCCCTTGTTAAAACAACAGCAGTACTTCATTATTAGTCAATCTATTGGGCTGCTCTGATTGCATCCACATCTGCAACATTAATACATCTCATCTCATCTCATCTCATCACTTTTCTACTATTGACAATCTATTTAATTAGTTATTTAACAGTTGAAAGCATTGCTTCAGATGTGAATTTGATATGCTGTCAACTGTGTTTCGAGGGGCCAGTCTTAAAAAAAAAAAAAAAAAAAAAAAAACATATTTCAGAGTATTTCACAATTTTTTGCACATCCTTGTAAACTTAAACCAAAAAATATCTAAACCTCCTCACTAATTGTGGGTATCAATTATCATACTATTATGTTATAAAGTGTAACATTTTAGCCCAAATGTTACTAATAAAAATGTTACTAATGTTATTCATAAAGCAGCTGAAATAAGACGAAACACTGTCCATCATTCTTTAAATCTTTTTTATATAAATAAGCTAGTGTGTCATCACACATAAACAGACGCATCGTCTCAGCTGTCTCAACTCATCTTTTATGTCTGAAGATTTGTCTGAGGCCAAGTTATTTGCATAAATACATTTGATAGGGCAGGACACAATCGCATTCATGCCTGCCATGGTTCACATTTGGAAAGCTGAACTATGGACAGAAAACACATTCTCCAGTCCAAATATAGTCCAAAGACTGCAGTTTGTACAGAAAGCACTCTAATGTATAATGCAGCACAACGATTGTCATCTAAATCAATAAGAGAGTTTCATAAAAATGATTGACGGCTTAGATTCGGCCTGCTGGTCACTAGTTGATGATCCCCGCTGTATAGTCTAGATAGCCCACCGTACATCTTTCTGTGGAAATGCACATAGCTGACTGAGAGGAATTTTTAATCTGCAAAGTTTCTCCTTCGGTGTCACGTCCCATTAGTCAATGGTTCAGCCCTGCCACCAAATACAGGCTTCGGAGATCCTGATGGACAGATGTGGCCCACCCGAGCACAAACAAACTCAAACAAACTAACTGCATCTGACCCTTTGATTGTCAGCCGGGTTCGGATAGCCAACACACTGGCTTTGTTTATGGAGGTGATGGGGTGAGACAGAGGCACACACGGTCCCCGTGGACCTACTTTTCGATTACCTATCAGATGGCGAAAATGAATCCTGCTCTTACTGCTTAACTTCATCTGAGCCATCGATCCACCTGTCAGGGAAGATGTAGTGTGTGCCATTAACAAACAGCAGAAGACATCTGACTATTCATAAAGTTGGAGACCCGAATCTGAGGCTGTGGTGCCGAGCCAAATGGAGACCGCATGACACCTCAATAGGGACAAAGCTGGGTGGCAATGTGAAATCTGAACGCACAGCTAATGGAAAAGTGAAAGCCATTGAGAGTTGCAATCTGAAACGATTCCAATCGCTTCTTTTTGCCTGCAAGAGTGATTTTTATGACTGGTTAAGAAGGTTGATGATGGTAGCTGCATCAGTGGGAGACAATGCAAGTGACTCATCACAGTTAGTGTCCGTGAAATGTAAACTGCAGAAGGGAGCCAATGAAAGAGAGATGTCAGGGGGTTAAATTATGAATCTGTCTTCATTTTAAACTCCCGGTTCTAATGACCCGTTCCATAGCAACCGGTATCGGAACTGTTAAAAAGAATCTGTGGAGATGTTTCTCATTCAGACATGGAATGCTCAGAATTCTATACATTTCTGCTTCCCGGAGGAGTGTGAAAGGACATTATTTCAGCTAAAGAAGTGGATTTAGAGAGAACAGCAATGATAGAAGAATGCATTCAAGGATAGATGGGGAAGAACATGTTGAATGGACATGTAATTTGCAAAGGGGTCTTTCAAATAAACAATAAGTTCTTTGCGTATGCTTTTAGAATTTTAATGATTTTACCTACAGTTATTTGAATCACAGAAATGCAGTCCAAATAATAAAGTTTTTCACTTCTCCAACATGTTTATCTTCATGAAAGCATCCATACCCTTATGGCTATCCTTATAGCTTTGAATTATTTTCAGTGAATTCACAAGATTTAAGCTATAGGTAAATAACTAGAAGAATAACGAAATGCAAAAGTTCAATAAACATCTGGAAAGTAGATTGCACATTTCTGGTTCGAAATGTAAGGCCATCAACAGACTGTTTTAATGGGAAGCATGGCCCTTAAAATCAGCAGCAAGAGTCTAAACTAGTCCACACTTTATTAAACGATGGCAAACTCTTTAAGTTATTTTTGAGTGTGCTCTATTGACTTCTTTGATGCAGTGCAATAAGGCAAGGCATTATTTTGATACTTATATTCATAAAGTCTTTTTTTTAGAAAATGCTTTGGGGGGGGGGCCCTGAGGCAAATGTTTTTCTACTTCTTCTCACACATAATATATAGACACATTTCTTCTGGCACCATGACATCACGCTCTGCAGCATCTTAACTTAAATTCAACACGTAAAAAATAACAATAAATTCATTGTTAATGTGACAGCACCTTTAAGGTTTTAAAAACCTACCCAATGTCTTTTAAATAAAACCTATGAACAATGACTCGAGGTGTGGCCCATCCGAAGTGGTAATTCAACAGCCCTGCATCAGTTATTCCTTACTTGATTTATCTTAACAAATGCTAACTTGAATCTACTCATGACTTTTCGAAAAACATAGCAACTGTTCTTTCCTGACAACATTTGAAAAGCAGCATATTTAAATTCAGTCATCGCTTGGAGGCTGCAATCCAGAAAATTTAGTTTAGCACCCACATAACCATATGTTTGTCCTGTGTTACACCTCCAAACAAAGGAAAGAGCTGAAAAAAGACAAAAACAAGAGAAAACATGTTGTGGTCTTTATCATGTTTGCTTACCAGCACATGGGGAATACAGTCTTTTGGCCCTGAACCTGGTGATGAGGTAATGCTCAGTCTGAGGAAAAATCATCACCATGTAGCCATTACTGATGATTCAGTTTCAAAGGTGATCAAACTTTACAGTGCATTTATTTTAAAAAACCTTGCATATGCCTCTGTATCTTGGTACAGGCCATTTTATTGAGTTTGTGAGTCGAACAGCTCGAAGGTATAAGCTTTTCCAGAAATTTCTCTACCTCTATGGGCTGATGTAACAGCCAAATCACTTTATTTTTTATAAAGATGAAGTGCTGTTGCAATTCCCACATAACCGAGGGAATTGGTTCTGAGTCAGATCCTCTCATAGTTCAGGATGAGTCTGTTTTAGAAGAGAAAGCTTCTGATCAGCAGGTGTTGATTACACTCAAATCCAGGTGCTTTATTCAGTCTCATCAAGAGCTTGACTGTGAACTGTCTTGGACTGTACACATGAGCAACTGTGCATGATTGCAATGCTCATCATTTCAAGGAAAAATCAACTAGGATGTGAATTAGAGCTCCGTTAATTGGGACTTTATTCCACTGATTGTCATCATTGATTGCTGTATTGTTTCAGCAGTACTGGGAAGTTTACTGTACAACGCATGTAAAAAAAAAAGCTCTTATCTTAGCTATTTCTATTATGCTTTGCTATTTTGATTGACAAAGACCATTTTAGAATAAGCAGGAGTTCCCCTAGAAAGTTGCTGATTAGAAACCATTGTTATTCTGCTGTGTTGTGGCTTGATTCAGCTGTGTTGTTAACTCATGTTTGCTTTTTAATATTGTGGGTCCCACTTTATATAAGATGGCCTTAACTACTATGTATTATGTGCAATATACTTATTTTGTTCATGTTGTATTGCAAAACAATTGTGTTGCTAATGAGGTTGTATACAGGTAAGGTTAGGGGCAGGTTTGGTGGTATGGGGTGGTATTTTTATTAATATAACCCAGTGAAAAAACATGTACACAATATGTGCATTGTTCATTTAAATGCTAGTACACAGTAGCTAAGGCCATCTAGAGTAGTGGGGCCAAATGAGTGTACTACTGGGCCCCAATACAACAGACTGCAAACAAGACAGCAAAAACATAATTTGAGAGAACAAGAAAGTGCATTCTAGTCTGTTTAAATATATATTAACTTTAAATGAAATATTGAATCACACACTACTTAAAAGCATGGTTAATTAGGCTACTTTAATTAGTCCACACATCAAAACAAGTGTACTTCCTTAAAGAATATTAAAACAATAAAACAATTGAAATATACTTTAAAGCAAATGTTTAATTTTACATTATTGAGAAACATAGCCATGAAAGCATACTAACCTCTTTAAGTGCAGTTTAGTGTCTTTTCTTACTTAATTAATTTAACATTCTGCAAGTACAATTGTTTGAGTATATTAAGATTTGAAGTACTATATACTTTAAGTGCATATACAATTAAGCAAGGATAAATAATAATAATAATAATAATAATAATAATAATAATAATAATAATTTGAAGAAAACATTTAATTTTGCTGACTAGTCCATAGCAAATGAGCAATTGAACAAACAAAAAACAAATAAATAAATAGATAAACTTGGAATGAATTTATGTAAAATAAAGAAATAAAATAAATTATAATTCTAACGTATTAATAATTGTATAGTTTGCTATAATTAACACAAAATAAATTCCTTGATCACGTTGAATGTGAAATGTAAATGTGAAACGCAGAAAATGTGAATAGTATGATAGTGAGTTAATGCTTTTCCATTCATTAGAGATGATCAGACTGGAGTCATTCTTCAGCATATCATTCTTCGCTCTTTTTATTTAGATTTCTATTGAACAGGAAGCTTTGGACACTCAGAATGGGTTGCTTATCTGCTTCTTTACTACCACAACATGACCGGTATACTGAATTTTATTTGTCATTTTTTTGCTGCCAGATTTTGTAGTGTTGACATTTACCAGCAGGACCTAACAGCACTATGACTAAAAGTCAGGTAACCTAGAGCTGCGCTCAGATGCTTCTCGTCACCTACTTTTATTGGAATGCTTACCGGGAGAAATAAGTCCATAAAAAGCCCTGGAAGAAGGCCAGGCAGTTGTTATAGAGCAGAAAGAAAAGAGGTCCCATAAGGTTAAACCTAATCACAAACCTGTCAATTCTCTTTGGTGCTGCCCTTTGCGACCTTGCACACTTTGATGTGTTACTGAGGGCGAAGAAGAGAGGAGGTGGGAGGAGGAGAGGAGAGACAGAATGGCAGAACGACAGGTGCGCCCGATCGCATCCATCTGTCTTTCCTACACCTCTCCTCAACACACAGTGTTTCTCACTCTCTGTTTGTTCCTGTGCTAAAGTCGTGCAGCCCTCGTTTGTGTTGCTTTGGTGAATAATTTACACCACATGAGGCGTGAGAGGTGGTGGGTAGTATGGCTTGTATGTGTGAGGGTATGTGTGTGCTTGTTGAACATGCATTTGTCACTGCATACGTCTGTTGTATTCAATTCTGATTTAACTCCATATCAATTCACTTGGGAATAGTTCAGTGAAAATGTTAATTTATTAATGAATCTCAAACGCATCTGAATGCAACTCTACGTTTCTAGCTGTTTGGGCTCAGAATTATTATTTTTTAAATAAATTAATACTTTGACAATGTAATTTTATAAATGTAATGACAAATGTTACAAAAAAATTCAATTTCAAATAAGAAAATATCACTGTTTCCACAAAAATATTAAGTAGCAATTTTTTTTTTTTTTTCATTAATAATAGTAATAAATGTGTTTATACTGAGCATATCAGATTGATATCTGAAGAATCATGTTACAATGAAGACTGGAGTAATGATGCTGAAAATTCCGCTTTGCATCGGGAATTAATTACATTTTAAAGTAAAATAGAAAACAGCTATTTTAAATTGTAGTAATATTTGACCCTGGACCACAAAACCAGACATAAGGGGCTTTTTTTATTAATTTAACCGAATAAATAAGCTTTACATCGATGTATGGTTTGTTATGATAGTACAACATTTGGAGATTTGAAAATCTGGAATCTGAAAAAAAAAAAAAAAAAAAATTAAAAATTATCCTTTAAAGTTGTCCAAATAAAGTACGTGTATTTTGACTCATACAATGTTTACCATTTTTATTTTTTGTAAAATATTTGTTTAATTTGTTACTACAGGCTGTTGTTCACCTATTATTTATACTTACATTCTCTTCAGGCCATTTGTCAACAAACATTTGGTACACAGAGCATGAAGGTAGCAGGCAACCAAGCTGACCCGAGTGACCATTAAAAACCATCTCTGTCACAGATCATCATTGCATTCATTACATCGGTTCATTTAGAGTCAGACGTGACCTAATGTGGTGATGTCCAAGCAGAGAAACACAATTGCACAGTGGGACTCAATGCTGAAGACTGACCTTTTCCGGTTTCTCTCCTCTTCAAGATACTTTTATGAGTGACTTTAATCTTGGAGAAAGTGTCAGACCTCCCTGATGTGACATTTCATTGATAATGATGAAGTTTTGGAGAGAAGATATGGCAGTTTATATGGCAGTGACGCTTTGCTGCAGTGACTATATCAGACATTCACAAATTTTTATGTTGGTCTTGAGAGAGGATTATGCTGATTAGTTCTGGTTTGGTACTGCAAAGCAAGCATGGTTAAAATGGTCACCAGACGATTTTCTAAAGTGGTCGAGCATTATTAGCATCGTCCTTCTAGTTGACTATTGATGTCTTGGTGGTTAAGCTAGTTAAGTGCAAGTTAAGTACAGTATGTTGAACTGGTCTTAGTGCTACAGGGTTATAGGTTCGATTCCCAAGGAAGCTGCATTCTGATTGAAAAACACTTTTAAATTCTGAATGTAATGGGGGTCGCTTTGGATAAAAATGTCTGCCAAGATGCATTAGTGTAAAATGCTTTGTAAACATTGTGATAGAAACTGGGTGATGTAAGAAATGCATTATAGATTATAGTCTCAGCTGCTTTATATAGCCTAGCTTTCAATTTACTTCTTGACTGCTTTTTATTACTTGAAGAATTGAAAGAGAAAATGTCACGCTGATGTTTTGAGAGGTATGAGTTGAGATGAGCATACTGATGTTATGTACAGTATTTGATTGAGTTGTGTTGCAACAGATTTTCAGGTCTGTGCTCCTCATACATTTGACAAATCTGCGCTAAACAATCCGTGACCTTGCATAATGCACACGTCAAGGGATGTTACATTTCATGCCCTTTAGTCACAGAGAATGGCTCTTTTATGAGAATTGGCCCTCTTGGGCCTCCATTAACTGCTCTTTATTAGGTTGTTGCAGCATCAGCCTTTTGATATTACAGAGGTGAAAACCAACTGTGGTCTGAACTTTTTCACCTTTGAATTTCTCTTCCTTCGCTCTATTGCTCTCCTTCTCACACACACAAAACATGCATGTTTGCAAAGCACAATCAATCAATCAATCAATCACCTTTATTTATATAGTGCTTTAAACAAAATACATTGCGCCAAAGCACTGAACAACATTCATTTGGAAAACAGTGTCTCAATAATGCAAAATGATAGTTAAAGGCAGTTCATCATTGAATTCAGTTATGTCATCTCTGTTCAGTTGAAATAGTGTCTCTTTTTATTTGCAATCAAGTCAATGATATCGCTGTAGATGAAGTGACCCCAACTAAGCAAGCCAGAGGCGACAGCGGCAAGGAACCGAAACTCCATCGGTGACAGAATGGAGAAAAAAAACCTTGGGAGAAACCAGGCTCAGTTGGGGGGCCAGTTCTCCTCTGACCAGACGAAACCAGTAGTTCAATTCCAGGCTGCAGCAAAGTCAGATTGTGCAGAAGAATGATCTGTTTCCTGTGGTCTTGTCCTGGTGCTCCTCTGAGACAATTAAGGTCTTTACAGGGGATCTGTATCTGGGGCTCTAGTTGTCCTGGTCTCCGCTGTCTTTCAGGGCAGTAGAGGTCCTTTCTAGGTGCTGATCCACCATCTGGTCTGGATACGTACTGGATCTGGGTGACTGCAGTGACCCTCTGATCTGGACACCGACTGGATCTGGTGGCCACGGTGACCTCGGAACAAGAGAGAAACAGACAAATATTAGCGTAGATGCCATTCTTCTAATGATGTAGAAAGTACGGTGTTATGTGAAGTGTTCCGGTTCCAGTTTACCTAATTAATGCAGCCTAAAAATCCTTTAACGGATTTGGATATTAAAAGCATATTAGTATGTTATGTGTATGCCAGGTTAAAGAGATGGGTCTTTAATCTAGATTTAAACTGCAAGAGTGTGTCTGCCTCCCGAACAATGTAAGGTAGGTTATTCCAGAGTTTAGGCGCCAAATAGGAAAAGGATCTGCCGCCCGCAGTTGATTTTGATATTCTAGGTATTATCAAATTGCCAGAGTTTTGAGAACGTAGCGGACGTAGAGGAGTATAATGTAAAAGGAGCTCATTCAAATACTGAGGTGCTAAACCATTCAGGGCTTTATAAGTAATAAGCAATATTTTAAAATCTATACGATGTTTGATAGGGAGCCAGTGCAGTGTGGACAGGACCGGGCTAATATGGTCATACTTCCTGGTTCTAGTAAGAACTCTTGCTGCTACCTTTTGGACTAGCTGTAGTTTGTTTACCAAGCGTGCAGAACAACCACCCAATAAAGCATTACAATAGTCTAACCTTGAAGTCATAAATGCATGGATTAACATTTCTGCATTTGACATTGAGAGCATAGGCCGTAATTTAGATATATTTTGGAGATGGAAAAATGCAGTTTTACAAATGCTAGAAACGTGGCTTTCTAAGGAAAGATTGCGATCAAGTAGCACACCTAGGTTCCTAACTGATGACGAAGAATTGACAAAGCAACCATCAAGTCTTAGACAGTGTTCTAGGTTATTACAAGTAGAGTTTTTAGGCCCTATGATTAACACCTCTGTTTTTTCTGAATTTAGCAGTAAGAAATTACTCGTCATCCAATTTTTTATATCGACTATGCATTCCATTAGTTTTTCAAATTGGTGTGTTTCACCGGGCTGCGAGGAAATATAGAGCTGCGTATCATCAGCATAACAGTGAAAGCTAACACCATGTTTCCTGATGATATCTCCCAAGGGTAACATATAAAGCGTGAAGAGTAGCGGCCCTAGAACTGAGCCTTGAGGTACTCCATACTGCACTTGTGATCGATATGATACATCTTCATTCACTGCTACGAACTGATGGCGGTCATATAAGTATGATTTAAACCATGCTAATGCACTTCCACTGATGCCAACAAAGTGTTCAAGTCTATGCAAAAGAATGTTGTGGTCAATTGTGTCAAACGCAGCACTAAGATCCAATAAAACTAATAGAGAGATACACCCACGATCAGATGATAAGAGCAGATCATTTGTAACTCTAAGGAGAGCAGTTTCAGTACTATGATACGGTCTAAATCCTGACTGGAAATCCTCACATAAACCATTTTTCTCTAAGAAAGAATATAATTGTGAGGATACCACCTTTTCTAGTATCTTGGACAGAAAAGGGAGATTCGAGATTGGTCTATAATTAACTAGTTCTCTGGGGTCAAGTTGTGGCTTTTTTATGAGAGGCTTAATAACAGCCAGTTTGAAGGTTTTGGGGACATATCCTAATGACAATGAGGAATTAATAATAGTCAGAAGAGGACCTATGACTTCTGGAAGCACCTCTTTTAAGAGCTTAGATGGTATAGGGTCTAACATACATGTTGTAAGTTTAGATGATTTAACAAGTTTATACAATTCTTCCTCTCCTATAGTAGAGAATGAGTGGAACTGTTCCTCAGGGGGTCTATAGTGCACTGACTTTGATACTGTAGCTGACGGATGAATGGTTGCAATTTTATCTCTAATAGTATCGATTTTAGAAGTAAAGTAGTTCATAAAGTCATTACTGCTGTGGTGTTGGGAAATGTCAACACTTGTTGAGGCTTTATTTTTCGTTAATTTAGCCACTGTATTGAATAAATACCTGGGGTTATGTTTGTTTTCTTCTAAAAGAGAAGAAAAGTAATCAGATCTAGCAGTTTTTAATACTTTTCTGTAGGATATGCTACTTTCCCGCCAAGCAATACGAAATTCCTCTAGTTTTGTTTTCCTCCAGCTTCGCTCCATTTTTCAGGCTGCTCTCTTTAGGGTGCGAGTATGCTCATTACACCATGGTGTCAAACTGTTTTCCTTAACCTTTCTTAGCACACACTCATCTGTTCCCATTAACACTTGTTTGATTAGCAAAATGCCAGCAATGAGCACTAAGGTTATTTGGAAGCAGGAGATACCTTGAATCAAGAGTGAACTAAGGCAATGTGAATTCCATTATATATATATATATATTAGTGCTGTCAATCGATTAAAAAAAAATAACTAATTAATCGCACAATTTTTTTAAATTAATCGCGATTAATCGCGATTAATCGCAATTAAAAGACTGAAACTTTTTGGATATGTAAATGTAAAATGTAAATAATTAATGTAAACTCAAGACAAAGAAACTATTTAAATTCAAAATATGATTGTTTATTGGAATTTTTGTTTAACTTGTAACACAGATTTTCTCATGTAAACAACATACCTGCAATAAACCATCAATATCCTCCAAATTAACTGTTGGCTTGAAAGCCATATTTATTACAGAAATAAAAACACAGGCATGTAAGTACCATTTGAATTTCAAAACAATCAGTGCCAATAAAAAACAAAAATGATTTCCATGTTGAATTCTAAGTGGACTGCAAAAAAATTCCTAAGTATAGTCATTGCCAGTGCTTTAAGTGGGCTGGTACACACCAGTACTCAGTACCGCCACTTCCAAATATAGCTCTTGAGCGTACCGCCACCTCTCCGTGCGCCCAGAACGTAGCGTACCGGTACGCTCACTTGGACATCTGTTTTAATAGAGGTTTTAATCTTTTACCTGCACTGCCGATTTTCAGAGCGCCCTTCACAATGCAAGCTTCCTAATTCATCCCACCCAGAGCAGAAACTACATTACCCATAAGTTATACAAGTGAATAGCGCATGTGTCGCTTTTCCCACTGTTAAGTGTCAACAACTCAACGTGGCCGGAGAAGGTGTGTGAAACTCGTTGTGAGTTATACTAAAGCAAAATCTTGAGTATTTATTGTCTGATAAACATTAAAAACTGTCTGCGGAGGTTGAGTCGTCCTGCAGCCCCCGCTGGCTGTTCATTGGCTGCAGCATCTTTTTAAGTTCTAAAAAAATACCGTAGACGGCAAGGCACAAATTTAGTTATTAATTTATCTAATTAATCTATAGCCTATGCACAAAGACAATATGATCTTTTTTGTCCCCTTTTTGTTTTAAAGCTTGATGAAGAGAGAGAGCGCAAGTTGCTGCAGCTGAGGAGGACAGTGATGCACGCGTGCAGGAGTGATTGACAGTTCGCGGCACTGTGTACAAAAAATACCCCGCTACACAATTATTTCGTTATTTTCGTTTAAGCTTATTAACGTTAGCGTTACAGAAAGGTCTGATTTACGCACTGTTACAGTCATTGTTTTTTTTGTTTTTTTTTAAACAATGACATTTGAGTTCATGATTTTAATGTTGCTGTTTCTTGTGGCAGACTAAATGAAGAGTAATGTTTCTTGTGGCAGACTGAAGAGTAATCCGGCAGAATTTTATACTGAAACTTTCCGTCTAAAAGTCCTTCCTTGGTCTTAACCATATTTCTTTGCACGTTGAACACACATAGGCCACAACTGGAAATAAAAAAAACTGCAACCGCGTTAATTGCGTTATTTTTTTTAACGCGTTAAATATTTCAAATTAGTCGAATGCGTTAACGCGCTAATTTTGACAGCACTAATATATATATATATATATATATATATACATATGTATGTACACTGCAAGCAACAATCCACTTTTTGTATAGTATGTAGTTGCAAACATATGATTTTCTTAATTAGAATACAGAAGTCATATCGCCTTTACAGTTCATAATACATAAATAAGGTTGCATTCTCCCAGTTTAATCATCTAATGCATATATTACATCTAAAGCCATTTTAACTCAGTTTTTATTAATTTTAACTATTAATTTACATCAATTATGAATTCTCAAAATAACACACATTAATATACTGTGATCGCTTCTTGACTTGATATATAATGGGATATATCTGAGGTGTTTGAAGGAATAAAGAAAGGTTGCATGCGCACAGGTAGTCTCAGCCTCAGACGTCACGTCCATGGACCGTTGGCTAAACATTTGATGCATATGGGACACAAAAGTGGAAACACTTCAGGAATGTCAAAGTCGTTATCGGATTGGTTGAATTCTACAGGATTTCCGCAAGACGCGTTGTTTAATGTTCCTCCTGGAAAGAAATATACCATGGCGCCAAACCCCCTCACGAAAGTTTGATGAACAGATGATCAGGATCAACTAAATGCTGGATTTTCCAAAGTATGTGAAATATTTAAAGTTCGCCACATTGAATCTTTAAAATATGTCAGAGAGTTTTACACACCGGTCTGTTATTGTGGCGACATTCCGCAAAACTTGATGATGAATGAAACTAACTGTGATTGGTTGTTGGACATGTCAGTCAAACCTCCTCATGGGTGGGCCTTGGCCAATGAAAGCTGCCATGATTTCCAGACCTACAGCCTGTGCAGACTAGTGCACAGGCAACCCTTTTATCAACACATATACACCAGTTACCACTCCAGAACACAAACACGCTTGGAACACATTCATGCACATGTACCTTATGTACATGTAAAAGTGTGCTATTAATATGCTTCTTTTTAACTTAAAATAGGAAAGTATGTTTTTAGCTTACTTTTTATGTACAGAAATGGGCTTCATGTACCCCTCAGAAATATACTTAAAATTACATTTAAGTGTACTTGTCTTATACTTACAAAAAGTCTAAATATATATGAGCTATACTTGTGTTCCTAGAATCAGTGTTTTTATTATTATACTGTAGATGGCGCTAGCACACATCTTTTGTACAGAATTTCCAAAAAAACACAAGTGAAGAAGAAAAAGAAACAACAGATACTAACACATGTAACACGATCATCTCACATGAAACAGCATTAAAACTGTAATGTTATGGAAGAAAATGGTGTCCGATGAAGAGGTAATAATTACAGTCACGCTTTGGGGTGTTGATTGACTCCATTTACCTTTTGATTATCATTCTGAATCCAATTCATAGTCTTTTCCAGCTTTTTTTTCAAAATGTTATTTCTTTATTGCTATGAAACGTACCCACATAAAGTGTTTAGAAAAGAATGCATGAAGCTAGAATAAAATGTTTTTGTTTACGAGCAGATACCCTGTTCTTTCATTGGATGTTTTGTATTTTCAGACAAAATATATTCAAATTAATCCTAAATATGGAAGTAATAGTATACTTAAAGTATGATGTAAAGTTTACTAAAATAAAACTTCTGAGTATACTTGCAGTATAAAACTGCAACTGAGTTTAATGCGACTATACTTCAAAGTGTACAAAGTATTTAATTAGTAAATCATCAGTGTACATATAAGTTCACTTTTGGTAAAATTGCAGTACAATAATTTTATACAATAATAACATAATTTTATCAAAGCCATCCACCTTACATTTTAGAGTGGCCTTTTTTATGTGGCCAGCCTAAGGCACACCTGTACATTAATCATCCTGTCTAATCAGCATCTTGATTTGCCACACCTGTAAGGTGGATGGATTATCTCGGCAAAGGAGAAGTGCTCACTAACACAGATTTAGACAGATTTCTGAACAATATTTGAGAGAAATAGGCAGTTGGTCTTCATAGAAAAAGTCTTAGATCTTTGAGTTCAGCTCATGAAAAAACGGGGGCAAAAACAAAAGTGTTGGGTTTATTTTTTTCAGTGTATAAAAAGAGTCACAGGTCAAAGTAACCCATTGTGCTTTGGATGTAATGTCACTGTATGGATAAAAAGGTCCTTCAGAGATTATTTCAGTGAACATCATACTTCACAGGATTAATATACATTAATCCAACATATAGTTTGAATCACTTTAAATAAACTTTAAACAAACACTTACAAACTCAGTGTTGTGCATTTAAGGTGATACTTTCTGTAAATTATAATCTTCACCTTCACTAACGTCCAGCCTATGCAGATAATCTCACAGTTGCTTCAGTCATCATTAAAAAAATCATTCCTTTCAGCTCTTGACTGCATGTAGCAGTTCACTGAACACATGCTGCTTCCATTCTTTCACTCACTCAGTGCTCACAAAGAGATCCGCCAGCAGTGGCACCGGGCATCCAAGAGCTTGGAAATCCCACCGGGCTTCAAACAGAATGAAAGCACGAGCCAAAGAGATGTGCCCAGGCTGTGTTCCTCCCCAGGGCTTCATGCATCAGTACAGGCTGTGTGTGTGTTTTAGTGAGCATCTAGAGCATCAGTTCTGTTCGATTCTTTTCTCTTTCCCGGAGCATCCTCCCCTGTGATCCAGCGTTTAAATGTTAATGCTGCTTGACTGAACACATGATAGCGGTGTGGAGCAGGGTCACACACAGTCTAAAGCTGATGGATCACAAACTGTCTGCATTCAGTTCCTATGCGAGCCACAGGAACCTAAGAACCAGGTCTGTCTTTGCAATTGAGAATTGATTGACAGGTCAGAGTGGTGAAAAGGTCCTCCCACTTAGTCCATCCACCTACAGCCAATTTGTTTTCTCATTCGTTCAACCTATTCATGGCTTTCTGTCTCTGTCCTCTTTCTGTCTTCCTGTTCTCCTTTGTGCGGTCAGCCTGTGGATAACCGTGTCTTTATAAAAGCCACAAGGGAAAAGGTCAATGACCAGACTAGAGCAAAGAACAAGAGAAGATAAATGACGAAATTAAAGGATAGAATGAATGGAGAGGAGAGGAGAGGAGAGGAGAGGAACTGCATATGGCTGGAAAGTTCTCTCAGGTGTCTGGAGCTCAACAGATGGTGCAGAAGATGGAGAGTGATGACACTGTATTGCAAACTGAAGTCACAAAAGAAGCCTTGAAGTGAACAATGCTTTTGATTTAAAATTAAGAGAATTAGCAAGAAAATGCCAAGCACTTTCATGTGTAAAACTATCAAAATGAGTGTGAAAAATTCTTGAAAGAAAGAAATCATTTTCTTAGTCATATTCACATTCCCCTACTTTTTTTTTCTCTCAGAATTTCACTTGGTCTAGTATACGATTGATTTTTGGAAGATTATTGTCTGTGCTTATCTGATTTACAAAGTATTCTACATTATGATACACATTTAATTAGGATTTTCTGACAGAAAACAAATAAACACAATAAACATTTTATATATGTGACTCTGGACTACAAAACCTCTTAAGTCGCTGGGGTATATTTGTGGGTCAAAATTTGTATGGGTCAAAATTATACATTTTTCTTTAATGCCCATCATTAGGATATTAAGTAACGATCATGTTGCATGAAGATATTTTGCTAATTTCCTACCATAAATATATAAAAACTTTATAACTCCTAACAAATCATACAACAATGGAAAGCTTATTTATTCAGCTTTCATATGATGTATAAATCTCAATTTCGAAAAACTGACACTTAAGACTGGTTTTGTGGTCCAGGGTCACATATTTATAATGTTAAATTATTCAAAAGTTTAGGGTTGGTAAGATTTTTTTATTGTTTTAAAACAAATCTGTCATGCTTACCATGGCTGAATTTATCAAAAATAGGGTAAAAACAGTAATATTGTGAAATATTATTACCTTTTAAAGGAACCGTCTTCTATTTGTATATATATTTCACATGTGATTTATTTCCGTGATGCAAAGTTGATTTTTCAGCATCATTACTCCAGTCTCAATGTCACATGATCCTTCAGAAATCATTTTAAAAATGCTGAGTCACTGCTCAAATTTTATTATTTTAATTTTCTTTTATTTTTTATTATTTTTATTATTGTTAATTTTGAAAACAGACGTGCTGCTTAATATTTTTGTGGAAACTGCGATTTTTTTCAGTATTCTTTAATGAATTTTAAATGTCTTTACTATTGCTGAAATATATATATATATATATATATATATATATATATATATATATATATATATTTTTTTTTTTTTTTTTTTATGCATTATGTTATTTCATTTTGATAAATTGGTTGTCTACATAATGTTTCTCAATCATGAAGTGCAGAAGAAATGAAAACAGCCTCTAAATATCTAAACCAGCATGACTCTCTCGGCGTCTGACCAGCAAATGTTTAAAAATCTAACACAGCAGCCAAAACACTGACCATTAATACAGGCGAGCAGTCTCATGTGTACAAGGACTAGTCACCAAGATACAGTAACTGTCATGAGATTCAGTGTCCCAGAAACATCAACGCAGAAAAAGGTTCTATGACTGATCGTGTCCACATCCAGACCATCTATTCTCGTTCTCTCTCTCTCTCTCTCTCTCTCTCTCTCTCGTTATTGCACAAACCTGCTCCTTGATCACAATTCTAAAGCTTCCCTCACAAATAACTCAGGCAGCCAGCAGCACAGTTCACTGGGTCCTCGTGGTTCAGCAGTATGCGTTATTAATTCCCAGAGTGTTGGTATACAGAGAGAGACCGGAGAACATTGGCTCTTTTTCTCACTTAGGCTCTGGAACTGTGTGCAGCAGCTGTGCAAGGCTGAAGATAGGCGATGACACACTCTTATTAAAGGTCAAACATGCTATGAGCATGACAGAGAATAGGTTTGTTTTATAAGATGGCATACATCAAAGGATGTTTAGTAGGAAGCAAAGAGCACAGAATCCACTTACATGAACAAACTTCATGTCCACGAGCAACAATGTGTCATACTCAAGACGGTGTTGATCAAGTAAATATACCTTTTATATTCACAGGATTTTTGTTTTTCTAACTCTCTGATTGATTGTGTAACAGATCAGTCAGTCTCAGCCTCAGGCAGCACACCCACCATCCACCCACAGTCCATTCATTTTTGCCAAAAGACTGCTACATGAAACTACTGACCAACTGACTGATTGATTGACTTGGAATTGCACCAGATGATGCAGATGGTTTTATATGTAACTGTTTGATAAATTAAGTAAAATATTACCAGGAATAAGATTTATAAAACCAAAGATGTTAGATAGACCCAAAACTAATTATATTTTAGTTTCAATTATTCAATTTCAATTTCACACAAGTTCCCTCTTGATGCATCCTCGGTAAAAGGGGCAGAACAAGAACACGTCCAGGGATTTGAACTGTACTTGGCTAGATATGAACTTTGAACTGGAACAGTACTTGGGCAATGAATGATGATGTTTCTCAAGTCCACAAGTATAAGGCAAGATTGAGAAACTGCTCATGTCTACAGTAGAAGTTGTATAATATGCTATTTTATATTCAATGTCTTCGAGTAATGATAATTCATTGGTGTTTTTTTGTTTTGTTTTTAATACAGTAACTAGTAACATCCCATTAAGCACACAGTATCGTGCATTGTGTATACACAATAATACAGTTCTCGCTTTAGTTCTGGAAATAATTGCTTTTGTTTTGACCCCGTGTAAATTTACATATTGGCTGAAGTTGCAAGGCAACAAATCACAGACCAAGTGCTTGTGATTATTACTACAGGCCATATCATAGCATAATGGACTATGTAATAGCGTGGTGGTATTAATAGTGGGTGGTTCGGCGGTTTGTACTGAAATGGAAGGCCTACGCAGTACTTACAACAGTAATGGAATAATAATAAAAGGAATGAATCATGCCATAACTGTATGAGCCACTTTAAAGCCTAAAAATAGCTGAATGCAATGTTATTAAGCTACTACCGTTTTATATATATATATACATATATATATATATATACATATATATATATATATATATATATATATATATATATATATATATATATATATATATATATATATATATATATATATATAGTAGTCATAGGTTCTACAAAATTCTCGTATGACAGCAAAATAAATATCTTCCTTCAGTTGTTGTTAACCTACTTTCAAACCAGAATTCTTTTTTTTTTTTTTTTTTATAGATTTTGAGAAATAGTTTTTTCTACTTTGCAGAGTTCTTCTTAACTGGGTTCAACTGGGTTCAGCACAAGAAAGTCCAAAGGCAGTCATGACACGGCCCGTATGCTGTCCTACTTACAAATGGAGAAGAGAATTAAAATCGGTCCCTGTGGTTTCATTGTGAAATCACTTCTGCTCTGAAATGTGTCATATATCACCACCCCAGGACGCGCTGTTCTGAAAAGTGTTAATAAGCTTGAAGGCACTCATATTGCATCTATACAATCATGCACACACACATACACACATGACAGTACAACACACACATACGTCAGATTATGCCAGTTATATGCATATTATCTAACCTCAAATGAACTCAAATCCTCAATTGTATTTTCAAGGACAAACTCAGAGAGACAAATCAGATTTATCAAGGACAGCATGGCCTCTTATTAAGAATAAATTATGTTTACAGCAACAGAGGACAGAACAGGTCACACTGACCCGATTCTTTCCCCAAGAACAAAGAATAGGCTCATGCAAACTGATTTTTACAGTGAGATTTCAATTTGATCACATTGTTCTTTATGTATTTCAAAAGCTAACAGATTCATGCTTTCCTTTAAATGTGACTTAAAAATAAAAAGCATCAAAAATCGAGTGCACTCAAAAATAAAGCGCGACGTAACAGCCTGCAAAGCAGATGTTACATTTAATGGAGGTGGAGTCATGACCCTGTCTTAGTTTTTTGTCCTTATTGATCATACAATTTCAAACACTGTACCAGTATCCATGGCAACCAGAGAGATGTTCTATTGAGACTTGAAACCAAGAGGGTCTGTAAAGTCAGTGTGCATGTGCAAAAAAGAAAAGAGAGCTTATTTAGACCGTTGCAACCCAGGTGAATTATTAGTCTCTCATCAGACATATTTTTTTTATTACTTTTCACAAATCCTGTCCTCTTTCCTTTATTCCCACTTCTCTCAACCTCATTCCACAGCCAGGCATCAAAGCTCTCATCTGAGCTCTTTAAAACACGCGGAGCTGCAGGGAGATGAGGTTTCAGGGATGTCTCAGTCAATGTGAGTGTTGTGAAGTTTAGAAGCATCTGGGGCGTCAGGGAAGGAAAGGATGGAATGGTTTGTGAGGTGATTCCTGGATCTGTCGATAGGATAATCCCTCAGAGCTCTGGGTTTATTTACAATCCACCAGCTCGGATTTCAATCAAAATTTAGTTCATGCCATGTACATTTGCATTGCTTTCTTACTACAAGTGTCTGCTGTTCTAAACCTTGACACTTATTTGGATCGTTATTGCGTGCGCATACATTCATGCATGGTGCATTCAGATATATTTCTGTTCAGACTAACAGGTCAAAGGGAGAAAGCATTGCTATATAAAGAAATATATATTGTGTGTATATATTGAGTGTGTGTGGATGTATCTCTCTCTCTCTCTCTCTCTCTCTCTCTCCATATATATATATATATATATATATATATATATATATATATATGTATTGGGGAAGAAAGGAGATTTAAGTAACTTTGAACATGGAATGGTTGCTGGTCTGAGTATTTAAAGAAATCTCGATTTCTGCTGCAACAGTCAGGCGGTAGAGTCAGAATTTGGTGTAAAGAACATGAAAGCATGGATCCATCCGGACTTGTCTCAACGGTTCAGGCTGCTGCTGGTGGTTTAATGTTGTGAGGGATATTTTCTTGGCACACTTTGGACCTCTTAGTACCAATTGAGCATTGTTTAAATGCCACAGGCTACCTGAGTATTGATGTTCATGTCCATCCCTTTATGACAACAGTGTACCCATCTTCTGATGGCTATTTCCAGCAGGATAATGCACCATGTCACAAAGCTCAAATCATCCCAGACTGGCTTCTTGAACATGACAACGAGTTCACTCAACTCAAATGGCCTCCACAGTCACCAGATCTCAATCCAATAGAGCAGCTTTGGGTTGTGGTGGAACAGGAGACTCACATCATGGATGTGCAGCCGAACAAATCTGCAGCAACAGCGTGATGCTATCATGTCAATATGGACCAAAATCTCTGAGGAATATTTCTAACACATTGGTGAATCTATGCCACAAAAAATTAAGGCAGTTAAGGCAAAAGGGGGTTCAACCTGGTACTAGCAAGGTGTAACTAATAAAGTGGCCATGAGTTTATATATATATCCTGACATTTTCAGAATGAAACAAACAGGATATTCAACAAGAAAACTGTATCATGGGGCTTGAATTCTGTATGACATACTATCACATATGCTTACTATTTGTGCCAACTTTCTATATAGCAAGAAATTAAAAAACAAATATCCTCATTGCTATGCTAGTTGCATGGTCAACAGTGAACCTTCAGAGAAAGAGCAATTTATGACGTTCTGATGACAGATTCTGAAAACATTTTTAACACGCACTGATAAATAATTCACAAAAAGACAAAAAACATTCCAAAAATTAGTTTAAGGTGTCATGGAACAGATGAAAAAAAAAAAGCTTTAATGTGGTTTTTGAGGTTAATTTATAATGTTAATAAAGTTTTTTTTTTTTTTTTTTTTGTTTTTTTTTTGAAAAATAAAATAAAATAAAATAAAATAAAAGTAAATAAACTGTCATATATTCTCTAAATAAATAAATAAATAAATCAAACCTTATTCTGTCCATGTCTGAAATTACACATTTTAAGCAAGTTGTTCTTTAAAATGTTTCAGTAAACACCCACTGCTATGACTGGCTAACATGATTAAGTGTTTTGAAAACATTATCTACAGAATTTTTTTTTTTTAAAGCATTGTGTTATTTACTTATGATATGTAATGAAGCTACTGTCAGATCTAACTGTGAATTCCCCTTTACACTGTGCCTTGTTTACAGAACAATGTAAAGTCAAATGCTCCGAATAAACATGTATCCAGTGTGATTATAATGGCTTTTAGTTGCTTTTGATGTGACACTTGCATTTGGTGTAGACAAATGTACGCCATCAAGGGACTGAACACTAGTGGGCGGGGCCTGTGGTTGTGATGTACAGTATAACCATTCTGTGTAAATATATTCACATATCCAATCGAGCTGTTTTAAGATCTTTTATATGTCAAAACATCAATAAATTGATTTGTCATAAAAATATTATTTTAAGAAGACTTAAATCTTTAATGGTTATCAGACCATCACCATCATAAAATAGTAATAATAATAAAAAATGCATTAGGGTGTGGGATGCTAAATTCATGAGTTATTTATTTATTTATTTGTACATGTATCTCATAAAACTAGCATTTAAAGCTTAGGATAGGAATCCATAATAATATTAATAACCCTACTCCAGTAACCTAACCCACATACATACAGAAAGGCAGACAGGAAGCACACAGAGCGAATGAAATTCTAACGTTCCCGACACATCATGTTCTCAGCACACACTCCCACAGAGCAACGGAAACATGCATGAAGACCAAAAACAGGACGTCACTTTTAAAATGGATGGTTAAGGATACTGTGAATTTTAAATTGGGCTGAGGAGTAAGAGAAAGTGAGAGAAATATACTTTAGGTGAGTAAAACTATAATGAACAATCGATTCTTTTTAGATTAAAAGAAAATGAAAGAAACTATCACTACTTTTTCTATCACAAACTTTGTCTGGCCCAGGGGCTTTGGTCTAATAAAGGCACTTCTCAAAGCTGGTGGCAGCAAAATTAGGAAACATTGATCATGCAACACTGAAACAAGACTAGAATTAGACCAACATGCTAGTAATATGCATGATAATAAACAACTAGTTGATTGGTTCCTAAACGAGTGTTGCCATAACCTTTAATTTCAGGAGTTGGTGATCACCACCAGTGCACGATGGTATAATATCATTATTGTTAGTATATTATGGTACAATAAGACATTGGATTACAAGATCATCATATAGGTTTATGGTATCATGCATCGGTGCATTTTTGTTGCATGTACTGTATTTGTGAATTGCAGGGCATTTGTGTTTGATACTGTTATCTAAATAAAAATGACTGGATCAGTCAGTCAGTTGTTGTGCTCTCTGGACCGCTTCTTCTTTCATTCTGCAGCTTTCCAAGCTTCACTTCTACACAAGCTGTGGTGAGAGCTGACCTGTGCTGAAATGGGGGTTTCGTGACACTCTAACAGCTCTACTTTCAAGGTGCAGTGCTTGACATCTTGCATATGATTTCTCAGAGCCAGGAGTGCTCCGAAAGGTGGCTTATCTCAAAACCACAAGTTAAATATTTTTCTAAAGAGCTGATGGACACAGCTTCAGTATACTGTATATACTGTCCCAGACACTTCTCTGAACTGTCTGTCTCCTCTCACAGTATCTTCCTCCCCCTCACATCCTGGTTTAGATCTAATCAGCTTTTCATGAGTTGGCCAGTCACAACATCTGCTGTTTATTTAATTTTATGCAAATAAGGATTTATACAGACACACCACAAAATTGAAATTAACGAGGCATCGCTATGTCAAAGTCTCTTATTAGAGGGTCTACTGACCCTAATTTTCACAGAGGGAGAGCGGAGGAGTTGAAGGCACATTTGGAGGTTATAGTACCTTGGTTTCAATTCTTTAAAAAAATAAAAATAAAAATGTTTTTACATAAACGTGTACCCTAAAATACAAAATGCTTTAAGCTTCCTAGTTAATATAAAACAACTTGCTCAATGGCTTAGAACTTGTCAGTTGAACCCATTTGACCTAAAATAGGACCGTCAAGATTTAAAGTTAATATTACAATAACTTAACAACACAAAAAAGCAGTGTGTTTGTCAGAAACAAACCCATCATTAAAGCATTTTTTAAACTTCAAACAGTTGATTCTGGCCAAAACAAGGGTCTGTAATCCAATAACACTTCTCCAGTTGAAAACTCCATCCCCTGTTGCCCTTTTATAAAAATCCACCAACATATTTGTAAAGAATATCTGTTTTGGTTCGTAAACAGTGCTTGATCTGTGCATATTTCTCTCCTGATTCAAGCTCGAGATTATGGATAGAAAGCAACCGTTTAAATTACAAATAGTGGTGGATTTGTCTCTCATAAGCAAAGAGCTTTTATTTTCACAAGACATTAACTGATGAACTGAAATGGTGTGGATTATTGTGATGTATTTATCAGCAGTTTGGACTCATTCTGATGGCACCCATTCACTGCAGATGATTCATTGGTGAACAAGTGATGTAATGCTAATTTCTCCAAATCTGTTGTCAATTTTCAGCAATTTTTCACTTGCCATAAAATATAAAGTGCTGATATGCTTCCCAGTTTATGTACAGGGGTTTGTTAGGTCATTCAAACTTGGAGTTATCACTTCCCACAAAGTCCTTTTTTTTTTGTATACAGTATTGTTCAAAATAATAGCAGTACAATGTGACTAACCAGAATAATCAAGGTTTTTCGTATATTTTTTTATTGCTACGTGGCAAACAAGTTACCAGTAGGTTCAGTAGATTCTCAGAAAACAAATGAGACCCAGCATTCATGATATGCACGCTCTTAAGGCTGTGCAATTGGGCAATTAGTTGAATTAGTTGAAAGGGGTGTGTTCAAAAAAATAGCAGTGTGGCATTCAATCACTGAGGTCATCAATTTTGTGAAGAAACAGGTGTGAATCAGGTGGCCCCTATTTAAGGATGAAGCCAACACTTGTTGAACATGCATTTGAAAGCTGAGGAAAATGGGTCGTTCAAGACATTTTGTCAGAAGAACAGCGTACTTTGATTAAAAAGTTGATTAGAGAGGGGAAAACCTATAAAGAGGTGGAAAAAATGATAGGCTGTTCAGCTAAAATGATCTCCAATGCCTTAAAATGGAGAGCAAAACCAGAGAGACGTGGAAGAAAACTGAAGACAACCATCAAAATGGATAGAAGAATAACCAGAATGGCAAAGGCTCAGCCAATGATCACCTCCAGGATGATCAAAGACAGTCTGGAGTTACCTGTAAGTACTGTGACAGTTAGAAGACGTCTGTGTGAAGCTAATCTATTTTCAAGAATCCCCCGCAAAGTCCCTCTGTTAAAAAAAAGGCATGTGCAGAAGAGGTTACAATTTGCCAAAGAACACATCAACTGGCCTAAAGAGAAATGGAGGAACATTTTGTGGACTGATGAGAGTAAAATTGTTCTTTTTGGGTCCAAGGGCCACAGGCAGTTTGTGAGACGACCCCCAAACTCTGAATTCAAGCCACAGTACACCGTGAAGACAGTGAAGCATGGAGGTGCAAGCATCATGATATGGGCATTTTTCTCCTACTATGGTGTTGGGCCTATTTATCGCATACCAGGGATCATGGATCAGTTTGCATATGTTAAAATACTTGAAGAGGTCATGTTGCCCTATGCTGAAGAGGACATGCCCTTGAAATGGTTGTTTCAACAAGACAATGACCCAAAACACACTAGTAAACGGGCAAAGTCTTGGTTCCAAACCAACAAAATGAATGTTATGGAGTGGCCAGCCCAATCTCCAGACCTCAATCCAATTGAGAACTTGTGGGGTGATATCAAAAATGCTGTTTCTGAAGCAAAACCAAGAAATGTGAATGAATTGTGGAATGTTGTTAAAGAATCATGGAGTGGAATAACAGCTGAGAGGTGCCACAAGTTGGTTGACTCCATGCCACACAGATGTCAAGCAGTTTTAAAAAACTGTGGTCATACAACTAAATATTAGTTTAGTGATTCACAGGATTGCTAAATCCCAGAAAAAAAAAAATGTTTGTACAAAATAGTTTTGAGTTTGTACAGTCAAAGGTAGACACTGCTATTTTTTTGAACACACCCCTTCCAACTAATTGCCCAATTGCACAGCCTTAAGAGCGTGCATATCATGAATGCTGGGTCTTGTTTGTTTTCTGACAATCTACTGAACCTACTGGTAACTTGTTTGCCACGTAGCAATAAAAAATATACTAAAAACCTTGATTATTCTGGTTAGTCACATTGTACTGCTATTATTTTGAACAATACTGTATTAGTATCCCAGCTTCTTACAGTTTTTTTTATTTTTTATTATTGTTTTAATTATTATTATTATTTTCGATTTTCTGCTTTCATTTTAAGTGTAGTTAAGTTTTGGTCATTCTTTCCTGTGTTTTGGTCATTTTTATTAGATTTTACTCAATTAAATGCAGTTTAAGGTACCTGAATTATGAAGGAACTCTCCTATGAATCCAAGGTCATCCCGTTTCATGTGTTAAATCCTGCAATGCACTTAAAATATTGGACACTTTGCTCCACTGCATTCCAACCTCGTCAAAGTCACCAAACACATTTATTTTGGAGAGTACTTCTTCAAAATCACCAACAGTTTAAGCACTGAGGACTGTCACGTAAGAGTCTCCAAAGGGGCTTTCTGTGCTAAGCATTTCTACACATACACTGGCTGAGAGCTTTTCCAAAAACTAGACATTGGAGACAAATTATCATTAGATAACAGCGTTCCCAATGGGTGTCCATCAGGAGCCAGTCAATTCTGTAAGGGAACAGATAAGAAAGGTCTTGAAATTGACTGGAACACATAGATAGTCTGTACTTCACAGGAGGTACAGACCTGCTTCTGCCATTTCTCCCTTTATTTATAGAGGACAGTACAAAGAACAGAAAGAAGGTGAAGTGGGCAACCATGCCATAAGTAAAAATGCTGGCTTTAAGGCTATCGGCTCAGCTAGGAGATATAGATTTTTTTTTTTAATGACAGACTTGTAAAACTGCTCAATCTGAGGAACAGAGAGAAAAAAAATTGCTATAGAGGGACCCCTGAATCATCTAAGTTTTCAGTGAAGTTTAGCTGATGCTATAACACTTATTGACAGCTTCAGCCAACAAGATGGCAGATGGGCTTTTCAATTAGTGTGTGTCAGTTTCACCTGCATTAGCTCATTATTGTGTAGGTGAGGTCAGGGTAGTTGTTTGCAGGGGCTTTGGTTTTACCAGGCTAGTTATTACTTCCAGTCGGTTGCTATGAGAACCGCTGTAGCTGTAACCCTTCAGCAAATAAATGATCATGTCTCATAGGCATTAACAAATATGCAATTATGCTGTATGGGTCGATAGCAAACAGAGATAAGATGGCATAAATAACACTAATGACGCTGTTGTCTGGAAGTTCCAGACTATCTGTCTAATGACAACAAAGGCCTGTGTGACCAGGGCGCTGTGTTCTGTCCTGCTGTAATCACTATCTGGAGAGATGGGACCATCATGCCAGTCTTCGCTGTATGATTACCCTGCGGTCTTCAGTAACTGCAGGCGGCGGCAATGTTGAGCACTAGCTCTCTGTGCAGTGCATCGTGATTCAAACAGAGATGAGAGGTGGGCAGCTTACATGCAAGTTAAGACAATTGATATATAAAAAATGACTAAATTGGAAATGTAACCTTATGGGGAGGCAACCTTCTTATAAGTATTATCCTTATTTTTAACTACATTTTTGAAGATTTAGAGCTTTAAAGAGCCAAGATGTTTTACATGTTTTCATCCCATTACCTTTCCAGTTGTTTATCATGCCTTCATACACTTATTTTAGAGAGACGACCTCGATGAGAAAAAATTACTAAAAAAAAAAAAAAAAAAAAACCCTGATTACTATTAGACAAAATATAACTTTTAGAAAAACATTAAAATGTTATTATTTCCATATATTACAATGCCTGGAAATCACACTCTTGAAACTCCCAGATATTTTCAGGCTGAAGAACAACATTGTTGATATTTAGTAAAAATGCAAGCTTGGTTTATGTGATATCGTTTGAATGCACTACCATTCACAAATTTGAGGTCAGCATCAATTTTAAACGCGTTATTATTATTATTATTTTTTTTACATAAGTTCTTATGGCCACAAAGACAGCATTTCATTGATTGATTGATTTATATAAATATATATAGTTATGACACAAGCTACCTATGATTATAACAACCAAAAAGATGGATGGATGGATGGATTTCAGCCCAGTCTGTATGTTAAGTAGTTTGGGCTAAATCTAAATGCATATTAAGGATTCAGGGATTTGACCAAATCTTAAGATCAGTGCTTGACCAAACATCAATACAGCACTGCTACAGTAGAGGATGAATCCAAGACAGAAGCTCATTTCACATTTTACAAAAACATAAATCAATAACGGGCATTATGCACCATTGATAGATTGCACAATTTTACGATCTAATGCCAAAAATCAATTGAAATGTTAATTCTCTATTCGCCTGACCCAAAATGCATCTAAATGTGACTGATAAGGTTGAACCCCAAGAAACTAATCTAATATCAGTGAATCATAGGTTTTGAAATGCTTTTGTGTATCGATTAACACTAACAACACTTACAATCCCACCACACTCGTATCCTGTATGATGAGACGGAGCCAAAGACCACAGGATGTTGCTAATAATCGAATGCCATCCAGACTGTTCTAGCTCAACAATGATGACACACACGAAAGGTTTAATTGTTCACTTTTTACAAACAAAATATATTTATTCTGCTAGGTACAAATTACAAGGACTTCATTTACAGGCTCACCAGCTTGCTGTCATTTACTCAAAAGATAAAAGGGGAAGCAAATCAATCAGTTCATCAGTGTGTGCATTATTTCAGTAAAACAGACCGTTAAGCTTTTCATGATGGAGAACAACTGTCTAGAAAGAGGGACCCATCAGATATCCATATGAGAAGAAACCGGATACAATAAACTCTTATATAATAAATGTACATGTGCAATGAAATCAGATGGTGCTTCTCTGATTGATTTGAGATGTACTTGTATAACCAGTGGGTGACAAAAGTTTATGTCATCACTCCAACCATAATAATTACAGAGGGCACATGAAGGGCAAGTCACTGTGTTTTTCGGGGCTGGGCAGCGATATAGAGGGCCATTAAACAGTAGAGGGTACCGCCAATCGTCAAGCCCATCGTAGTCCTGTACAGCATCTTGTCCATGACTCCACGCTTCAGGTGAACCGGTGCTCCATCACTTTTCTGTAACAGGTCATAAGGTTTAACACACAAACACACATACACAAGCATTTGCTAAAAAATTCTTGTTTTGTAAATTATTTTTTTTTATTTATTTGCATTGGTACATTATTTAACTGGCCTGAAAGAGTGCCTCATACCCAATAATCACAGTAGGCTTTGTTAATTTTGATATGAAGCATAATTTTAAGCTTTCAAATAGTTAATATTATCAAAAACATTTAAACATTATCTTTTTGACAGTCTTTTTTATATAGTGTAACAGATCACTATAGCACCTCAGTTTAAGAAGCAGCATAGATATGAACTGATAATCTGTTCCTGCTTAATAGTTACAGTAAGAAAAATTTATATATATTATAAGTTTATATAACATATTAAAATAGAGTCCATGTAAAATCATATACATTTATATATAAACTGAATAATTAAATGTTTTCATACAATTAAGTTTGTGTGTTGATTCTTATATCTAAAAAAACAGCAGTTGAATCTGAATGTTAATTTTAACCTTTAATATTATTGCAATGTGCCGGCCATACAGTTTACAGCATTAGATAAGAGATTATTTTACTTAAGAAAAATGGACTTGTAATTAATTTACAATTATATTTTTTTTTCTAGAGAATCAGTTATGGACTGAAAGCAACTGTCTAATTTGTGATGATAGAAATTTAGGATAACATAAAACAATTTATTTTATAGTATATTACACTTACTTCATACTATTATAATAACATTACATTATGCATAATTACATGCAACTAACCCTAAATCTAACCTTTATTCTAAATCTAAACATATACTAAGTATATTTGTTGTGTTAATTAACATTACTCAGTATTTAAATGTATACACTGTATTAATGACACCTTAAAAAGCTGAATGTGGCTTTCCAATCATAATTTAGAGTATGAATTTATAATACTGTTTTGAGTCTTTCGTTTTTAACTCAGGGGGTGCAAAATATGAATCCGTTTTAAGACTGATGCCAGCCAACTGTTCGTACAGTTTTGACATGTGTGTCTATAATTCAAATAAGATGGAGTACATTTTCTATTATGAAATATCTAAATCACTGGGTTGAAAATCAAACAACTTAAAAAAAATCTATAAATAAATCACAGTGTAATACCTGGAAGATCTTCTGCAGCTCAGGAACTCTGTTGATACCCAAGTAGTGAGCCACGGACCCGGTCTCTGAAACAACCTTGGTGGGTACCGCAAAGATCATGGGAGGAGCTTGAGAGGGAACCGTGGGCTTCAGCCCCTGACAGGACAAACACAACCATGACATTACGCCACCAAATAAATCACTACTGCCTTTATTTACTCATTTTAACATCAGTCCAAACCCTGATGCTGGCATTGTCTTCCTCTGACCTCAAAAGGACACCCACACCCCACAAAGGTCACTCGTAGTGAACCACATCTAAATATCCGAATATCCAAAATTACCATAAAGCAGAATCATCTAAACCTGGATACACTAACATCACACATGTGATGAAACTAGTAACTGAATCATCATTCATGACTATCAAACACTCTTAAACTGGTTTACCCTTTATGGCGCTTAAAGATACAGTCATTGTGAATTGTTGTATTAGGGAAAAGAGCTGCAAGAGGATTGTTCAAAATGTTTCCTCGTCTGTTTGATGGAAGAATAACAGCATTTAAGAAAATAATGACCGACAGACTGAACAGACAAGGAAATGATGGAAGGTAAACAAACCTTATAACCTCTTAACCTTAGTCTAAAAGAGCTTTGAACGCTACAGCTGTCAGTTATATTAAACAAATACACCTTCACTTTTCCACTATTTGGTATAATTTCTGTTGTGTTAAGTTACGTTCCCTTCCAACAGCTGACTTTCATGAGCTCGGAGGAATTGTGTGATATTATGAAGCTATAAAATCCGGCCATGTTGCAGCTCTAGTCTCGGTCTTTAATCACTCGGATTTATTAACGTTAACGACAAACTTAGACTGCATTACTTTTTAACAAAGGCAGCCGTGATGGTAAATCCAGAGTAGCCGAGAGCGTTTATCAGCACAATAAAAACACAGAGCTGAGCAGTGGCTGAGTGTCTGTGAAGCGCTTCCTGTGAAGGTCACTGCAGATCCTCGCTTCTCATAAAGCAGCAGCGGAAGGGTTAAGTACCTGCGGGCTGTAAGCGGACGCTGCTGTCGCTCCCGTTAACTTCCCCGTGACTCCGCTGACCTTATAGTACATGTTTGTTGATGATACTGTGAGTCACACCGCAGACAGGATCGCGTCCGGTCCCACCACCTGCTCTCTTCTGTGTCCGAGAGTGAGAGGACCCCAGCGGAACTCACGTCACTTAGCAGCCCGATTCTTGCCCGATTAAAAAACAAAGCGTCAACCCTACCTTCAGCCTCTGTTCAGACAAAATGCTATTATTAAATTGTGAATCAAATAATTTTCTCTACTGAGCAAAAGTTTGTGTTCCAGTAAATTGCAAATCGTAATAATATTCCCCAACAATACTTTGGAATACCTTCTACAACAATACAAAACAATAGCCTTCTTCTAAAATCTCTTCGCTTGTTTGGGATTTGTATAATATGGTCTGATTAACATTATTTAGAAACACAAATTAGACTTTTGGGTAACACTTTAGAATAATGGTTCATTAGTTAATGTTTAACTACTTAAGTTAACATGATCTAAGCAAGAACAATCCTTCTACAACATATTAATCTTAGTTGATGTTAATTTCAACATTTACTTATGCATTATTCAAATCAAAAGTTGTGCTTGTTAACATTAGTTAGTGCACTGTGAATTAGCATTAATGAATGATTGTATTTTCATTAACTAACATTAACAAAGATGAATAAATACAGTAATAAATGTATTGTTCATTGTTTGTTCACGTTAATTAATACATTAACTAACATTAACTAATGGACCATTATTCTAAAGTGTTACTGACTTTTGAAATATTATTTAGGATATTTTTTGTCTTCTCTAAAAAAATAGAAAGTCAAAAATGTCAAGTTTAAATAGCATATAGAGCTCACCATGAAACCATTGTTTGTGTTTATTTGGAAAAGCAACAAAAACTAGCCTAATACAATAAAAGTACCACAAAACAGTCATTTATAATTTTTAGTATTTATTAATATCCAGTGTTCATGAATTTTGTCAAGACCCACTTCAGCTAACACAGAGGCAAATAGTTTATTCAAAATAGACTTTCTATTTAAAAAATACATTGAAAGCTTAAAGTATTAGAGAATAGAGAAAGAAAAGAGGGAAAAAAAATAGCCTAACTGTAGTTTACAGCAGGATTTCAAACACTTGTCTATTACTAAACATTACTGGGGTATAAAAATCCCTACAAAAAGCTCAAGCCATGTGCAATAAGCCAAAGCTATTATATCAGTGGTACACAACATATGATCATAATGCACAACTGTTGTTACAACAATAAAATAAGTTTAATAATAATAATATCTAGTGTAAATGGGTTGTGTCAGAACTGTATATGTCAAAAGTTTATTTCTGCAGAATTAACACAACAGAGAATACAAAATAAATAAATAAATAAATAAAAAAATCACAGTAAACATATATATGTCCATTGAGACAATTTTTGGCAACACTGTTAAGCAAGTGTCATATGATGAAGAAGTCATGATGGTACAGTGTCAGATGTGAATTCTCAGTGTACACATTAAAAATGATAAAACTGTTCCTCTGAGAGATCTCTTGCTGCTGTTGCGAGGGACTGAAATGAAACGGATCACATCCTACTGACAAACTGAAATATCTGTTGTTTTATGAGATGTTATTTATTCACATGTTCATAGCTTTTAGCTGTCATGAACTTTTCATTAGAGCAGTGATGTATTTGCATGTAAAGTAAACAGGTTCTCTTATGTTTACCACGATTAATGAAGCAGGCAATAGAGGGAAGCAGTGGGTTGAAAAAGAACAAATGAGTGGCAGATGACACCTGCAGTCTGCAATTAATTTCAGGGATTTCGCTTATTTTCACTTTCACATTAATCTCTGGGTGTTGTTGTGTACACGTGAGCCAAGGGAGTTTGTGTCTGAAGTGATCTGAAGGCACACTGGAGAACACCTCAGCATGATCTCTTCGGGAGGTTTAATTAACGAGGAGGAAAGTCTTAGCACATTTCAGTCTGACACATTTTTCTTCCTGCAACCCAAAACGGAATGCATCTATTTCCAATCACACAAATTTCCGTTTATTAATTCACAAAAGCCAGTGCTGCAGTCTGTGACTGCTGGATTCCATCCATAAACTGCTGTGAGGAATATGAATAAAGATGACGATGATTAGTAAGAATGTGGTAATTACAGAGGAGAGAGGCACCGCACCTTGCACAAGAGGAATTATTCGTAGAAAAGGTGAAAGTTTGTCGCTTACTTCTTTAAACGGGTAGATTGTCTATATTTCAACTGCCGGAATATATATATATATATATATATATATATATATATATATATATATATATATATATATATATATATATATATATATATATATATATTTATACATTAATTCCTTTATACATTAATAAAATGTATAAAAAATTGACCAAATAGAGTCTTAAATAAATATTGTACCATATCATAGTTGTAATTTTATAATGTACTGTGAGATGCATACATTGAAAATGGAAGGTTTACCATATTAAAAACAAATTGTGTAGTTTGCAACAAAATATGAAAAAGTGCAAAATGTTCTCTTTTGAAGTCAACATGAATCCGTTTTACTTCTGTGCTCTGAATATTAACATGTGTAACAGAACAGCACATTCAGTGAGGAAAAATGTAGGATAGAAAAGTGGATATTACGTACCATAAGGGACTAGGCTGAAAGGGAGGAGTTATAAACAAAACAAAACAAAACATGAACATTATCAGCTAAGGAGGTTCTTTCAGAGGTGGATCAAATTATTAAGTTAAGACTTTTTTGAATTTGGAATAATGCACAGATGAATGTGCCCAAGCAAATAAACAGGGTCAATTTTCATGATGACTCTTCCTTAAATGCTGACTTCCATTTAACAATGGAAACTGGCCAACATTATTTACATGTTATTTGACATCAATTAACTCTTCTGTTACAATTTTACACACAGTTTTTTTTTCCTCCGTAGGTGCACTTAAATAAATGTGTCGAGATGAAAACCCAGATAACAGCTCAATCTCTGAATGTTCACTTAAGAACATTAAGGAACATAAGGGCCACAATAACATAGAGACAGCAGTGAGTCGGGGAGAAGTGGGTGTCATGGGTGACTCCATGGGAGGAGATGGCCTTGAGGTAGCTGTGTCACTAAAGATCTCCAGAACCTTGCTTTCTATGCAACTCCAAGGGTGCACAAGCCTCAAGGCATCTCACTCCTGTGTGAAAACTGGCAGGGCAGTAGAAGACATTCATAGGTAGAGGATTCGGGGAGAACTCTACACGCTCTGCGTGGAGTCATCCAAAACACCCAACTCTCCATGACAGCACTCTCTCTCGATGGCTGTTATGTTCCTCTCAGCAAAGCTGCCCACACAGCTCTCACTTTATCCTTGTAATTCTCAGTCTATTCCGCTCATTATGTCCCACTACCTCTGGAGGTTTGCTGTCACACTAAATTGGGTCTACACAACACTTTAGCCTGGAAAGAGTATTCAGAAACTGGAACAGATTGATTAAAATTCATGTTTTTGTAATCTATTGTCATTAAAAAAGAGAGGCTCTCAATATTTTAAATGCTGGAAAAGTGGTACTGCTTTAAAACTCCATTGCTTATAAATGAAGGCATCATCAAAGAGAAAGGTTCCTGGGTGACAAGACGATTAATTTATTTCTCTCGTATCTGCTTGCCAACACCGTGGGCTGCCTAAGTGGCGTTCAAAAGCTAAATCCTTTGGAGGAACGCCACATATATAAGGTAATGCGCAGATCTCAGAGAAAGCTTTTTGAGTCTTTTCAAGGCCTCTGAAAGTTTCCCTCCAGCAGTGTGTACCTGTCAAGTACACCTGGCCTCTGCGATACAGTCACCATTGCAGCCTCCTCCAGCCCCTTGAGTAACAGATACAACACATACTGGAGCTCAGCGGCGCTGACAGAGTCTGTTCTGGAGATGAATGCGGCAGACGGAAATGCCTAGGGAGATCTTTGCACTAGCCATTGATTTCTCTAGCAGAAAGCGGTCCAGTTATTGGCCGCAGCCAAAACTCAGAGTCAGTTGAGGAACTCGGCAGACAGGCTTCGGGTGCAGCGAGCCGAGCGGAACTTGAGTTCGTGGTAACACTGCACAAAGCTGTGGTAGATGAAGGTGATCGGCAGAGCCAGCAGCACTATTCCACTGACGACGCACAGGCCACCAAGCACACGTCCCGGCACAGTGATGGGGTACATGTCTCCATAGCCAACAGTGGTCATGGAGATAATAACCCACCAGCAGGCGGCAGGAATGCTAGCGTATTCCTCGTTCCCGGACTCCAGATCCAGGCCGTGCTCTAGAAGTTGCGCCAGCGCGCCGAATATGGCCATGGCCACGCAAATGAAGACCATGAGCATGACCATCTCACGGTAGCAGCGCTTCAACGTTAACCCTAAAGTCTGGAGCCCCAGGAAGTGTCGCGCTAGCTTGATGACCCAGAAGATTCGCATCATGCGCAGCACGCGCAGTGTGACGCCGGCTCTCTGCAGCTGAGAGTTTTCTCCAGTCACAACCGTCATGGTGACAGAGATGTAATAGGGGGTAATGGCCAGCAGGTCTATGATGTTCAGCGGACGTCGCACAAACTCACACTTGTCTCGGGACACAATGAAGCGCACGATGCACTCTGCCGTGAACCATCCGATGCACACCGCCTCAATGATCCTGGACAGGTGCGCGGTGATGGGGAAAGAACAGAAAGACAGTTTAAGAGAGAAAGAACGGGATAAGGAACAGAGTCTCATTAACCACAGATGTTTAATCCAAGGTGCCAAAGTTTGAAAGAATTCAAAGCCATTTTAAAGCTTTCATCTTGTTTGCTAAGCTGTTGAATGATTTACACATTGCTATTGCTGCTCGTTCACAGATCCTTTGAAAAACTGGCTGAAATTTTCTGAGGCAGCAAGTAGTAAGGTCAAAAAGCCAGCAATCGCTTTAGTTGACTTCCTTCAGAATTAAGCCTCTGTTCAAGATTGCGTTTACAACTTTAATAATGGCTTAGAATTAATGAACTGATGAAATTACACTAGAAAATAAATAAATGAACAGCTCTTTTGTTGTTTTGTGATCCAAATGACCATTAACTGATTGCTAATTGAAACAAATGCACAGTAAATTTATATTTTCATTATGTGAAACTGAAATATGGGTCTCTTGAAGCATTTTTAAATGCACTCTTCTACTTAATCCATGCAGCCGCTTGGATTCCAATAAGGCCTAGCAACACCGTTTATGGAGTAATGCCAATATTGATCACAGTATTTGTATTCCTCTCGCAGACTAATGATGACAGTAATGATGTCTGCTGAAAGCCAGACAGGAAAATGGATTGAAGTGTTTTCACAGAACAACAGTAATTGTTAGTGACTGACTGAAAAAAAATTAATGTGTCAATGCTCATTGTCTTTATCTATTTTGGCATTTTGTTCAAACAGTTGCTAGGGCTTACAGGGTTGGATAAATAACTAAAACAAATAAATAAAGGCAAACCATTCCAGTTCAGAGTCCTGCCAATTTCTCTTTGTTTTAAAAACCAAATCAATATAACTTCACATTTGATTCTGAGGATGAGATTAGAATTTTTTGAGCTGAGAACTGGTGGAACAGATTTGGCAACAGATAGCCAAGTTTATTTCTCTTTGGTTCTCTGAGAGAGACAAGTTGCTGTTTCAAATCCACTTGACAAGTTAGACTTTTATTTTTATTTTATTTTAGACAAATTCAGATTTAGTCTTTTATCAACATCTGTTACACCAAAATGACTGGTGTAGCCTATTTTTGTTCCAGTGTTTCAAACCCCAAAATAGATGCGCAAAATGTCCCATTTTACATCAAGTGGAGTGAAACTCTAGTTTATATGCAACAAAATTGCCTGACGTTTTCACATCAGATGTGCTTTTCTGACAGAAGTCAACTTTGAGCTGGAATAGAAGTGACACGGAGGAAAAATGGAGACATTGAAAGTTGTCCCCAAAGACATAATCACTCCTACTAATGACAGCTGAAAAAATAAAAATAAAAAAATAAACCTGATTTTTCAGCAACATAGACCATGTTATTTTTTGTACACACAAACACACACAGTATGGAAGTTTGCTCCTCAGGTACCAGTACCTTCAGAACAGTCCATGTGGCAGTTATGAACATAGAACAGACAAACACAGAAGTTAAAAGGATATTAAATACAAATAAAATTGCTAACATACTAGTTTTCCCAGTGGTTGTTTCTAACACTATTTGTTGCAGGACTCTACCTGCTAATGTAGATTATTAGTGGCACCATTATTCAACTCACCTTTTGCTCATTTATTTATTAATCTTATTGTCATTTCTCCCCCCATTAATTAGCTTATTGTTTTAAATAACCTTAAATGGGGTCAGAAAAAAAA
Organism: Carassius gibelio; assembly: GCF_023724105.1. Taxonomy (NCBI): domain Eukaryota; kingdom Metazoa; phylum Chordata; class Actinopteri; order Cypriniformes; family Cyprinidae; genus Carassius; species Carassius gibelio. The sequence continues at coordinate 22,479,676 of NC_068408.1, read as the reverse complement.
ACAGACCAGCTTAAATAATTGTAAACATCTGACACATTTTGCTGTTTAGAATCCATTCCTCCTCATGACCATAAACTGCTGGCTCTCAACCTTCAGTCAGCACCTTGGAGAGAGACAGCTCTACCTTCCTCAGAATAGTGCGCTTTCCAGCTTCGCTTCAGTTTTAGCTACGCACACTGTTACCAATCTCACAATCAGTGAAAATCGAGGAGCTTCGAGAGGCTCGAGTAGGCTATTTGTTGACTAGACTATGAAACGTTATGACTTCTTTTCATGCTGAAAGATAAAAGACAAACATTTAGGAAATATGATAACATGACAATATACACATGATACAGAAGACTTTAGACAAGTGTGGTTGCAGACGCGCATATTTATAGGCATTGCTTTATAAGAAATAGGCACAAATAAACACTTGATGTGTTCTTGTATTAAAACAGCTGGACAAACAGCTTGCATTAAACAACTAAGATATGTTTTTAAAAGTTGAATTGATTTTGACTGCTCATTGTATGGGGTGTGACGCAATGGACGTCATCGGACTCCTTTTTAGGCTAGAAGAATTAAAAATAGTGCAGTCCGAACACATCCTAGAATCAAATTATTAAAATAACTGGAATTAATTATAGGCAATGTTCTTGAATAAAATGGAAGAAAAGTGTTTTTTTTTTTATTTTATTTTTTTATTTATTTATTTTGCTGAGCTTGCACACTCCGCATTATCTCTGCACACAAGTGAAAATATTTCAATGTTCCGATTTGTCAAATAATTATTAATTCATACAAACCACCAACTGCTTCCAGTTCAGAGTCCTGTTATTTTTATTGTTCCCCACCATGAGTTAAATTATCCAGTAGTTAAGTTATTTTGAGAAGGATTTGGCTGGTCGTGTGATTTCAACGTCAGCCCCATGAGGAGACCCTCTCCATGTAAAATAAAACAGCTGTCCTAGGCTACTCTATACCGTATGAGTGTAAATCACAGATTCATTAAAAGTACTACTTATTTAATCATGTCTAGCGTTTTAATTAGAGTTCAAATTGTTAATTGCACATTTAAAAGCCATTCAGCGTAATTCGAGACACCTATGCTCGCTGTTTCAGTTCCTCTGGTGTCAAGCTGTTTCTGAACACAAGAACGCATCCTGTGTCAACGACCCCTGTGGGATAATTTACCGCTGAAATCTCACAAAAAAGTTAGGAAGTTTATTCAAGAAAGAAGAAGACGTAAATACCCGGATGGATGCTCTAAAGAGTCTGTGTACCTGTGCTCTTCCACTGTGTTGCTCTCGGCAGTTTTCCAGTCTGGAAGAGTGCTCGCGCAAAGCATTACCATGGACACAATGACAAAAATCACAGACACGGACGCCAAAATTTGCGCGGCCAGGGAGGAGGTGGGCTCCTCGAAAGTCCTGCGCATTCGCTCAAGCCACTTTGAGTCCCGCTTCCCGTTTGACGACGCATCCGTCCTGAATTCATCGTCCGTTTCGTGGTGCTCCTCGGTGAAGTGAGTGTACGTGTCGGACATGCGTTCGTCCAGTCTCCGCTGGCAGCAGAACTCCAAATGAGAGCTCTCCAAACCCCAGTAGATCATCTCGTTGTAAAACGACAGCTCGCACATATGCGGGACGAAGCGCAGTTTGCCGTACTTCACGTACAGCATAATGAAGCCGAAGGCTTCTGAATGTCTGTCAAAGAAGAACTCGTTCCTCTCTCTATCGTAATCGTCGCACACTTCCAGCACTTCTCTCTCCGAGGCGCAACTGTGGAGACGACTCACTCTCCTCAAAGGGAAATCCTTGATTACGTCCTTTGGAAAAGCATACTTGGTGCCACCCACGTTTATGATACAGACGCCTTTGCCGAACTTCATTTTTGCGAACTTTTAAATCCTAGAGTGCGGATGAAAGTCATGTTCAGTGGGTCGCGTCGAACACTCCCAGCTTTAGCTTCAAAGTTCACGCTTTCCCTTTCTTCAAGTGTCCACCACGCGGCGTTGGAAGCGGATGGAGATAACGCCGACTCTATTGGCATCCTCGGTTTGGATAAAACTTGCGCGCTCGCGGTGCGCTTGTACCTGCGCGGCGGCTGTGCCCCGCCGATCTCCTCTCCACACACGCGGCATCACGAGGGCACTTCGGTTTCCGCGATGCACCGAATCAATCCAACCTGCGAGTGAGGCACCGGGCGCGAACAGTGATGTTATGCGTGCGCGCACACGCATGCACGCACACACAGAGCTCCAGAAGTAGCTACTCTCAGATCTCTCCTCTCGATATTCTGCTGTCTATCCACAGATTTCAGGAGACACTTATCTGTCGTTTAGAGTCTACTTTATTATTTAACCGCTTGCAAATTCATCTTGCACAATCTTCGTAATGCCCTAGTTCTTCAGTAATATATTTTTTACTCATTTTGAAAGAGAAAATAGATCTTAAAATGACTACCTTAAAATTGCATTTATTATAAAAAACAGTTAAAACATTGTAAAATGTAATTGAAGCACCATTTGTGGTTTCTCAGATCACTGGAGTGACTGAAGCTTCTGGAGCCTCGAACGTTTTAAATGTGTCTCAAATATCCCATTGTACTCAACGAACTCCATAATTCATATTTCAAGTGCATTAACAGATTTCCCTTATGATACAATTCCTAGAACTGTTGACAGTCTTGCAGAATGACTCACCACATAATTTAAAGAGAATGGGCAGAATTCCCTGTGCGAAATCACGTTTGTACATATTTTAAAAGTTAGTTTCTTGTTACTTTTGTTATCAGTGTTTATGATAGATTTAATTTAGTTTAGTTAATGTGTTATTTTTTTCTTGTGTATTGCACGTGGTGTTGCGTCCAACACACTCTCATGACAGTTCGAGACTAGGCCTATTTTATGTGCTGATGATTTGTGTGTTTTCATTCTGCTTATAATGGTTAGGTTTAAGAGTGAACAAAGGTGAAAAGCCACAGTTTAAAAACAACAAACAAACAAACAAAAAAAATAAAAATTACCTGATCATCAAAAGTCATCTTTTTACTAGTATGTGACATCGATTTTATAAGATTACTTTAGATTCAACTTTATTGTCACTGCACATGTAAGGTACAAGGCAACGAAATGCAGGTAGCGTCTAACCAGAAGTGCAATAAGCAGTAAGTGCAGAATATACAAGGTCTACAATGTACAATAACTATACAGATAAGTATAGTAAGATGTTACGGACATAATTTACAGATAATAAATACTATCAGCATGATATACAGATAGGTGTACTATGAACATACTATACAGATGGATTATGTAAAAGTGTATGTACACTATAGGCAGAACTACGAACATACCATTTACACTATTGCAATGACAGTAAAGTGCATAGAAAATATTACAGTGTGCAAATGGATTACTCAGTGTTTCTGGATGAACAGACAGTAGTAATAACAAGTTTACTGGTTTTTGCTTGTTGTAAATGATAAATAAATCAGTCAGAGATAGTGATGAGGAGGGGGAGGAGTCTGTGTATTTGGTGTGTGGGTGTGTGTGTGTTTGCGGGGGCGGGGTTGGGGTGTCAGAGGGCAGAGTTCCTCAAGGAGACAGCTGTAGGGAAAAAGCCGTTCCTGAATCTTGTGGTCCTTGGGGTTTAAGGTTACATGTGCATCGAAGTAAGCTTTGAAAACTGATGGGACAGTATAGCGAAAGGCTGAAAATTATTTTCAGACAGATGCTGATCCTTAAAACCTTGAGCATGCTGCTCTGAGAAAAAGAGTGAAGCGTAGAAAGAAAGGCATGACAGCTAGAGGGCGCCTCTTCTCTTTATTCATTGAGTGAGTTGCTGCTGCGTGACATTTACTCTTGCAGGCCTTAGACCTGTGCAAGAACACGAATATAAGGGATATTATCCCTCATTCAGTTAAGTATTTTGATAAAGACATCAGATTATGAACTATGTGCAGAACACTATTCAATTTCGAAGCAATGATTAAAGACTGATAATTACAGCTCCTGCCATGGGCTTTAATTACCCATTGCAAATAGAAAGTCCTGATTATAAATCTACTTTAATTATAAAGCGATTTAGTGAGCAAGAGAGAGAGAGCTCTGAAAAGCAGGCTTTAGTATGGCCTTGTGCTAAATGAGGACCTCATCCAAACAGAATAAAATATTATAAAAACAATGCCTGCTCCCGGGCAGAAAAAAACAACAACAACAATAACAACAACAACATTGTTTTATTTTCCATAACCTTATGCATTATGAAAAGCTCATTCCCGGCACATAAAAAGGGGTAAGGCACAACAATGCAGATATAATCAATTTGTTTAAAAGTTCATTCAAATTCATTCAATCAGCCAAACTTGTAATGAAGAAAATAAAAATGTCTAGGGAATAAATGAGCCTTTTATGGAGCAAAATATGCAAGTGAGAATGAAAGAGAAAAAGGCCATAATTCCTCTAGAGAGAAAACAAGAGATGTGGCTTTTATAACCTACACACAAACAAGCTAATTAAGAAATGATCATCGCCGTCAATCAAAACTGCCACATAGACCTACTGACTGCTACAATAAAACAGGCAGGGGCATAGAGTGCACTGAATACTAGAATTATTACATTTAATAGTAATTTAATATAACATTTATTTTGGTTTTTTTTTTCTTTCAGACAGTCTATTCATGAAAACATGGTATAATATCAGATTATTCAGTGTATCTGTGGCCATGGAGTATGGTTACATTATTATACACTTTCACCCGGTTTCACAGACAAGGCTTAAGTTAGTCCAAGACTAAAATGCATGTTTGAGCTGTCTCAATTGAAAATATCTTGCTCTGAAATATCTTAAAATATGTCAGTGTCATTGTTCTGTGTTAAGATTCAATGTTTCTTCTATGGCATTTTTGTAACAGTTGCCTAAATCTCTTAATTTAACTAAGGCCTAGTTCTGGTTTAAACCATTTCATATTAACCTATAGTAACCCCATGTTTTTTTTTTTAATCTGCAGAACAAAAACATCATACAACATGAGTGTAAAATGGAGTCAGAGACGTTCGGATCCATATGCAGTACTTTATTTTCAAGAATGGTCAAAAAGGGAGAGATCAGAGTGTCAGGTATGTCAGGTATGTCAGGGGATATGCAAAATCAGCAACAGAAACAGGCAGAGGTCGGGGCAGGCAGCAGAGAATCACAGTCGGTATACACAATCCAAGATCAAACATGGAAGGAACACAGAAATGCCAGACAGTCCAAACACAGTTTATTTTGGGGAGTGGTAAATGGGGGACACCTGGTTGTGATTAGCCCTAAGAATGGAATTCTGGGAAATTAAGTAGGGAATGGAAAATGACCCCAAATACAAAAGACCTGAGTGGAGTGCCCTCTACTGGAGTTCATGGGCACTCCAGCTGATGATAGTGACAATGAGGTTGCATAAATAATGAAAAATTTTATGTTATTTTTACCTGTAATCTTTATACTTAAGAAGTTTTATTATCAGTTACTTTATATTTTAACTATTTTTAAAGAGCCACTTAACTGACATATTTTATTGTTTCTTTAAGTATGATGATACAACACAGTTCACTAAGCATTGGGTAACACGTTTTCCCATTGAGCTATGAGATGGAGGAAATATTTCCAAGTGAGCAGACCACCAGACATACCAGAGGAAGCCAAAATATAAGCACTTTTTGTTTGTGATTGTTCATACCACATATGACACAAAGTCTCTTCACCACAGGGAATGTTTTCAGCTCTCAAAATGTTAAATTCCTCCTGAAGAGGTCCACAAAGCAATCTACTGCAATAAAATCACTGAGCAACTGTGCACATTATGAGAGGATAAGATCAATGAGCCTTTCTTAATTAAAATCCCCTCGTATGTTTTGTTTATGTCTCTTTCACATATTAAATGTAATGAAAAGAGATCTGGAGAGCAGAACTAATGCTGTCACTGTTCACTGTGCTGTAAGGATAAATCATCTTTGCTGTAGGGACCATTAATCTATTCTCGGTGTATCATGTTAGATCAAGAGAGAAATCAGATTTTAAAAACAGATCTGAAAAAAAAATAAATAATAATAATTCTACATGAATAAATATAAATATTAAAGAAACACTAAACACAGAAATACGATACTGACTGTATTGTCAGATTTCACAGCTGTTTTCTTCCAAATGCTTTTCATAAATATTTGTTGATTTCATCTCACAATAATGCTGATATTGCTTAAATACAATTATTATGTGCTCATTAGATTTGAGTGGTTTGGCACGCTCAGCCTGGCCCTGTAGATTACTCTCGGCATGCATTCAAACTATTTCATAATTAATATTCCAGCCTCATTTATTCACATGTGTCTGGGTTGAAAGTACTTTGTAATTATTCAGGTTGAGTTGTGAAATTGACTTCTTCCTCACATTCTCCAAATTCCTTTTGTGATTGAGAGGTAAGCACAGGTTGCACTGACACAGGGGTGTGACCTCCTACAAGTCTGCGCTCTGTTCAAAAAGCAGAGAGCTCCTCTTCATCTTAGCGATCAGAACCATTTGATAAAAGTAATTGGCTCTGGCATTTAAAAAAAGACTACAGAAGTAAGTTTTAATTCAGAATTTAAGCAAATTTTGTGCTAGCAAATACATAAAAAAAAAAAAAAAAAATAAACTGGTACTTTTTGGGTGCATGTTAGTTTTCAGCTTGCATGCATGATCACATCTCTCAGTGTCCTCCACGGATTGTTACTGTGGGGTTAAGAGTCTGGCCTTTGCTAGATAACTGTGTCCATCTCCACAGGGGCAGCTGGAGTGGTGGCGTGTGGTCAGTCAGACTGGTGCCCTGAACACTAATTAGGCTCATAACAGAAATCCATGAGGATTCGTCATGCCTCTAATTACCTCCTCACCATGCCTAGTGGGTCCATGTCGCGGTGCTGTCGCACATTAATGAGCTACGTCTCAATATGAGCTTTTTCCAGAACGAAATAATTAAGACAATGTTATACACGGCTGTGTCTACTCATCTCTGCCCTGTCTGTAGCCAGGTTGTGTAGGTGGTTAAGAGTCAACCCGACCTGAATGATTGCCAAAAATATTAACTTGGCTTATGGCCCTTTGTTTCTTTTTTGATCACTCTGTTCTTCATTTTTATTTTATGCTTTTGGCTTTATGCTTTATTGAGTCGAAGATGTCTAGGTTGCCTGGGGGAGATTTAAAAATGGATGATTCTTAAGCCTTGATTTTAGATCAGTGATCAGCATGCCCTTACGAAAGGAAAATATATTATTTACCAATATATTTCTTAAAATATATTGTGATATATTTTAATATATTATTTTCCCTTTTTATTTTCTAATATTTTTATGTTTTAATACATTTAATAATATATTGATGATGCATATATTATATAATATATTGCAAAATATACAAATGATTGCCGCTTTCAATATATTGCAATATATTGGAAAAAATAAATATATATAAGAATATATGCCTAATATATTACATGATATTTTCCAATATACTGCAATATATTTTTGTTTCAAGCGGGTAATACTAATCTATTCATGTTCATTAAAAATACAATATGAAACTACCATTTTGAAGAAGCCCTACCCCCAGGCACAGAACCCTTCAAATGTGAGATTTGAAACCTGCCATCGTTGTTGATGGGATTTCAGGTCAGAAACTATAAACACTATGACCAACAAAATATATAATGGCATGCTAAGTGGCATTAGTATTCACACTGACACAAATGTGTCTAAATGCTTTTAAGAGTCCTTTTAAAAAAGAATCTTTCACTGATGAAACTTTTACTTTAATATATAGAAATATTATCTGTATTTACCATTCAAAACTTTGGAGTTAGTAACGTATTATTTAATGCTTTTATCATGTTTTTGTTCAGAAACGATGCATTAATCTGATCAAAAATGACAGAAAATACTTACATTCTTACAAAAAATAAATAAAAAATCTAATAAATTGCATTGGTTTAAACTTATAGATGTACATATATATGCATTTTAAAAAAGTATATCTAAGTACCCATGCGATGCCCATGGGCTGTCTGTGTGTGTTTTTTTCAGCACATGCTCACCGTGACCCAGTTTCTCCCATGTGTTGTTGTCTCATTTGGTTCAGATGTGTCTCATTAATTACCTAGTTTAGTCCTGCAATTTAAAGTGTTATCTACCCTATGTTTCCTTGTCTTGTGTTAAGCATCTTAATGTGCTTCTTGTCTCCAGCCTGCCCTGTGTTTCCCTGCATTTCAATTATTAATTACTGTTGTTTATGATTATCCCACACAATATTAAGCAGCACAGCTATAATAAAAATATGTATTTTAAGTGTAATAAGAAACAGTGCTTGAGAATACTGGAATGATGTCTGAAGGATTATTTGACAAAAAGACCTGGAGTAATGATGCTGAAAATTCAGCATCAAAATATTGTTTTAAATAGTATTTTCATAATATTTACATGCATTTATATGCACCCTTAGCATATATATATATATAAAAGACCCCCAAAAATGCCACTTTTAAATGGATGTCAATGCCTAAATGAACTGTTGTTTATGACTTTAAATGTTGGTGAGATGCTCTGTTTCTTTTTAAGGGGGTGATTCATTTCCCATTAAACTAAGACGATCTTTGAAAAGGAGGGCTTAACATGTCTTTGGATCTGTTTAAAGTTTACACCGTGTTAAAATACAATAACAATAATTATCAATCAGTTATATTCTGTTCCTCTACGAGGTAAATGTTCTTATGTATGAAAGCAGAAGTTGGTTCCTTGTAAGAGAATTGCAAAATTCCACAGTACTAGCAACATTAACTTGTCAATTTGTTGTCTTGGTTAAAGCTGCCACCCCTGTGTTTGTTGCAGAGGGGTGCAACTAACACAGCCAGCATTGTCCTCTCTGCTGGCCTTAGGTTTTAATATATTCTTTTCATGAATGTGTATTAAATTATTCCCAATAGTCTATTCTCTTCATTTCCAAGCTTTTCTCTCGGTCGTGGTGCTTCCTGAAGTGTATATTTATATTAGAGCTTTTATCCAATCATATTTCAGCAATCGTGTTGCCAGGGTCAAACAAATCTGCCTAAGGCCTTCAGAATCAACAGTGCAGGCGCCTGTAGCTTAAAATCAATGGCAATGAAACCGTTGCTTTAACCAATCAGATTTCAAGCTGGAAGCACCAGGGCCACCTAACAGGCTTATGATAACGTCAGCATTTTTTCGCCCTTTGATTGGATGGTCAGACAGCGTTCAAGTCATAGCAAACAACATTTTCGTTTTCACAGTATTATTACTGTTTCTCGGGTTTCTTGCCATTTATGTTGTGTACAGTGCAAGACTGTAGATTTTCAGTGCATTCTGAAAATTATCCGCCTTCTGTAAATCTGCTAAAGTACTAAATAACCACAAAAAACAACCACATACCTCTTCTATCTCTGTGAAATACTCGTGAAGTTGAAAAACCATTAACGTTAGAGTATGGTAGAGTAAATTTCATTTTTGACTTTTTATTGATTATTATTGATAATACAATTCTGAATCCGTTGTATTCTGATGTTATTTTCAAGTTATAAAACAGCTTTAAAACACATGTAATCACCTTATTTGTTTTATATCAATGCTATGTGTAAGGTATAAATACGTTTGAGTTAATCAGTGTCTATAAGAACTTTGAGTGGACTCTATTTGTGTCATTTTGTCAGGTTAATGCTTCAGTTAGAGATTATGTGTTGCATAGCTGCGGCAACTTGTTAACTTGTTAATATCTCACTGTGTGACATTTAAGATGGCACCTTAGTGTTTGGCTCTCCATTGTTTGTACTGTTTTTGTCAGTTTTACCAGGAATGAACTGCTGAACATTCGGCAGAATACACCACAAAATCTTCTACTGTTTTTTGATTATTCTGACGTTTTACTGAACTTTGTAGTTGGGGGAGCAGCAGTTCTTCTTATACAAACCTACAGGCAGAAACTGAAATCAGCTAAACCTGTGTTTAGGACTGTTTAAAGAAAGACTAATGAAGCAGAGCGGGATTTACAAGCCTGTTTTGACCTCACTGATTGGAGTGTTTTTAAAGATGCTGCCAACGATCTGGACGAGCTCAATGAGACTGTAACTTCATAATTCAGTTTCTGTGAGGATATATGCATCCCTACCAGGACTCATCTAACATTCGACAATGATAATCCATGAAGGTGGAAACCTGAATGTTTACGTGGTGGCCATAGTTGTTAACCAAGCCCTTCAAGGTGATCAGTCAGTGGGAAGACACCAGTAAGTTACATGTTTCCTCCATGGCACCCGGAGGCTGAGGCCAGTACAGTGCACCAAGGTGCTCTCATGGCACCAGTTTGCCAATACCATATCTGAAAATCTTATTAAATAAAACGTTATAAATAATCAAAATCTTAATGTGTTAAAAATAATGTATGGCTTATAGCATTAAAATGTTTTGTTAAACGTTTTTGTTTTGCTTTTGTATTTATTATAAACTTAAGGTGCGGAACTGCCTTATCTCTTTCTGACCGCAACAAACTGGACACTCTTCACTTTCCCTCAACGTGCGAGTCAAACAAGCAAGGGGAAGTTACAGGTGCCACATGAGCTTCAGTAGAACAACAGTGAACTGCAGTCAGCTGATGAAATGGTGTTAGATGTTGTTCCGTCAGACATTTTACTGTGCTCTCTCAAATGCATGTACTGAAATATTCTGCAGTTCAAGATCACAATAGGGTAATTTCTAATTTGGAATTTAATGCACAAGTAGGCAAAATGTAAAAAGTGCAGTGCAGTTGTACTAGAAAATATGCCCCATTTTTTTTCATTTGTAAAGTACGAAAATTATATTTAAATGTATATAATAACTATTTTTAAATTTTTTCAGAGGTCATTGATTATATAAAATTCGGTGAAGGTTGACTAAATTTTGAACAATCTGCACGTCTCATCTGAGAGTAGTCCTGTGCAATGATGGAGAACAAGCTTTTGAAGGCTGTTGAGACCCAGAACCAAGCTGACTGAGCATTAAAAGCTAGAGTGAGCCCTTTTATTAAAATACCTGAAGGCAAGGCTCGAATTGATGGGGGATGCGGGCGGATGGCATCCCCCTGATCGAAAAAAAAAGACAAAAAGCATCCCCTCAGTAAAACCACCATCCCCCTCTTACCATCCCCTTTAGATTAATAACGTTTATTATGTAAAACTTATCATGCAAATGAAATATTAAAATACTCTACTGATAATTCACAAACGTATTAATTGCAATTGCCCAATCAGAACTTGGTACCGTAAGAAGCTGCGCACAGCTGAAGCAAGTTTTCATCAGTTTTTACACAAAATGATTGAAGCGCAACTTTTGAAGTTAAAATATAAATAAAAAAATAAGACAAGAAGGTATGACTTTTCCTTGATTAGAATTTAAAGACATTCCCCTGATATAAAGTTATTGTACTGTAGCTTGTTGTTCCGTACAAGAGCAGGACACAGCATTCGTGTGCCTGATAAACTGAATTTGTAGATTTATATGAATTCTGGGGGGGGGGGGGCTAGTATAGTGGACTTCATTTAAAGATGTGACAAAATTCACAGAGGGTATGTTATGTTTGGCCTTTAAGAATGTTTTGTTGCCTGCGGTGGGGTTTTCCCCTTTAAGAGGTAGACCTTCTGTGAGTTCAGTAAGAGCTATAGCCTGTTCACGTCTTTTCACCCAATTTTGGTGTCATTTGTGTTCATTTAATCACAGGAACACCTATAGTACACATAAAACAATCAGTAAGATCAAAACAGGTGTTGATTTTCTTTTGCAGTGTCAGTGTTTAGCTACATTATTATGTCCTGAAGTGGCACATTCCACAAGCTGTCATCTTGACAGACTGGCTTCAATATAAGCTGTTTTAAGTATATAGTACAATGACCTCTTACATGTCAAGTGATCAAGGAAATTTTTTTTGATTTCAACATTTTCAAGGAAATCGCAGCCTAGAGATACCTAAAATGAAAACTGCCCTTGAAAAATGCCCCACATTTCCTTTAATCCTGCTTAAGTGTTTACATGTTATCCACAAATTAATGATCCTAGGGATAATTTAACAGTATCCCACAGTCACGAGTCTAAATCACACATTTATTCATGCACAACTGAAGCCTGACAACAAGTGACAATGACAAACAAGCCTACATGTTCATCCACTGCAGTTCTCAAAGAATAAAATCTAGGGTGCTTATATTCCAGTGCGGCCCGATGGAAAACAACTCATGGCTCATGCCCTCAGTCTGTCTGAAACCCCTTCTTCACACAGTCCTCAAATCTTCCATTTCAGCCTTGAGCCATTACACTGTCATTAAAGTGTACTTTCAGAACTGAAACCATTTGTGAAGCTGCTCCACAGCCAACATTTTAAGATGTTGTATCAACCTACATCTTAACAGGAAAACTTGTTTCGGGAAGTCCAAGTAATTTTAGACAATGAGTTGTTTTTTATTTCTTCTTAGAACTGTTGAATCACTTCTAAAAATTGGTTGTGACAAGTTTGGAATGAACTTTGCAAGGGCCATCCCACAAAATCTCACCACATCTTTTTTGCTCACTAGAGTGAGCATTTTCTGATTGCCTCGATTTTGCTCGGAACAGATTTCAAGCCATCTGGTCAAGGTATTTCATCTCCTCGAGGGCTGTTCAGCATTTCTTTAGATTTTCTCTGAAATTCTTCGATTTCGTTCTCAGGTCATGCTGCTCTTTCGATTTTGCCCAGACATCCTGAAGGCCATTGAAAATAGCTGTCTTACCATCCAACAGACGTGGTGAGGTTATCCTACAAGGAAAACAAAAGAATGCATTTGACAAAAGGACTGTGAAATGTATAAAGACTAAAACCGGCTTCATCTAGTTTGAGATGCCAGAAGCAAAAGCATTTTACTTTGATTCATGGGATTTCTTTCACAGTAGCTGTTAATGTTCTTTTCTCACTGCTGTGTTCAGATCGCAAAGGTGAAAGCACATTCATGTTTGACTTTCCAACAACCAAAAAGAGTTTGATCCACAGTGAAGGTACACCTTTTTTGATTCTGATTCATTCTGCTTTCTTGTTCAGTTCTTTTATACAGTTTATATGTACCGTACAGTTTGACAGTATTTATGTATGTATATAAACACACACAGCTGCCTATATGCTTATACGTACCCCTTGCAGAATATGCAAAATGTCAATAATTGAAACAAAATTAGAGGCATAATGAAAATTGTATGTTATTCTTTATTTAGTACTGTCCTGAATAAGCTATTTCACATAAAATATGTTTACATGTACTCCACAATGCAACATAATAACTGAATTTATAAAAATTACCCCGTTCAAAAGTTTGAATCTAGTAACACAATGCATTAAGAGCCAGTGGATGTTAACTTTTTTAAATGTGTGCGTGCGTGCGTGCGTGAGTGCGCGCGTGTGTGTGTGTGTGTGTGTGCATGCCTGTGTAAATTTATTTATTTTTACTCAGGCATTATTTATTTAGTACATTTTTACTCAATTTCACTGGATAACACTTTCCAATAAGTATACAATTAAATTCATTAACATAATCAATGAATTATATATACAGTAAATATCATTAGCTCACAATCATCAATACTTTTACAGATTCTATTTTTACATAATCGTTTACAAATATATAATTTAATGGACATTAATTAACAATGAATAGTATTTTCATTAATTAACATGACCAAGAGATTAATAAATGCCATTGTTTGCTGTTAGATAGCTATTGCATTAATTAATGCTAATGAATTGAATCATTTTTGTGTAGTGTTTGAAAAATTGAAGGTGGTTTCCTATAGAAAACTGTAAAAAAGTTTCAAATTCCGCTATAGGATATGGTCCCTTGTTACTGTTATACTATAAAACTGTAGTGTATCACACTGGTGAACAAATTTCACGTCAAGCTTACACCTATACGGCAGCGCTTGGAAGTATACTACTGATTCTTGATTACTGGCTTTGCCATGTGGATAAATGCTGTAAATCTCTAACTACTGAATTTCGGTCAGTCCAACAGTATTTTTTTCATTGTTCCATGGAGATCCCTTTTACATCATGAGTTTGCCTTCAGTTAAAATATGCCTACACCAAAGAACAACGCTCTAATGTCCACAGTGCTTTCATTCATTTCTAAAGTAATTGAAGCAGAGACAAGAGAAAAGTGGCTTTTACAGGGATCTGGATCAAGAGTACAACAAAACAACGTTGAAAAAATAATGATAGCTTTTTCTGTCATTATCTGCTGTAGCACCAGTGGAGCAGTCAGGCAAATTGCTTTGGATGGAAGTAAGGGTTCAATAAAGCAATCCCCTCTGGCATTTTCAGAGATGTTCATTTTATTTAATACATATCAGATGGCTAGATGAGACTCTGTTATGTCTGTTGGCTCATGTATGGTATGACTGATGTGATGTGATTTAAGGTTAAGGTAGGAGACAAAACAAGGAAGGGTGAAAAGTTACAAATCAGGTTAGGCAAGAATTTGTAATTAATTAGAGTAGGCAATACCTTAACAGTATCCTCCTTAAAATGTTTACACTATACTGCTTTGTCTAAAAGAAACTGGCATGTGGATCAGACAATTCAATATTAAGAGTGAGATGACTATTTGCATGCAAAGTAAGAAGTTGAGCAATGTATTCAATAATGTGGTGGGCCAGAGTGTTCGGTCGAGTATTTGGCCGTACTTTCATCCAAATGAACAATTATATCAGGGCTGAGAGGAAATGAGAGATTATACTCTATTACACTGTCCACTTTGTGTGCCCTCTCAGAGAATAATGAACTTTGAAAATGATAAATGCCCTGATGATTTAGTTACATAAGAGTACAGAGCATTAATAGGTTACAATACATTTTTTGCATTGCAGTCATCTCTCATTTTTAAACTGCATTGCATGAACTCTCTTTTGGTCTTCTAATGCATTAGGAGATCACTCAAGCTACTCAATCTGCATAATGTTGTTAGAGATTTTTACCAGAATGGACAATTCCCAGTTATTTTAACTTCATTATCACACAAGCAGGGAACTCTTCTGACTGACTGCATCATCTCCCATATTCTCATTTGGTTTGAAGACGAAAATTACTTTAGGAAAAAAAAAGCCTTAGTTTTCCATATTGTATGCAGAAAGCAGTATATTACTGTAAATGAGTGGTAAATCAGGAGGTCAGTGCTAATGTTAGGGTAGATCGTTTACAGTTGGAAGACTTTACTTTTTATATTATCACACAAAAACTTGATGCAATATTTATTTCATTTCTTTACTAAAGAAATAATGATCAATAATACAAATACATAGTTCATATTTTCCATAGTTCATAAAGACAAGACTTTTGATCGTCATTCTTTTTTTAAATTAAAACGTTAAACAGTCCACATTTCATCAGTAATTCACTGAACAATTATAGATCAAAAGGGATGGTTCGAAAATGGGGATAGGGATAGTTCAAAAATCATCATTCTGTAAAATAAATTTTCACCCCCATGTTTTTCTAAACCTGTTCATCTTCAGAACACAAATTGAGATATTTTTGATGAACTCTGCATAGACAGCAATTCAACTGACACGTTCAAGGCCTATAAAACGTAGTAAGGACATCATTAAAATAGTCCATGTGATGGACTATTTTTGGACTATACAGTGGTTCTACTGTAATGTTATGAAGGAACGAGAATACTTTTGTGCACAAAGAAAACAAAAATAACATTATTAAAAAAAAAAATAATCCATGTCGGTCTTCGACACACATTCAGAAGAGTACCACAATGTGAAGACATGAGGATAATTAATGACAATTTTTGGTTTTGGATGAGCTATCCCTTTAAGAGTGTTAATTAGGAAAATGTAATTTCTAAAACATTTAACAACAGGTTTGAAAGACAAAAATACTTACCTACATTTTTTTTTTTTTTTTTTTGTAAAGCGATGTCTGCAGATGACTACAGTTGGGTGCTATAAAATGGAAAATACAATTGGATCCTTACCAAGCCTTACCAAGCCAAATTTCCAAGTTTGATGATTATATCTTAGAAAATTGGTGTTTTACACATTTATGTCTAAGAAACTCCAAATGACCAATTGTAACCAGTGACACATAAAATGCTCTAAATTGAATGCTTTGACGTACAGTTATAATTTTGGGCTCTAATGAAAGGTTACACTTAGACCTATTAAATTTCACTGTCAATAATTGCTGACACATGGTAACTGAAGCATAAACAATTATTTAGTGTTTTTTATTATTTTTTTAGAGGTGCTGTCATCCTGTACCTTAGTATATGGCTTTTTGCTGACTGGCTCCCAGACTTCATTCGATTCTGTCATGAGTCCGGACCCGGTGGTCCTCCCTCTCACCACCAGAGGGCACCACTTCCTTTCTCCCGGACTCATCACCTTCACCCACTCACATATTCACTCTGTACACCTGTTGCATCCACTCACTCTGTACACCTGTGCACATACTCACTCACACAGCTGTTCCCCATTTGTTCAAGAGTATATAGTTAAATAAATATTATTATTATTATTATTATTATTATTATTATGTTGATTACCTGTGTCACTCGTGCTTGTGTTCCGGCTTGTCCCTGTGATTCATTTTGGTGCACGAATCATTACAGAAGGACTCCATCAACAGAGATCCAGCGGTATGTCTGCTCCAATTTCCTCCCCAGCCATCAAGCTGGAGAGGAATGGCTTTGGAGGAACTCGCCTGGTTGTGTTCGGTTGAACCATGGGAGGTCGGTCAGGAGTGAGTAGCCGAGAGAAGGTCCGGCAGCGATCTCCACTGTGGCCTCCCGTTGGCCTGGCCGTTTCACGATGTGTTGTTTAAGCATCGATATCGCGATGTACAAATCCACGATAGTCACATCGCAGGATGTGCGATGTAGGCTGTCGTAGTTGATCCATTCTTCATAAACTGTATGGGCCAAAGAGCGCGTGCGCGAGAGAGAGAAAGAGAGAGCGCAAGCGCGCGGCCGGCGACACACTAGATGCGTGACTCATGCAGGCAGTCTGCAAGCTCTAACCTGTTACTATGGGAGCCGAATTAAACGGAAAACACGTGCATGCTAGAAATAGAGCCGATGCCTATTTATATTTTTCCCAATATCGTGCAGCCCTAATTGTCTTCTCTTCCGTTGTCTGTTGTGAGAGAGTTCATAACAAAGCAATTTGTGATATCCAGTTTGCGAACGAATCATTCAATGTAACCGGATCTTCTTGAACCACTTTACCAAATTGAACTGAATTGTTTTAAACGGTACACATCTCCAATAAGCATTAATCCACAAATGACTTAAGCTGTTAGCTTTTTCAATGTGGCTGACACTCCCTCTGAGTTCAAACAAACCAATATCCAGGAGTAATGCATGCACTCAAACAGTACACTGACTGAACTGCTGTGAAGAGAGAACTACCAAGCCGAGCCGATAATGACTTGTTCAGGAGTCAAGAACCGTTTCTGTCAGAAGCGTCCAATTGGAGAACCGAGGAGCTGATGATACTGCGCATGTGTGATTCAGTGTGAAGCAGACTGACACACAGAGCGTCTGAACCGAACTGGTTCTTTTGGTGATTGATTCTGAACTGATTCTGTGCTAATGTTATGACCGTGCGTAAACCGAAGGCTTGAATCAAGGGCAATCATCGCCAATGACGCTATTACGTCGAGTGCAAAAGAACCGGTGAACCTTTTTCTTAAACCAGTTTATTGAATCGAACAGTCCAAAAGAACTACTGGTGATCCGAAAACCGATGCAACCGGTTCTTCACTACTGAACGAGTCAGTCTTTTGTTCGTTATCTGCTCGGCTCGGGGTTCAGCTTCAGTTCTCTCTTCACAGCAGTTCAGTCAGTGAACTGTTTGAGTAAATTAATTACTCCGCGATATTGGTTTGTTTGAACTCAGAGGGAGTGTCAGCCACATAAAAAAAGTTACCAGCTTAAGTCATTTGTGGATTAATGAGTATTGGAGACGCGAACCGTTTCAAACGATTCAGTTCGATTTGGTGAACTGGTTCAAAAAGATCCGGTTACATCGAATGATTAGTTCGCAAACTGGATATCACAAATATGAACTCTCTCTCAACAGACACGGAAAAAGACAATGAACTATCCCTTTAACAATACTATTGTACGTTACACACAACCAACTGTATTTATCACCACTGTTCTTATGTTGCTGCTGTTCATTATGTACATACAATCCTACATTGCATTCCTATTTATATTCTGTAGGCTACATACTCCGCTTAATAATGTATATAGTGTGGTGGTTACAAAATATAAAATATATTAGTAAATAATAGGTGAAATGTTATGTGTGTCAAGATGAGAGAATGTCTTTCTAAAATGTATTTTACACTGTTTATTACATTGACGATTGATGTTCTCTGCTCAATCAATCGGTGTTTGTTTGTTTTTCCCTTTGGGAGTGTTCGCCTGTTTGGGGAGGGGGCGCGCGCGCTGCTCAAACATCACACACAGACTCTGGTTGAATCAGCAGCGGCTCCGTGTCCTGTGTATTATTTATACTTTTATCTCCCCTCGTCAGGTATGGTACACATCAATGTTATAAGAATATGTTCTTGACGTGTCAGAGAGTTATGACGACTGTAAATGAGAGTTTAAAGTGTTTAATGAGTTGTGTAAAAGTTCGCTTCCAGTTACGTCTGTGTGTTGCCTGTGCTAGTTGTGCATTTCATGCTAATGACGGGGACCATGTGGTCTCAGGAAAGACGCGATATTAGAGTGAATCCACCAGTATGATTTGTTTTACTTAAATAATGTGATTATTACAATTGTAAGTCTGCATATGAGCGTGAAGATAAGTGTGTTTTCACTCAAAATGTGTTAAAGAGAATAATTTTGGCTGACATATGAACACGTTGGTTGTCAGGGTTTATTTAAGTGTAAAACACAGGAAGAGTGGACAATGTCACGTGTATATTATATGTTAGAAATTAGTATTTTATAGTGTTTAATTGGTGAACACAGTAGTCAGTGAAAGACTGTATATATGTACTTCTTTTTCTTCTATATTGTGACTTCTCTTGAAGTGATGCTCTGTCATTTATTGACGTATAAATGTATTTGAACTGTTTTAAATGGTTAAAAAAAACTATACACAAATCCGTGTCCTGTGTATTATTTATACTTTTATCTCCCCTCGTCAGGCGGTGAGGGTACTACTGCACTGTACATTCTGTAAATCATAGCTCCACTTACTCTGCACTTACATGTAACGTTATATGAAACACTATACTCTTGCACTTCTGGTTAGATGATAACTGCATTTAATCAGCTCTGTACTTGTACTCTGCATAATGACAATAAAGATTAATCTAATCTAATCTTCTGCATAGGAAAAACACAGTAGTTATATTTCTGGTTGTTGATGGTCTGACAAAAATACTGATGTGACGTGACCCATACTCCGAATTCAACCTATCCAAAGTGCACAAACACACCAGGAGCGGTGGGCAGCCATGCTGCGGCGCCCGGTGAGCAGTTGGGGGTTCGATGCCTTGCTCACGGGCACCTAAGTCATGGTATTGCCGGCCCGAGACTCGAACCCACAACCCTAGGAGTCAAACTCTCGAACCACTAGGGCACGACTTCCCCCTGCAGTATTGATTGTATCGTAAAATGTACATGTAAATGTTTGCATCATTCAAATCGCAAGAATCTAAGCTTTTCAAAGATATATGGCACGTTTATCTTTATTTAATTTTTTTCTGTGTTTCGCGAAGTTAAAAACTATAATTGTATCTAAGTAATATACAATAACACAGCACGAAAAAGTCATGCTACCACTACATATAAATCAGTAGATGCTACTTTATTATTAATTGATCAATTTATACATGTGTGTCGTGTGTGTGTTAATGGTCCATATATTTTTATTTTATTTTTTAGCAAAAAAATCCACCAAATAACATTAGTGAAAATGTTAATACAAACAGATTTTTTAATGATTTTAAATATTATATTTTTATTAGATATATTTTTTATAAATCCCTTTTTTATTGCTTCCTAATAATATATTCATTTTAAAACAGCAAAACTACACTTTTTAAACAAAGCTAAATCAACGCTTTTAAAACAAAGCCAAACTGTGCTCTTAAAACAAGCTTTTATAAAAGCACTTAAGGCTCTGATGACTAGAACTATAGATGCTCAGATTCAGACGGGACTGTAAGGATGTGGACCAGCTCTGAATTCAGGGGTGCTCTGAGCTCTCTGATTCTTTAGTAGTGGGCTCACATGAGGGCTTGAGTTTCCAATCTCCATCAGCATGTAAATTCATAGTGTTTTTTTCACTGGACGGTGTGTGTCCAACCCTAGGAAAGAGAAAGTCAGAGGATTCTTTACATTGACTGTCTTCACTTAGGTCTTTTTTTCTAGTCGTCATATATTACAGTGTAACAAGACTGTTAAAGTGAACTCACTTCACTGATCATATTTTAAATCTACATTATATATGATTCAGAATTGAAGGTGACAACACAGTTGTAGTTTCCTACTCTGTCTGTTACACTGGCTCAACTTTGAAACCAATGCTGTTGCTATCCTCTGACTCTTCTAGATCCACTGTTTTAAACCAGTCATGCTGCAAGATCTGCTCGAGGGTCAGCCGTTCAGTAGGATCACGGTTTAGACATTGGACAATCAGATCACGGCATTCTGTTTCCAGGAGAGAGCTGGTTAGTTGTGACCATGTTACACTAATGTTAGCATGCACAAAACAGCTGAAACGTGGTTAATTTAAGGTTAAGGGAATTTACAATTATTAGAAACATATCTCTCAACACATAATTCTAACATCAGTTGGTAAATACTAAAGTCTGTGTTTTAGACAGGACATTCTCTACCAATGTTTGTTCATTCTGTGCAGAAGCTGTATGTGTGTGCTGTCATACAGTGTATGTGTGTGTGCGCTATTCTCTCACCTTTGGATAAATCTGGGTTTTCAAACCTAATTTCGGCTTGCTTGATTTCCGTTATATTGCAAAATGGAGAACATGTGTTCACCATCTCATACAACAACACTCCTAGAGCCCAGACGTTTGTAGAGACAGCGTAGAACCTGCCACAGGTGAAGAGCTCAGGTGGGAAGTAAGCCTGTATTCCTGTAAGCAAGACATGTTCAGCATTCAGCAGTTCTCTGAAGAATCACATGATCAATAATAAGTCACTAAATACTGGTTTCCACACACTCTGTTACACAAAATGCCAGCTCACCTCTATATTGACTGCGGACATAGCCATTACTACTAAGTAGATGACCACAGCCAAAGTCTATCAACTTGATCTCCAAAGTGTGTTTTCTCAACAGGATATTATCTGGATGAATATCGTTATGAAAAACACCGCACTCAATGCAGTGCTGTACTGCTTGCACCGCCTGACACATAATGAGCCGTGCTGTCGTCTCATTCATGTTAGGATTCTTGTTGATGAAGTCCAACAAGCTCTCGCAGGGATCCGGATTCTCCATCACGAGAGTAAATACTTGAGGGTGCTCAAACCACTCATATAGTTGGATGACGTAGGGGCTTATGGGTCCTTGCCTCATCGTTAGCATCAGCGCAACTTCGGTAATGAGAGGTTTGGGATGCAGAGTCTACAGAAAAGATGCGGCATAAGGTTAATAAGGTAAAAAAATTGTAAATGTACTGTACTTTACATTGCGTTGAACTTTGCAGATTTAATAAACAGTCAAAGTTGAATTCCTGCTTAATATTACGTAGAAGTGATCAGCACTTAAACAACTAAATACATATTATGTTTTGCCAGCTTACAGTTTGAAGATAATGATCCCGTACAGTCTTTTGAATACGTTTGATGGCAACCTGCAAAAGGTAAAACACACAGTTGAGCATATTAAACACTCAGCCTTAACATAACCATGAAGAATTGAGTATTTAAGATTAAAATCTTTATGTTCCCTCAAATTTCTTTCAGTTTCTGCAAAATGTTCATCTACCTTTTTGCCATCGGAAATACGGATTCCCTCATACACCCTGCCGTAGCCTCCTTCTCCAATAATATTTTGCACTATATAGCGAGTGCTAATGGATTCTGAAAAAAAAAAAACACATACACGAGAACGTATTACATATTGTATTATATAAATATATTGTACATTGTAAAAACTTGCTACTGTAGATCATTTGAAGTTGCATAAAATCCTTAAAGCAGTATGACAAGTTATTATTTATTCTTCTTCAAGATTTTTAATAACTTACAAAGTAATGTGCATAAAAAAATTGTTCAAAATGAAATAAAATCATAAACTATGCTAACTGCTAGATGGTTAATTCTTTTAAAGACACAGTCTTAATTAATACAATTGGTGCCTTGTGAAAATAAATAATATTAATATAAAAAGAAAAAATAAATGAGACTCAAACATGTTTGAGAGTCCAACAGTAGATTCCATCTAACTGCAAATTAACTTCAGTAAAGTTTAAGCATATTTTAATAAATTATTTGGAAACAGTTTATTACTTCCATTACATTTATCTTGTTATAATGATCACAGATTTACCATTAGTTGGGCCGCAGTCTGAAGGCTCTGGGACAGGTGACAGCTCAGGATCATCCAGTTCTGGTGGAGGCACAAAAGGCTTCACTTTGTTCTGGCAGCAGAAAGGCTTTTTCATAGCCTTCCACACGCTCTTGAAGAAAGAGTGGATTCCTCTCCTCTTCCTACGTTTTTCTGTACCCTTTTTTGTAACTAAGATCAACAAATCGAATATTAGCTATTAGAGATCTCTGACATTTGACTGTTATAGTTGCATAAATGTCCCCTGTTTGTAATGCAATTTTATTCTCACCTGAAGCCTCCAATTTCAGTCTCTCTGTACTGTTCTCTGAGATGACGTTAGGTGTAGAGTCATTTAATCTGGATGCTGTCTTTAGGTTCAGGCAAGCTGAAGCCCTTACTGGCTCAACAAGCACTTCACCTGGAAGAGTAAAGCTGGACTGCTCTGGGCAGCCATCCGAACTGGATAAAGCGCCATCGCTCCACCCTTCCAGGCTAGGTGTAGAGTTGTCAAACTGTGGGTCCAGCTGTGGTAGACAGTCCACTGTGTTCTTGGAGCAGATGGGAAGCTTCACAGCCTTACGTACTTTCTTGCAGAAAGACGAAATTATGTTCTTCTTCCTCTTGCTGGCATGCTTTTCTAAAACTAAGTACAACAAATAGAAAATACTATTAGAGACAAATATGACCCAGGGTTGTCATAATTAAATAAAACTAAAACATTTTTAATTGCCTTGGCAACTAACTGAAATAGGTTGAAGCACTACAATTACTGATGAAAAAAAACACAAACAATAACTCTTGATGTTAATTGAACTTAATGGAATTGCTTATATTTTACAAATAGATGGGTCTACATTATTTCATGAACATTTCTTATTTTTTTATTTCAATTTTTATATTTTGTGTATTTTGAAATTGTACAAATCAAAGTCAACCACTGGTGTCTAGCAAACATCAAATAGCCAACTATGCTCTTCAAAGCTCGAGAAAAACTACAAAAATAAATCCAAGCCCCACTATAACCCATCTATTGCTTTCCTGAATTTGTGAGTTGGTGTAAGTCAGAGTTGAACAGTTTCGAACATATTTGTAATCTCACCTGTCGAGCTTTTCTCCACAGGAGGGGCCTCCATGACACTCTGAGTGAGGCTCAACTGACTCTCTACACTCTCCTCAGACACAGACGATCTTGAAGACATACTGTCTGGTGAAAATGTATCAAATTTGTGCACTGTGGTTGTTTGACTGAAGCTAAAGTAACTCTCTGTATTGCAAATTCACTCAGAAAATTAGCGTCTGTACACATATGATACTCCTATAGCATATGATCCTCAGAAAGATTCAGCGATCGCGGCTGCTGTGTGACGTCATGTAAATGGAACGCAATTTGCATAATGTATTAGAATGAAGGAGTTCCGATGTGATGTGCATTTTTTAAACTTCAGGCTTGTTTGAGATGCAGTTGTTTGGGGGGTTGGAATGAAATAAATGCAGTTAATATATATATATATATATATATATATATATATATATATATATATATATATATATATATATATATATATATATATATATGTATGCATTTAATTTCAGTTATGTTGCCTTTATATGGAAATAAATATGTATTTTAGATTTTTATAAAAATATGACAACAATTCATTTATCACACAGAGATCGCAGTCAACCTGTATGTGAACGTTCATGCATAATTTAAATATATAATCAGGGATTTAAATTCTTTACATTTACTCTGGGGCTCGACATTAAAGCCAAATAAGTAACGTTAAGCATGTTGATGTAAAAGAAAAAAAAAAAACGAAATGAAATGAAAAGTTGTATATTTAAAACATATTACAAGCAACACAACGTTTCACCATTACGACTGTTTAATAGTTTAATAAACAGTTCAATAAGCAAGTACAATAATATAAGGTAACTTACATTTTAGGCAAAACCACAGCGACTCTTACAGCAACCAGCCGATTCATGATTCTGTCTTTCTAAACGAATCGGTTGAGTCAAAGATTCATTAGCTCATCAATGAATCAGTCGTTTGAACGAACAGCTTGAATGAACAACTCAGTGATTCACTCTTTAATAAACCATCAGTACTTGCACCTTACTGCATTTTACATTGTTTGCAGATTCACTTTTTTTTTAATAAATAATAAATTTAATAAAATGAATAATAATAGTATATAATAATAATAATAATAATTACATTAATCAATAAAATCTATATGAAATCAAAAATTAATTATTAAAGCTGCAGTAGGTAACTTTTGACGCTCTAGCGGTTAATAAACAGAACTGCTTGCCTCTTGCGGAAGAACATCGTAGCCGGAACTACTTCTCTCTGTTTATGTCTATGAAGAATCACAAAGGTACTGGGTTACTCCGCCCCGGTACCCCCGAAGCAATCTAAAATAGTCCGAATATAAACACTTATTATAGGTGTACCCTAGTGATTCAGGACAAGCTAAAAACACGGTTTGGAAAATGGATTCATGGTGTACACGCTTATTATGTTCATTTTTCTACATTTTGAACACAAACAAAGTTACGGACCGCAGCTCTGATTGGTTGTTTTTTACCAGGAGCGCATGACTTTCTGAAAAATAGCAATAGGACCACTGGGAGGAGCCAGAGGAGCTTGGTTTTTTTCACAGATTATCTGTCTCATATTCTACTGTCAGGACATAATGACAGGTTTAATAAATATGTAAAAATTTTTTTTTTTACAAAAGTTCCCTACAGCCCCTTTAATGAGGTTGGGGGAAAATGTCATCTATAAAGGTAAAAGAAAATGCCTTTGAAAAAACAAAACAAAAAAACAAGCAATTTTATATGTAGGCTATCAGCTGATAGAAAAAAAATAAGTATATTGCTTCATAATTAATCATATTTTATATAAAGGAAGAAGAAACGTTTTTGTGTAAAACGTGATTAGGATAGTTTTGAATAGAATGGAAATGATTGTTTTACAGACCTGGCAACCCTAGCGAAGCACGAAGCATTTGAATCCAAACTGTGGACTGATGGAGGAACTTAAAGAGGATGTATGTACAATTTTGACCCTTCTGAAGTCAAAAAATTACAAAATATGTTTGTAGATATTTAGGAAATATATTATGTTTATATGATCAGTGAGAGCAGAACGAATGTGTCACATGTTTTAAACTCACCAAAATAAAAACAACAGCATTGGATCAAGTGGAATAGAATCCCGAATGGGCCTCAAATGTAGGCCCTCGTCCTAACCTGTCAGATTTTGCTACCTCTCATTTAAACAGTGGCTAGTACAATTCGATAATGAAAAATGCTACCTGTAAAATTCAGGTTTATTTACGTCTACACCTACGACATACCCTAAACCTACCCTTACAGCAATGCAAATACATTACATATTCAGTCCCTCCCGAAAAACGCAGATTATTTTTGTGATTGTTGCGGGCAAAAATCCTTGATTTTGCGGCAGGTTTTCTTAAAAAATGCGATGGAATATGCGCGATTTTTTGCAATCTTATGCAATGAAAACACCCCCAACACCCTGTTCTCACTAGGCTACTACCTTACTGTAAAGAGTCATTTCTTATGACTTCCTATGATAAGCAAAGCAAGCATACTAAATTACATAATATTTAAGTTCTCATTCTGTTTTATTTCAGACCTTAATTAACACATGGCTCAAACTTACAAAACATTGAGTCAAACAAGTTCTCTAGCTTTACAAAAGGAATATTCAACAACTTCTGTAAAAATGAATACAAATAAAATATACACACAGATATACAAATGCTGTTTTACAGGAATTGCAAATTGCAATCTCTTACTGCAACGTAAATTATTTTACATACTACAGCGACCCCATTGGAACTCAACTGAGACAATTGAAGCCCATGTTTAGCGTTTTTTAGCACTTCCGTTTCTGACGCACAGACTCAAACGAAGCTTGACGACGTCAGCAACCTGTCTGACAGATGTAAATGTAGTAGCTGTGCGTGAAAACTGGCATCGTTAATCTTGCAGAGACGGCGAGCTTGAGCGGGGAGTTCTTTGTCGTGAGTGAGCATTAGTAAGTATTCTGATTAATTATTTTGTATAGTATTTTAAAATGTAACGCCAGTACGCCATATTATGTTAATTGCCTGCGAGCTTCTCCTCCTGTCTGTACGGTAATGCGACAGAGAGACGAGTGGTTATGACACAATCGTTAGCCTATTATTTACAAAAACTGTTTATACGGGGCCATAATGTAACATATAAGGTTATGGAGCCCTTTATACATTGTTGTGTATCTTTAGAAATAAATAATGGACAAACGGAGTCTTTAAACGCCACAGATGTAAAGTTATTCGCTGTCAAAGTGATGCCAAAATGAATGGGAGTCAATGGGAATGCTAACGCAAGTGAAGTTCTGCTACAAGATGGCAGCACGCAGCCGACTTCAACTTCCGGTCGACTTCCTTGCCACCTGGGTTTCCACAGTGGAGCCTGAAGCACCGCTGCACATCACTAAAACGCGCCCTTTACACGCCTCTCAGGACAACGTCATGCAACCTCATCATTTCACCATCAAAGAGAAGTTATCAGAAAACTAAGAAATAAGTCACTGGAACATGCGCGATCACAAAACGAACATGATAAAAGCGGCCGTTTGTTTGAAAGCTTTGTTATATATTCAAATTCAAAAGCATTGATGTTTTAACTATAGAATTGATTTGATTTATCAGGACTCAAAATTAATCACACATAAATACACTTACATCTATTTGATTTATTGATTTTTAACGCTTATGAAAATAGCCTGCTTATTCAGTCGAGTCTGTTTCTGTTTATTAGCCACAGTAGCCGTCACATTTAGAATGAATGATAATATCTCTATTTTTATAAAAGCTCCCGAACAAAAACATTATTAGGCTATATTATTATAGGTGAGATAAACTCCATAATATAGCCATTATTAGGCTATATTATTATATTACAAGGTGAGATAAACTCGAGACGAGGCTTGTGACAGATAATATAAGTTACTTAATAAATACACGATTGTGGTAGAGAATAAGAAGCTGACGTCTGATTTCTTCAAGCGGTCATATTTTACCATGTTTACTATGGTAACATGTTTAGCGTGCATATCTTTTTCTTCGCTTATAAATATTTCTGCCTTGTATGGTGATTATAATCCACATTGGATCAAGTTATTTCAAGCACTCGCTGCTGACTGAAAGAGAGTTTTGAGCTCGACTTATTTAAAGGGGGGGTGAAATGCTAGTTTTCACTCAATATCCTGTTAATCTTGAGTACCTATAGAGTAGTACTGCATCCTTCATAACTCCAGAAAGTCTTTAGTTTTATTATATTCATAAGAGAAAGATAGTCTGTACTGATTTTTCCCGGAAAAACACGACCGACTGGAGGCGTGACGTGTGGGCGGAGCTAAAAAATCACTAGCGCCAGTAGGCTTTTGCGTTGAGAGCGTTTGGAAGCTGTGACATTACCTTGAGGAAAAAAACATCATCCAAAACAAACCATGGCTAACAGTCAGATTCAGCCGTTTATTTATGATCTAGAATCAGATCCAGAGGCTGAAACTGAACGAGAGCAGCAGCAGCAACGACTCGCTCCGAGCGGGGCTCGAACCCGGGACTCCGGCATGGGAGGCGGACGCACTAACAAGGAAGCAGAGATATTCGAAGCAGTTTTACTCACCGCCTGCGGTTCCAACACACGATCGTGACCCTTTTTCGTTGGGATTGCATCATCCTTAAGAAATAAACGATACGCAAATCCGTCGTCAAACTGGGCCTTGTTTGTAAAACAAGCATTTTCGAAATGCAGGGAACAAACACAAACACTTGCACAACTCCGTTGATGCTCTGTAAAAATAAACTCCGTCCACTGGTCCCTTAATGCTGTTTTTTTTTTGGTAATCTGTGCAGGGTTGTCTTGCCCTGGCAACCAAAAACACACTCCTTTTGTGACATTTCGCGCCGCTCTCGCTCTGATCAGTGAATGTCCGTTGTGCTCTCAGTGCTCTGCTATACGGGAGCGTGCGCTCTTCCGGCAGACGTGCCCTTAGCACCCATATAAGGAAATTCCGCTCCATCTAACGTCACACAGAGCCATACTCGAAAAAAACTTTCCGAAACTTGTGGCAAACCGGAAGGAGTATTTTTGGAACAGAAATACTCCTTCAAACGTAAAACTTAATTTTTTGAAACTTTGTCCATGTTTAGCATGGGAATCTAACTCTTTAACAGTGTAAAAAACTCAGTATGCATGAAATAGCATTTCACCCCCCCTTTAAAACAAAGTGTTTAATGCTGTTGTTAAAGCTGTTATCTTTCTGAAATGATCCGCAGTGCAGACTCGCTATTTTTATAAAAGCTCCCGAACAAAAATCATTGTTATATTTTGATGATATGCAACGTGGAGCTAAACTCACGAAACGAAACGACAGATAAAATGTTACTTAATAAATAGCCTACACAATTGTGATAGAGAATAAGAAGCTGACGAATGATTTCTCTAAGCGGTCATATTTTACCATGTTTACTATGGTAACGTTAATTTTTAGCGTGCATAGTCTTTTACATCGCTTATAAATATTTTGCCTTGTTTAGTGATTATAATCCACATCGGATCAAGTTATTTCTAACACTTGCTGCTAACCAAGAGTGAGTTTTGAGCTCAACTTATTTTAAAACGTCTTTAATGCTGCTGTTAAGGCCTTTGTTCATAACCCCTCCTCTAGCCCCAGCTGTCCCACTTTGGCCCAAGGTTTTCGTCGGGCCAAAAAACCCTGGCCGTTGGCCCCGAGGAAGCCCCGGCGAGGCACGATCAAGCCCCGGAAGTGACAGTGGAAACGCGACTGGCCCTGGCACGCACTAGTACGCCCGGTCTTAGCTCGATAGTGGAAACATGGCTAATGTCTTTGGTGATCAGACAGGTGGGAAGTAAGCCTGTATTCCTGTAAGCAAGACATGATCAGCATTCAGCAGTTCTCAGAAGAATCACATGATCAATAATAAGTCACTAAATACTGGTTTCCACACTCTGTTACACAAAATGCCAGCTCACCTCTATATTGACTGCGATCATAGCCATTACTTAATACTTGATCAGCTTGAGTAAGTAGTATACTGAACACCTAACCTTTACCTAACCATGAAAATTTTGAGTATTTAAGTATTAAGTATTGTAGGTAATTGTAGGTACTTAAACAATGTTTTAATCACGACAGTGTTTGCAGATATCAATGTAAGAGCACAATGCTACATTTTTGCCATCAGAAAAACAGATTCTCTCACACACCTTGACATAACCTCCTTCTCCAATAATATTTTTCACTATATAACGAGAGCGAATGGATTCTAAAAAATCTCTCTGTACCTCCAATTTCAGTCTCTCTGTACTGCCCTCAGAGATTCATCTTAGATGATTAGAGTTATCTAATCTGCATGCTGTCTTTAGGTTCAGGCAAGCTGAAGCCCTTACTGGCTCAACAAGCATTTCACCTAGAAGTGTGGAAGCTGGACTGCTCTTGGAAGCTATTTGAATTCAATCAATCGGCATCACTTCTTCCATGCTATCCATAGGTCCTCTCTTAATGATGCACGTGCCTACAATAAGGCAGTGCATATCTATACCGGCTACCAGACGGGAGAAGATTGAACTCTGAATACAAGGGGTGAGAATCAACTAACAAAATGTTCTCGGCTTTACCCAACACCTGTCTATGGTATAACTGAGCCATAGACATCTGCTTCCTCCCTGTTATTTTGTTTCCCTGATTTACGATCCTCTCCATACGGTTTTTATTTTTCACATTCAGAGAGTTAAACCAGCACAACAATGAAAAGGATAAAAACGACTCAATATAGGATCTGTAAAACATGCACATCAGTGTTGTATCCACATTAAAAGACCTCAGTTTCCTTAAGCAAAACAATCTTTGCTGCCCCTTCTTACACAAATCATCAGTATTTGTGGAAAACGTCAATTTACAATCTAATACAGTACTTGTACTGTTCAACACTATGGATACTCGTTCCATTAATACTTATTTGCTTATCATCAATTGATTTCCCCCTCAATCTATAATCAATAGTCATCTCTTTAGTTTTCAGAACATTAAGTTTTAAAAAAACATTCTGACACCAAACAGTAAAATCCTCAACCACAGGACCAATAGGCTTAAAGAGTCATCAGCAAATTTTAAGATGTGCCTATTTTCAAAACTACTCTTACACGCATTAGTGTATAAAATAAATAATAAGGGAGAGAGGACGCACCCTTGAGGTGACCCAGTCGATGACACCAACCATTCAGAATAACAGTCGTTTACTTTGACTCTCTGTGTTCTCTGCACAAGGAAATCTAAAATCCAGCCTACCAAATAAAAATCCAACCCAAATTCTTCAATGAGTTTGTCAATTAAAATATGTGGCTGAATGGTATTGAAGGCAGAAGAAAAATCGATAAAAAGTAATTTAACAAAAGTTTTCGGCTTCTCTAAATGCTGAAAAAAGAGAGTTCCAACAGCATCCTCTACACCTCGATTCTTTCTGTATGCAAATTGAAGAGGGTCTAAAGAACTCTCAGTCTTATGCATAATTTCCCTCTTAACTAATTTTTCTAAACATTTCATCACTAAGGAAGTAAGCGCCACCGGTCTAAAATCATCTAATAACTGTGCATTCTGCTTTTTTGGCAATGGAATCAGTGTAGACTGCTTCCACCGTGCAGGTAATTTTTGTATTTTTAGGGACCATGCAAAAATGGTGGGAATCAGCGTAATGCAGCCATGGAAGCCAGCAAATGCACTGGGTCAGAGAATGCAGATCCAAACTGATCTGCACATAAATAAAGTCATAAACTAATTGTGTTGCATTCCCTATATATTTGGCAACCCACGTGAGCTTAGAGTCTGAGAAGAAGGGGTGGGAGAAACAGCTTTCTCCACCTGTCAATATGTGTTCCTATATGGCCTGTGTGGTATTGAGTCATCTGAATTGATGTTCACATTTTAACTTTACAAATGTGTGAATAAAACAACAGGACCTTCTTATGTTTGTTTTTTATTATGTTCTAACATTTATTCATATTATTTTGTATCTTTTCAAATATATTTTTTTTGCATAGATGTTATTGTATTATCCATGTCCCAGATGCAGACTGTAATATAAAAAATAATCTTAAAAAAATATATGCCAAAGTTGCAGTGATAACGAGTATCAATGTTAATATTTATTTTGTGGAAGATTTATACAACTATCCATCATTTCCACTGAACATTTGCTTGGTACGCTAGTTTACCAATGTGAAATCAGTCAGTGAATGAAATATGAGACATTTGTAAAGGAATTAGAATGAAGAAAAATCTATCAAAAGTCATTTTAACTTATGTAGTTTTTTATATTTGAAAAAACTGCTGACTACTCTTTTCTAACTCAGGTTCGGATTTATAGAACGGCTACAGGGTGTCCGGTCAGAACATTAGGTCTCACACCAGGAATGTACTTCAGGGTGATTTATTGTGCAAAGATGTGTGTGGTTCTGTAAATATAAAACAGTATACAAATATGAATAAATGAATAAATACACATTAACAGATCTTTACAGCAGTACTTAAATACTCATAAGTAACAGCATTGTAAATTATCTAAATATAATATATATATATATACAAACACAACTCAAAGTTCTATTAAATGATCGCACTACTGCACTGTGCGTCTAGCTCACGTGCCTAGCTCGTCCGGTGAACAAGCCCGAACATGTTCCCTGAGATGCGTCTTAAGTCTATGCATTATAGCCTAATATGCAATAACATTAAATATTCTATCAAACAAAAACACAGGCGAAATATAACATTTTGTCAACAAGAAAATGTGCAAATATAATAAACAAATGTAAACATTTAGGCGGAATGCCGCGGTAGCGGTCATTAATCTCGCTTGTGAACTTATCATACATTTAATTATGTAAATGTACTTACGATTAGTTGCACGCACACATATATCCACACAATCCTTAAACGGGCCACTTCTAACTAATTTAACTATGAAATATTAACTATAAACATATCAACACATCCAGCCTCTATAATGTCTTGGTTCTCACTCCGCGGAAAGATTAGGAACAGTCCAAATCACGAACACAGGCGGGCGGGTTCGGAAGAGTTCACTTTCAAGGGGTGGCCTTTTTTACAGCCGCCCCCAAATTCACAAGGTGAATTTGAACAACAAGGGCCTTACTAAGTATTGCAATGTCATTCAGCCAAAGGAGGTAGACAGATGATCTTGGTCACTGGCCTTAGGTAAGTTCGGTCTTTCACTTTGATCTCAGCTGATCTGACTCTGTTATCCTTCCCAGGGAAAACTTGAAGAATCCTTCCAACAGGCCAAAGTGCACGAGGTAGCTGTGGATCCACAATCATAACAGTTTCACCTATCTGTAGGTTGTCTGTTTCTGACATCCATTTCTGTCTGGTTTGAAGGCTGGGTAGGTAGTTATGGATGAATTGCCTCCAAAAGTGATCAGCTAACAGTTGACTATGCCTCCATCTCCGTCGACTCAGAAGCTCAGAATCCTGGTATGTCACTTGGGGAAGTGAGGCGTCCCGCCGCCCCATCAGCAGAATGTTGGGTGTAACTGGGTCAGGGTCAGCAATGTCTGAAGATATGTAACCAAGAGGTTTGGCATTGAGGATCCCCTCAATTTCAATGAGAACAGTCCGCAATACTTCTTCAGTGACTGTCTGTGCTCCGAGTGTCACTTGTAGGGCTGTTTTCAAGGATCGAATTTCCCGTTCCCAGCATCCACCAAAATGTGGGGCATTAGGTGGATTGAATGTAAACCTAATTTGCTGGCTTGCCAGTTGAGCTTGGAGCTCAGGTTGAAGAGCAGTGTAGGCATCCCGAAGTTCCCTTTCACCACCTTTGAAATTCGTTCCCTGATCTGACAGGATTTCCAAGGGTTTCCCTCGTCGAGCAATGAAGCGACGAAGGGCCATCAGGAATGAGTCACTGTCCATACTTGTGAGGAGATCAGTATGCACTGCACGGGTGGTCATACACTTGAAGATGATCCCCCAACGCTTCTCATTTCGGCGTCCAAATTTTATGAGAAAGGGACCAAAGCAATCTATACCTGTTGAATAGAAAACTGGCTGGTGAATTCTTAACCTGGCAGGTGGGAGGTCTGCCATCCTGGGGGGATGCGGTTTAGCCCGCCATTTTTGGCATTCAGCGCATTGGCGTTGGTGGTGTTTAACTGCTGCTCGTCCTCTTAATACCCAGTATTTTCTCCTGAGCTCCGCAAACACCCTCTCTGGTCCAGGGTGATGTAAACAGTCATCATAGTCTTTGATAATTAGTTTGGTGAGCGGGTGATGTGGATCAAGGACAATGGGGTGAATGGTATCCTCGTCTAGTTGACTGATTTGTCGTAGGCGACCGCCAACACGAATGAGATTGGTTCTGATATCTAGTTCTGGGGCTAGGCAAAGCAGTCGACTATTGCTTGGTAGAGGTTTACCAGATTTCAAGTGCAATATCTCATCTGGGAATGATTCTGCCTGGATCTGTCGGAGGGCTGTGAGCTCAGCTTCTATGTAGTTTTCTGCAGTTGCAATGAAGGGAGAGCTTTCTGATGATGGCTGTATAAGAGCTTTTAAGTAGTCTGTGAATGTGCAAAATTTATGAGGATCTGGCAGTGACAGATCAGAGGTTAACAGTCCACAGAAAGTTGACCTTTTCAGCTCACCGTCTTCACTTATGTGAGCTAATGGTGGCATTTCTGGCCAGCTGTCTGGTCTTTGTCTGAGGAATGCTGGGCCTTGGTTCCATCTGCTGTCTTTGTTGAGATCAGAGGGAGACTTTCCTCTTGTAATTGCATCTGCTGGGTTGTCGGATGACTGTACGTAACGCCAGGTGTCAGATTCAGTCAAGTCCTGTACTTCTGCCACTCTGGTCCCCACAAACACCTTAAAGCGACAGGAATCTGACAAAAGCCAAATTAGCACTGTGGTGGAATCAGACCACAGTGTGACACTACTGAGTGGTAACGTTAGCTCTGCCTTCAGGACTTTAGCAAGCTGTGCACCTGTGAGTGCTGCACACAGCTCAAGACGAGGGATGCTCTGCTGTTTCTTGGGAGCAACACGAGACCTAGCTGTTACAAAGGCCACCTCCACTTCACCTTGAGGGTTCTCTGTTCTTAAGTATGCCACAGATCCATACGCCTTCTCTGAGGCATCACAAAATATGTGAAGTTGCCTAATGCTACTAGAGCAGTCTAGTTCCTTGCTGCAGTAACATCTGGGCAAACTGATATTCTGCAGATCTTCCAATTCACTCTCCCAGTGTTTCCAAGAGTCTAATAGGTCCTCTGGCAGCCTGGGGTCATCCCACTCCCTTTGTTTGTCCCACAACCTCTGCACTATCACCTTGGCTCGAGTGGTGAAGGGTACAATATAGCCAAGGGGATCATACTGGCTGGCAAGGATCTGGTAGATGCTTCGCATTGTGGGCACTTTATTGTCTGGTTTGCGTCGTTTGTAAGAGAGGGTATCTGATTGGCAATTCCAGTGCAGGCCAAGTGTTGATTCCTGAGCTCCTTGGTGGCCTTCGCAGAGCCAGAGTATGCTACTCGGTGACTGAATGTCAGCTGGCAGATGGCTGATAACTGAAGGGTCATTGCTTGCCCACTGTCGTAACTCAAAGCCACCAGATGCTAGAAGGTTACAGAGTTTGTCTACCAGATTCTTGGCCGTGTCACGGGAAGCGAAGCTCTGGAGGCAATTGTCCACATAGAATGACTTCTCCACTGAAACTTGTGTGTCCTCTCCAGGCTGGCTGTGATCTAGAACATGCTTCTGTAAAGCAAACGATGCACAACACGGACTGCAAGTGGTCCCGAAAGGCAGTACCTGCCATTCATAGACATCTGGGGTTCTGTCTCTTTGCAGGTCTCTCCAGATGTATCTCAGCAGAGGTTTATCTTGTGGCAAGAGGCGTACCTGATGGAACATGCCGCGGATGTCACTACTGATGGCAACAGAGTGCTCCCGGAAACGCAGAAGGACTGCCAGGAGAGATGGACCAAGTGTTGGTCCAGGTAACAGTAGCTCGTTCAGGTTGTGTCCTTGATATGAGAATGAACAGTTAAAAACCACCCTGTTCTTCCCATTATGCTGCACCATGTGGTGCGGGATGTACCAGGCTTCCTTTGTTTTGTCCACTTGCTCCTGACTAAGTTTGACAACGTAACCAGCTTGCACTAACCTGGCCAGCTCCTCTTGGTATGCTGCAGTTAGAACAGGGTCCCTTTCCAGCCGTTTCTCGATTCCTCTCAACTGTGGCAGGACTGCTTCCTTTGGAGCACAGAGGCGAGGCATGTTCTTGACACGGAGCAGAGGAGTAGCGTATCGCTGGATACCATTAACATCCACTCTCACTGTGTTTTCTTGCAGAAGCTGAATGGACTCTTTGTCTTGGCGTGATCTGGTAATCACCTTTTCACTCTGGTAGGGTAGAACATCCATTTGCCACAGTCTCTCCACATTTGCATAAAGATCATTGACAGGCTGCAGCGAGGTGAAGAAGCATTGGTCAGGGGAAAGATGACTGCTCAATTCTTCAGTTGGACCCTGCAGTGTCCATCCCAGACGTGTTCTTACTGCTGCTGGCCCACCAGGGGGCCCCAGTCGGACTGGTTCTATGGGTGTGAGGAGGTGAGGGCAATCAGAGCCAATGAGAAGAACAGGATGTACCTTGTCCAGCTGTTGTAGAGGTAACCCTGCAAGATGCTTAAATTTCTGTTGCAGGACACTAACTGGGTGTGTATGTTCTGCCAGACCGAGTGCTTTGGCTGTGAAGGCATTACGGATCTTGTAAGCTTTCCTGGGGTTAACAGTTTGGGACACAGTAAAAGTCACTGCCGCCCCGTGAATGACCTGGGTATCCTGTCTTACTGTACGAAGTACAAGGTCCTCTGGCTCCCCCACGAGTCTTAATTTCTGCACTGCATCATGCAGAATGATGGTCCGCTCTGATCCATCATCTAATATGGCGTAAGCTTCCATTGCCACGTTGCCATTCTTGATCAGAACCTTAGTCACTTTGAGCAGTACTTTACTTCCGGAGGTTGGTCGGTCAACATATAAAACTGCACTGGAAGGAGCTGCACTTGGCTGAGATGGCTTGACCTGGTCATTGACATCATGTAGTACCATAAGGTGCTTCTTGTTGCAGGTTGGGCAGAAAGTCTTTAGTGTGCAGTTAGCTGCTTGATGTCCACGACCACAACGCCAGCATCGGTTCTTTGTCTTTATCCAGTCTATTTTCAGG
Organism: Carassius gibelio; assembly: GCF_023724105.1. Taxonomy (NCBI): domain Eukaryota; kingdom Metazoa; phylum Chordata; class Actinopteri; order Cypriniformes; family Cyprinidae; genus Carassius; species Carassius gibelio. Next base: position 22,442,708 of record NC_068408.1, on the reverse strand, counting down.
TCTTTGCTAAGAAGCTTGAAGTTGTCACAGCCATTCAGATAGTGTTTATTATTATCACAGTATGGACAATAAGCTCTCACCTTCTCTTCTCTGACTGAAGCTGGTTTAGACGTGGCTGACGACATTGATGATGAATATGACTTGTCGGTACCAAGGAGAATGGTAGTTGGTCTGCGAAGCTGCTTAGACTCTCTTCTCACCTCTCGGCCACGCACTGAAGATTCCTGCCTTGTATAACAAGCATACTGGCTATTGTCTTCCTGTACTTGAAGCTCATATTCCAACCAATCAGCGAAGTCCAGCAAAGTAGGAATAGAGACTTGCAAAGGGTGGGTGTACCGCTTGAAACTTGATCTGAGGTCATGTGGCAGTTTACTCAGGAGTCGAGACACATGTGATCCACATTCCAGCTCTACAGTACCTTTGTGGCCAAGCTGCTGCAACATACTGACAAGCGAACGCACCTGCAGTCCGAACATCCTGAAGGCCTTTACATCTCCACTGCGTATATTAGCTCCATCCATCAGCTCAGCGATTCGTTGCAGTGCTAATTGGTGGGGTTGACCATACATCTTATCCAGAGCTTTCATAGTGTTGGTGAAGGGAAATCTGGAATTGCTGTAAGAGTCTGCCACAAGGAGGGCCTCCTCCAGTTTCAGATGGTCTGTGAGGATTTGAAATTTGAAACGTTCAGTGGCATCTTCAGGCAGGATGTTCTCTAATGCAATTCTCAGTCTTGAAAACTCCCTAGGATCAGAAGACGTTAGGCAGGGGATGGTAGGGGCTGGTCCTCTGTAGATTTTCTCTTGGGTACTTGAGGGTAAGACATGATCTGAGCTGTATTCTGCATGGGCTGACCTCCTCCTTTCCTGTGATGGGACCACGGACTCAGGCAGCTGAGGTGGCTGGGAATATGAGGAAGTGTTGGGATACCTGAACTGAGCTGAGTCACTATAATGTGCTGTAAAGGAGGGTCTCTCACGAGGGGAGGAAGAAATGTTCATGTTTCTCAGATCTTCAGTAAACTCTGAGCTTTCCTCTGGCACAGCTGGGTGTGGCAGTCTCTTAGTGGCAGATGGTGGCAACCTAGAGCGTGGAGCTGGTATTGGGCGGTATGGCTGTGGAGTCTGAAAGTTAACTGCTGGAGAGTGAGAGCGTGGTGATGGCATCTGTGGAGTGACCGACTCGGGTGGAGAGCTCTGCTTCGATTTCAAGCTTTGAAGCTCATGCCATAACGCAGCATTCTGTTGACGCATCTCTTGGAATGCTGAAATGATCTCAGGGAGTTGGCTGGATTGTCGTTGCAAGGCTGCGTTCTCCCTCTTCATCTTCTCTAACATGGCTGTAAGCTCTGGCAGCTGTTTCACTTGCCTTTGCAATGCTGCATTCTCCTCTCTCAGCTTCTCAGAAGTGTAGTCCCATTGGTCAGTCAGTATCCACTCAGAATGTTCTGATGCTTGGCTCACTGGTGAAGTGGATCTAGAATGACCTGTAACACTTGGTTCATTCTCCAGTACTCCCTGGCAGGTAAGTGACCGTGATTGCTGTTGATGAGACCCAGGTCCACTGAGCTCAAAGTCTTCTAAGTAGGCTGGAGGGTTAACTCGTCTCCTCGGCCGCACAGCAGGGGCTTCTCTTTCTGGTTGAGACATGTCTGTAGCAATCCACAAATCCGGCTCGAAGGACCATGAAAAAACTGCTGACTACTCTTTTCTAACTCAGGTTCGGATTTATAGAACGGCTACAGGGTGTCCGGTCAGAACATTAGGTCTCACACCAGGAATGTACTTCAGGGTGATTTATTGTGCAAAGATGTGTGTGGTTCTGTAAATATAAAACAGTATACAAATATGAATAAATGAATAAATACACATTAACAGATCTTTACAGCAGTACTTAAATACTCATAAGTAACAGCATTGTAAATTATCTAAATATAATATATATATATATACAAACACAACTCAAAGTTCTATTAAATGATCGCACTACTGCACTGTGCGTCTAGCTCACGTGCCTAGCTCGTCCGGTGAACAAGCCCGAACATGTTCCCTGAGATGCGTCTTAAGTCTATGCATTATAGCCTAATATGCAATAACATTAAATATTCTATCAAACAAAAACACAGGCGAAATATAACATTTTGTCAACAAGAAAATGTGCAAATATAATAAACAAATGTAAACATTTAGGCGGAATGCCGCGGTAGCGGTCATTAATCTCGCTTGTGAACTTATCATACATTTAATTATGTAAATGTACTTACGATTAGTTGCACGCACACATATATCCACACAATCCTTAAACGGGCCACTTCTAACTAATTTAACTATGAAATATTAACTATAAACATATCAACACATCCAGCCTCTATAATGTCTTGGTTCTCACTCCGCGGAAAGATTAGGAACAGTCCAAATCACGAACACAGGCGGGCGGGTTCGGAAGAGTTCACTTTCAAGGGGTGGCCTTTTTTACAATATTGCACATCATTTAATGTACAGATAGAAGGTGGATAATGGTCTTTTGAAAATACATTTGTGTGTTTTTTGTCGAACATTATCAGTGAACCTCTGCAAAACAAAAATATAAAAAATTATGCTATGACCTCTTTAAGATGGCTGTGGTCTGTGGTATTTCTGTTTTTGTCAACCAGTATTATTTGTGAGCCTGGTGCTAGTATGGCACTCGTATCAATAGTGAGATATCAGTGGAAAGCGCAGGATAATGGAAGCTGTTAGCACTTCATCACTTCCATCATACCCTTTGGCCAGTGCTCAATAGAAATACATAAATCCATAAACCCAAATCATCCTCTGATGACACGGAGCCAGCGCAACTCAGAAGATGGTTTACCTAGAGAAGTGTTTGAAAATTGTGAAAATGAAGATAAAACGGTGTGAAAGAGAGTGTGCATGTTTATGCAGCAAGTTGTTTGAAGATTTACTGCAGAGAGTCATGTATATGAAAAAGCTACAGATGTCAACTAGGTAAAGTGGCCATTACCCTGTGATCCATGCCTATGAATATATAAAAGGCAGTAAATGAGAAACAGCAGGCCTGAAGGCACCTCTGCCGTGAGGATCAAGTAGAAACTTCTAACTAGCTAAAGTCCTTGGCATGCATTACTACTTGAATAACTCATAGTACTTTAAATAGGTCATGACATGATAAATCTAATGTCCTTTGATCTTTTGACAGATAAAAGGACTGAAAAAAAAAAAGTTTCCACTTCCTCTATATTGTGATTTCATAACATGGTAGATATTTGCAGTTGACTGCCTCCACAACAAAACATAAATGCCTAATTTACTTTATCAGTTTCATAGCTGACCCAGACGCGCTGAACAAGTAACATTACTTGCATGACTGTTGTATTACAGTCAAAAAAAGAAACAGAGGAGATGAAACAACAGCATGGGGATTATGCATGGCCATATATATGTGATATTTTAAACTTGAAATTTGTTACAGGTACCCAGTGGTACCTTTTTTTCGGTACTTTACTCTTACTTTAAAAAAAAAAAAAAAACATTTCAGTGAAAAAAATTGATAATAATTGTCTAAACCTCTTATTTTCAACATTTGTACTTATTTATAAATGACACACTAGACAAACCGGTAAGACCACACACACTGTGTCCCCAGCTGTAGAAAACACCCACACACCGAGGGTGTAGAAGAGGCCTGGACACAGATACCTTTTTGCCTAGCTGGTCAGCATTGGTATTTGGTCCCTCTTCTGCAACCACCACAGGATAGGATCCACTGACCTTAGGACGGCCGGGAAGCTCTGGTACACTTGATATCTTTCTTGGCCTTTTCAGTGACTGAGGGGCTACTGACGTCCATCTTCACTCTTTACAGCAGGGCCAGGTCTTTGTCTTTAAAGAGCTCCCCAAGAGCTGTCTTTAAATATAAAAAGGCCTTATGATAATTCATCAAGCATTATAAGTATGTCAGCAATAATGTCCATTTCTTAGATGGGCTGCTGCTACTACTGGTTTTCTGATGCTCCTCTTCTTGCTGCTGCAGCAGCTCTTCTCCTTTTTCCTCCTGGGAAACACTTCTCTACCCTTGAATAAAGCATACACAATAGTAAATTAAAACAATATGAATAGAATATAACACTTAAGTCTACTTTATAATCATGAACAGATCTTGTTTCTGCTTACAAATGTGACAGCTTCTTTCTCTAAGCATGCCTAAACAGTCTCATCCTGAACCTTGGTTTTGAATCTAACATCCAGGGCTGTAGCCTCCTAAAGAAACCGTTGAAGGTCATAATGTCTTTCATCGTAACAAGATTTGTCAATCTCTTGTCAGATGAGACACAGAGCGTAGAGTTGTAGGTGTCAATTAAGTCCTCACACTTCCACATGTCATCATCTGCCACTCTCTCCAGTCTGAGAAGAAAACCAGTAGAATTTTTTAGAATCAGTCTAATTCAACTTTCATTTTTTAAATTATTAATTTCTGTCTCTGTCAATCTCCCTCTTCAGCCGGGGGTCCATTAAAGCTCCCTGGACGGCAGGGTATTGTTTGAAGAAGCGCTCTACCATTAGAAAGAGGCTGTTCCATCTTGGCTGGACATCCAAGATGAGGGCATGTTCAGGAAGACCTTTAAGAACACAAACAAAACACATAATTTGATTTGAACCCAAGTGGAACATAGTAAGAATATAGAAGAACTGTGGTGACAAAAAAGTAATAAAAATAATTATGCAACACATTATTAAATATAATATTTTTTTTTTTTTTTTTTTTTTTTTTAATTGACCTTCCCAAGTTTACGACTTAACACCAAGCTGGTATGAGTGTGTTGAAGAGAACATGTCTATATATATATGTGTATATAATATATACACACAAACTTATAAAAAACGGCAAGTGATCATCAAGGAAACAAAAGTATATATATATACAGTACAGACCAAAAGTTTGGAAACATGAATATTTGTAAAGTTTTTGAAAGAATTAGGTTCTTCTGTTCATCAAGCCTGCATGCAAAGCTGAATTTTCAGCATCATTACTCCAGCCTTCAGTGTCACATGTAACATCCAGTCGATCACATGATCATTTAGAAATCATTTTAATATTCTGATTTATTATGAGTGTTGGGAACAGTTCTGCTGTCTAATATATTTGATGAATAAAATGTTAAAAAGAACTGCATTTATAAAAAAAAAAAAAAGTCTAATAATATATTTTCTAATAATATATTTTCTTTACTATCACTTTTTATCAATTTAACACATCCTTGCTGAATAAAATTTTTATTTTAAAAAAAGAAAGAAAAAAAAAATTACTGACCCCAAATTACTGACCAGTAGTGTATATTGTTATTAAAAAATAGTTATATTTTAAAAACATAGCTTCTTTTTTTTTTTTTTTTATTCATCAAAGTATCCTAAAAAAGTCTCACATGTTCTGAAAAAATATCAAGCAGCAGAACTGTTTCCAACTTTGATAATGAATCATCATATTAGAATGATTTCTAAAGGATCATGTGATAATGATCCTAAAAATTCAGCTTTGCATGACAGAAATATATAATAAATTTAAAATGAATTATTTAAAATTTTAATAATATATCACAATATTACATTTTTTTCTGTATTTTTGATCAAATAAATGCAGGCTTGATGAGCAGAAGAAACTTCTTTCAAAAACAATAAAAAAATATACATTAAAAACATTTCATTATCTCCGTATGCAATGTCATGACCCCTTTCAAGCTTCAAAACAAGTAACATTTATTTAATAGATCTAATGCTGTGAATAGAAAAATAATATGTTGTGTGCTTTTATTTAGTCATTTTCTATTCATATTCGCTGAGGTTAAGAAGGGGTAATCTAGTTTGTTTGCAAATGCAAATTATACTCAGCTATACAGGCTGTTGTGAGTGGTTTCCAGGGCAGTTACTACAGTGTTTTCTGTGTATTTTATTCTGCTGACACATAGTTGCTAGGTTATTGAGGGTGGTTGCTAATAAGGTGTCGCTAGAAGTTTGAAGTTGTTATAGGTAGATATTTGGCCATTGTTTACTGACCCAAGTTGTAGCAAGCACAACATTGAGTTTCATGTGGATGAAAATAAGGCTGTGATGATTTTTTTTACAATGGCATGCAAGCAGTTTTCGTAACTCAGAACTTTTATGTTTTTTTTTTGTCTGCTGAAAGGTATTTGGAAAGATGTTTCATGAACAATCCTTTGAACATACTGTGCTTCTATCCCTCACAGCCTCGTTTCCATTTCTTTCAGAGATAGTAGGGTAGACTGAGTTAAAACAGTCTATTTTTAGTGGTAAGTTATTCACTTCACTTTCTTCTTTCAACGCTGAATAGCTTCTTGTTCTTTTATGATCATAAAATGGAACTTTGATCTTTACGATCCTAAATCTATCCTCTAAAAATTGCCATATTTAATAACAAGGTACCGTTCAGTGTTATTATACAACTTAGAGTGGTGCAGGGTGGTCAGTGGGGCAAAAAAAACGATCAGTGAAATTAATCAAATGAAATTAGTTAATTGCACTCAAATAATAATGAAAGTTCTTACAGTGCATTCAGGCTACACAATGTTTTTACCAGTAAGTGTGTTCCCTGGGAATTGAACCCAAGACCTTTTATATTTTAGTTAATGTTTATTTTATTTTAAATAACAGCTATGTAAACATAATATGTTTCCTAAATATCTAAAAACATATTTTCTTTTTTGGCTTCAGAAGGGTCAAAAAACGTACATCCATCCCCTTTAAGTTTCTCGATCAGTCTGCAGTTTGGATTCAAATGTTTCAGTATTTGATTCGTTAGGGTTGCCAGGTCTGTAAAACAATCATTCCCATTCTATTCAAAACTATCCTAATCACGTTTTACCCAGAAGTTCTTCTAAGTCCCAAACCAGAGCCCTCCTCATACCAAATCACAATTTATATAAACTTATTTTGAATATGATTAGTCGTTTATATATAATAACTATAAAAAAGAAAAAGAAAATGATTTATTCTGAAGCAATACTTATCCTTTTTGTTTTTCTATCAGCTGTTACATAAAAAGCTGCATGTTTTTTTTTATTTTTTTTTTTTATGTTTAATCCAAGAGCATTTTTCCCCCTTTATAACATTTTCCCCCAACCTCATTAATACTTCATCTTTGATTTCATATGCATTTAATTGATAAATTAAATTATAATAATGGGATTTATTTTTTTAATATACAAACAAAAAACAATAGTGGAAATTATACTTTTAAACTAAATTAATATGGCAGTAGGTGCAAGTACTGAGCGTTTAAGGAGTGAATCACTGAGTTGTTCATTCAAGCGATTCGTTCAAACGGCTGATTCATTAGATGTTTATTCATGGGCTAATGAATCTTTGACTCAACCGATTCATTTCGAAAGGCGGAATTATTCAGCAATGAATCGGATGGTTGCTTTGAGATCCGTCCTGTGGTTCTGCCTAAAATGTAAGTGACCTTATATTATTGCACTTGCTTATTGAACTGTTTATTGAACTATTAAACAGTCGTAATGGTGAAAACATTTTGTGATGTTGCCTTACTTACGGTGTTTTAAATATAAAACTTTTGATCTTATTTTTTTTTTTTACTTTTTTTTTTTTTTGGTTTTAATGTTGAGGCCCTGAGTAAATTTAAACAATTTAAACCCCTGATTATATATTTAAATTATGCATGAATGTTATCAAACACTGTGACAGTGCGATCTCTGTGTGAGATATGTGATTGTTGTCATATTTCTATAAAAATCTAAAATACATGTTTGTACCAAAGTAAAAATGGATGATTAATACACCTTTCGTATGGAATCAAATAGAAAGCACTTTGAGTGTCTTGGTCATCATATTTATTTTCATATAAAAGCAACAGAACTGAGATTATATCATGTCTATTAGCAACACGGTCAGGCTGTGAATAACGCGATCTGCCTTTGATCTCGTTGGAGAGACCCGTCTTGACTGCGTTTATTTCACTCCAACGACCCCCAAACAAGTGCATCTCAAACCAGAGCCATATAGATCTCTGTCTCAAACAAGCCTAAAGTTTAAAAAATGCACATGACATCGAAACTTCTTCATTCTAATCCATTATGCAAATTGCGTTCCATTTCCATGACGTCACACAGCAGCCGCGATCGCTGAATCTTTCTGCGGATCATATGTGTACAGTCGCAAATTTTCTGAGTGAATTTGCAATACAAAGAGTTAGTTTGGCTTCAGTCAAACAACCACAGTGCACAAATTTGATACATTTTCACCAGACAGTATGTCTTCAAGATCGTCTGTGTCTGAGGAGAGTGTAGAGAGTCAGTTGAGCCTCACTCAGAGTGTCATGGAGGCCCCTCCTGTGGAGAAAAGCTCGACAGGTGAGATTACAAATATGTTCGAAACTGTTCAACTCTGACTTACACCAACTCACAAATTCAGGAAAGCAATAGATGGGTTATAGTGGGGCTTGGAGTTATTTTTGTAGTGTTTCTCCAGCTTTGAAGAGCATAGTTGGCTATTTGATGTTTGCTAGTAATTAACACTAGTGGTCGACTTGTGATTTGTATGATTTCAAAATGCACAAAATATAAAAATTGAAATAAAAAAATAAGAAATGTTCATGAAATAATGTAGACCCATCTATTTGTAAAATATAAGCAATTCCATTAAGTTCAATTAACATCAAGAGTTATTGTTTGTGTTTTTTTTCATCAGTATTTGTAGTGCTTCAACCTATTTCAGTTAGTTGCCAAGGCAATTAAAAATGTTTTAGTTTTATTTAATTATGACAACCCTTGGTCATATTTGTCTCTAATAGAATGTTCTATTTGTTTTACTTAGTTTTAGAAAAGCATGCCAGCAAGAGGAAGAAGAACATAATTTCGTCTTTCTGCAAGAAAGTACGTAAGGCTGTGAAGCTTCCCATCTGCTCCAAGAACACAGTGGACTGTCTACCACAGCTGGACCCACAGTTTGACAACTCTACACCTAGCCTGGAAGGGTGGAGCGATGGCGCTTTATCCAGTTCGGATGGCTGCCCAGAGCAGTCCAGCTTTACTCTTCCAGGTGAAGTGCTTGTTGAGCCAGTAAGGGCTTCAGCTTGCCTGAACCTAAAGACAGCATCCAGATTAAATGACTCTACACCTAACGTCATCTCAGAGAACAGTACAGAGAGACTGAAATTGGAGGCTTCAGGTGAGAATAAAATTGCATTACAAACAGGGGACATTTATGCAACCATAAAAGTAAAATGTCAGAGATCTCTAATAGCTAATATTCAATTTGTTGATCTTAGTTACAAAAAAGGGTACAGAAGAACGTAGGAAGAGGAGAGGAATCCACTCTTTCTTCAAGAGCGTGTGGAAGGCTATGAAAAAGCCTTTCTGCTGCCAGAACAAAGTGAAGCCTTTTGTGGCTCCACCAGAACTGGATGATCCTGAGCCGTCACCTGTCCCAGAGCCTTCAGACTGCGGCCCAACTAATGGTAAATCTGTGATCATTATAACAAGATAAATGTAATGGAAGTAATAAACTGTTTCCAAATAATTTATTAAAATATGCTTAAACTTAACTGAAGTTAAATTGCAGTTAGATGGAATTTACTGTTGGACTCTCAAACATGTTTGAGCCTCATGTATTTTTTCTTTCTATATTAATATTATTTATTTTCACAAGGCACCAATTGTATTAATTAAGACTGTGTCTTTAAAAGAATGAACCATCTAGCAGTTAGCATAGTTTATGATTTTATTTCATTTTGAACAATTTTTTTTATGCACATTACTTTGTAAGTTATTAAAAATCTTGAAGAAGAAAAAAGAATAACTTGTCATACTGCTTTAAGGATTTTATGCAACTTCAAATGATCTACAGTAGCAAGTTTTTACAATGTACAATATATTTATATAATACAATATGTAATACGTTCTCGTGTATGTGTTTTTTTTTTTTTTCAGAATCCATTAGCACTCGCTATATAGTGCAAAATATTATTGGAGAAGGAGGCTACGGCAGGGTGTATGAGGGAATCCGTATTTCCGATGGCAAAAAGGTAGATGAACATTTTGCAGAAACTGAAAGAAATTTGAGGGAACATAAAGATTTTAATCTTAAATACTCAATTCTTCATGGTTAGGTTAAGGCTGAGTGTTTAAAATGCTCAACTGTGTGTTTTACCTTTTGCAGGTTGCCATCAAACGTATTCAAAAGACTGTACGGGATCATTATCTTCAAACTGTAAGCTGGCAAAACATAATATGTATTTAGTTGTTTAAGTGCTGATTACTGTAGTTAATTCACTTGTACGTAACATTAAGCATGTATTCAACTTTGACTCTGTTTATTAAATCTACAAAGTTCAAAGCAATATAAAGTACAGTACATTTAAAAATGATACATATTGTTCAGAGTTTTACCTAACTAACCTTATGCCGCATCTTTTCTGTAGACTCTGCATCCCAAACCTCTCATTACCGAAGTTGCGCTGATGCTAACGATGAGGCAAGGACCCATAAGCCCCTACGTCATCCAACTATATGAGTGGTTTGAGCACCCTCAAGTATTTACTCTCGTGATGGAGAATCCAGATCCCTGCGAGAGCTTTTTGGACTTCATCAACAAGAATCCTAACATGAATGAGACGACAGCACGGCTCATTATGTGTCAGGCGGTGCAAGCAGTACAGCACTGCATTGAGTGCTGTGTTTTTCATAACGATATTCATCCAGATAATATCCTGTTGAGAAAACACACTTTGGAGATCAAGTTGATAGACTTTGGCTGTGGTCATCTACTTAGTAGTAATGGCTATGATCGCAGTCAATATAGAGGTGAGCTGGCATTTTGTGTAACAGAGTGTGGAAACCAGTATTTAGTGACTTATTATTGATCATGTGATTCTTCTGAGAACTGCTGAATGCTGAACATGTCTTGCTTACAGGAATACAGGCTTACTTCCCACCTGAGCTCTTCACGTGTGGCAGGTTCTACGCTGTCTCTACAAACGTCTGGGCTCTAGGAGTGTTGTTGTATGAGATGGTGAACACATGTTCTCCATTTTGCAATATAACGGAAATCAAGCAAGCCGAAATTAGGTTTGAAAACCCAGATTTATCCAAAGGTGAGAGAATAGCACAGACAGCACACACATACAGCTTCTGCACAGAATGAACAAACATTGGTAGAGAATGTCCTGTCTAAAACACAGACTTTAGTATTTACCAACTGATGTTAGAATTATGTGTTGAGAGATATGTTTCTAATAATTGTAAATTCCCTTAACCTTAAATTAACCACGTTTCAGCTGTTTTGTGCATGCTAGCATTAGTGTCACATGGTCACGACTAACCAGCTCTCTCCTGAAAACAGAATGCCGTCATCTGATTGTCCAATGTCTAAACCGTGATCCTACTGAACGGCTGACCCTCGAGCAGATCTTGCAGCATGACTGGTTTAAAACAGTGGATCTAGAAGAGTCAGAAGATAGCAACAGCATTGGTTTCAAAGTTGAGCCAGTGTAACAGACAGAGTAGGAAACTACAACTGTGCTGTCACCTTCAATTCTGAATCATATATAATGTAGATTTAAAATATGATCAGTGAAGTGAGTTCACTTTAACAGTCTTGTTACACTGTAATATATGACGACTAGAAAAAAGACCTAAGTGAAGACAGTCAATGTAAAGAATCCTCTGGCTTTCTCTTTCCTAGGGTTGGACACACACCGTCCAGTGAAAAAAGCACTATGAATTCACATGCTGATGGAGATTGGAAATTATAGCTTTGTTTTAAAAGCACTTGTTTGGATTTGTGTCAAAAGCATAGTTTTGGCTTTGTTTTAAAAGCACAGTTTAGCTTTGTTTTAAAAGTGTAGTTTTGCTGTTTTAAAATGAATATATTATTAGGAAGCAATAAAAAATTATATTCAATAAAAATATAAAATTTAATAAAAATGATCAAAATAGTATCTGTTTGTTACTAATATTACTTGATTGATTAAATATTTAAATTATTAAATAATACAAATATATGGACCATTTAAACACACGTGTGCGTATAAATAGATACATTTGCTGAAACCTGGCTGACTAAATCTGTCCTTGATAAAGATATTGGCATCGATGGGTATAATGTGTATCGTTCAGATCGCCCCAAAAGAGGGGGGGGGGGGGGGGGGGGGGGGGGTGAAGCTATTTATATCAAATGCAAATTTAATTCTAGTTTGGTGCTCTCAAAATCAGTGTGTAAACAATTAGAGTTTTTGGCCTTGGAACTTGAAGTCTCAAAAGACCACCAAATCAGGTTGATTGGTTGTTATTGAACTCAGTCTGCATCAAATGACTCTTCATCTACATTATCAAATTTATGTTAATTCAAATTATTTGTAATGACACTATTGTTGTTGGTGATCTGAACTGGGACTGGCTAAAGGCCAATATCGGATGCTTTTAAAGAGCAGTGTGACAGTTTAAATTTGACTCAATTAATTAACACTCCTGCTCGGCCAAATCATAAATGTCCGGAGAAATCACCACTATTGACCATAGTATACTAGTTCAGAGACTGATCAGTATAGGTATGTCTCAGCACTCTGTGGGCTGGTTTATCAACTACCTCGCTGATAGGACTCAAGCTACACAAGTGGATGGCCTAACGTCAAAATATGCATCTATCTGTAAAGGGGTCCCACAGGGTTCCATTCTTGGGCCACTTTTATTTATTATTTATATAAACTGTCTTGGGGAAAATGTCCAACATGCATCTTTCCATTTTTATGCAGATGATACAGTCATTTATTGTTGTGCTGCTACCATTAGGAAGGCCTATATGAATACTTGCAAACTGCTTTCGATAGAGTGCAAGCACAGCGTTGTCATTTAAAGCTTGTGCTTAATATAGAGAAGACCAAAGTAATGGTCTTTTCAAACTCAAGGAAAAATGAGTTAGACCTGAATATTGTTACTTATCAGGGTAAAACAATTGAGGTAGTTTCATCTTATAAATATTTAGGATTTTTAATTGATGATCACCTTTCTTTTAAGCCTAACATACAGAATTTAGTAAAAAGGTTGAAATTGAAGCTAGGTTTTTTTTTAGGAACAAATCTTGTTTTACTTATTCTGCCAGAAAAAGGTTAGTCGAGGCTACATTTTTCTTAATGATTGATTATGGAGATCTGTTGTATGAATGCCCCATCAAAGTGTCTTCAGATGTTGGATGCGGTGTTTCATGGAGCATTAAGATTTATTTCAAATTGCAGACCCCTCACTCATCACTGTACACTTTACTCCACAGTGAATTTGCCCTCTCTGTCAAATCGCCGGCTTACTCAACTTAGTGCATCATAGGCAGGCTACCATGCTACATATCCAAATTTCTTACTGTTACTCAGAATACTTATGGTTTACGGTCCTAGAAAATTCTCTCATTGAATGTACCAGAGTTTTTCAAAAAGTGGAGGGAATCACGGAATCCAGTCATAAAAACGGAATTTACAGTTGAACGCGGAATGGCACAGAACTTGCCAATTATTATTATTATTTTTTATTTTTTTGTATGTAAATGTAAATCCTGCATGTTCTGTGTGTCTCTGTTAATGAATGGAGCAGAAGTGCAACTTCCTTTATCACACACACTGAAGCGTGCGTTACGCTCGCGGTAATATCTGCGTCTGCTGTCTCACTAAATAAGGCATTGAACAACATCTCTGACAGTCAGTTCATGAGCATTTGACCATTTGATTTAAGTAAAACTAGCGTCACATCACAAACACAGAACTGAAATGGTACGTCAACCCATCGGAATAAAAGTCGGGTGTCCTGACATTTTATCCTGCCCATCATATTTAATGTGCATGCCCACATCAGTAAAATTAAGCTAAATCACATTTTAACTTATTACTCGATGGATTTTTTTTAAATTTTTTTTAAGAATACTCGATTACTAATATTTTTTAGAACCAGAGTTGATGATGAAGGGAGGGTCCAGCGCGAATTTAGATTGAGCGTTCCGGAGTTGGACATAAAAGCGAGCCTGGTGAGGTTGAATTGGAGAATCGACATAAAATTATTATTATTTTTAATTTTTTTTGGTTTTTGAGGCTCCTGCGGGAGTGAGAACTGCGGCAGTAGGGAAGGATGGAAGGGCTCCTGCGGGAGCAGACACTGCTATGGCAGTGGTGAAATATAGGTAGAGGCTCCTGCGGGAGCAGACACTGCTGCGTCAGTGAGGAAAAAACAGAAAAGGCTCCTGCGGGAGCGGACAATGCTGCGGCGGTGGGGAGATGCAGAGAAGGCTCCTCCGGAAGGATGGCTGAAGTGAGGATTGACCGTTACAGATAGATAGGGCATGTTAGGAAAGTTAGCTATGGTAGATAAGGAGTTTTAGTGAAAGGGGATGGGCTGGTGTTAGAGGGGTTGGCTGAAGAGGGTTCGAGATATATATACATACATATAAATAAATAATTGGTCTGACCACTAATAGGTCTTGGTACCCTCTGCCTTCTGGCAAATCTGGAGCTGGAGGCCACTGAACAGAAAAATGGTGTGTAGCATGAGGGAGCGGAAGAGTTGAGGGGGCGTTTACGAATGGAGGCCGCCTCACGTTTGCTTCAGCTACTGTAGCTGTGGGTCGTGGGAAAGGGCTGGGGTGTGTGATGTCTTGAAGAACCTGTGTAGCCTGCACTGCTAGCAGAAGTAACAGGATGGAAATACTGGGATGTGCAGGCCAGTGTTGCAAGTAAAAGTAGCTTCATGCTTGCTTAGACAATTGCTCAAACCTTGTCTGAATTAATACAATCCTGTTGGAAAAGCATCTTTTCCTCTCGTTTTGGCCTTCAGGTCCTTTTAAACAGCCTCCAGAGCAGATCAATTTGGGATGCTGTTTTCCTATCGTAGTATGGACTGTGGAAATAGAGGCTTTGAAACGATGTAGCATGTTTGGTTTTATAAACCATTGTACCAATAGACATGACTATAGCAGTAACGTTAATTGCAGTAATGTGATATTCAAATCCAAGCTGTTTCTGAAGATATTTACTTTGCATGCTTTTCATATTACAGTCCTAAAAAGACAATAGAAAATTTACTCACACTTGCTGTTCTGCAGCCAAATACGAGGCAGTTGCATTTTTTGAAAAATTCTGAATAATCATGCCAGTAAATGGTGAAATATGTCCCTAAATAATTGATCCTGCCGGAATAATTGCATGAAACTTATGTCTGTATCATCTCAGTGAGGTTTAAACATGCACAGTAAAGCAAATGTAATGTCTTTAGACATTTCGGTGTGGATGACAACTCTGGAAAAATGCCTTTGCTTCGTGGTTAAAAAGTGGCATCGTCATCGGACAGAGTTAAGTCACGACGTCGTTTAACAAACTTTGCCGTCTTCATAATCGCATTCTATATATAAAGTCTATTTAAATTGTTCAGATGAGCAAATCAGAGGTATTCTTGCATAATTAGCATTTTAATTGTTTGGTCAGACGGTTAATATATTGGTCTATATATTATATACGTTCATAAATCGGGGATTAAATGTGGAATTATCTTTTGTATGCTAAATATGTAAACGAGCATATGTGCACAGTACCTATAACTGCGCTTTACATTTTTGCAAGATTGGCATGCTAAATGGCTAACTGACCTGGTTCGCTCTCATCAATTTTGTTAAGATAAGATATGTACCAGTTCATTGCGTTTACGAACGACATTTCTGTTTAATCAACTCGACATGTATACCGGTTTAGTCCTTTCTTTCACGAATGAGAGCTCTCAATCTCTGAGACTCATATGAAACTTGCGCATTGTGGATGACAACTCTGAAAGATTCTTCATGAATGAGTATAAACTGAGAACGATTCATTCGCCTTAAGAGATTCATTCAAAAAAACGATTCTTTCACAAACGACATATCACTACAACACACGGTCTTCGCCGCTAGTGGAGGCAGCATCGAACTGCGCCACGGCTGAAAATGCGAGAGAAGCTTACTGCGGTGAGAAATGGAGCACGGCTGCGATCCAGCTTAATAAGAGAGCCCGGTCCTGGCGGGACAATCGTGTTGTCGAGTGAGGCGGGCTCGGGGATTTGCACGATCTTTTGGCCACAACGCGTGGTTTGGCGAGAAGAGCAGCTGACGCGATGACGCTTGTTGGTGTTCAGCGGATAGATATCTTCGTTGGAAGGAAGATTGAGCCTGTGATATGTGACAGATAGAGCGAACCGAATGCTGACAGAGCGAACCGAATGCTGACAAACGGTCCATGCCGAAAAAACTGTCCTGGGACAGGAGGTAGGAAGACTGTATACATACGCTTGTGTGCTATTTAAGATGATTTGCTAAAGGAGATGCACCTGTGCCAAATTGGATGATTATCTGATCGTGCTTCTCCCGAACTTTGTTAATAAAACCACATGTAAAAAAAAAATAAATAAATAATAAAGTAGCAAGTAGCATATACTGATTTATATGTAGTGGTAGCATGACTTTTCATCCTATTGTATATTAATTTTTTTTTTTTTACAGTTACAGATTGTGTTAATATTTTGAATCCGTTTTTTTTTTTTTTTCACATTTTCAGTTATTTTAGTTGCCTTGGAAACTGGCTTAAGTAAAAAAATTAAATTGTTATATGTTATTGTATTTTAGTTAATGTTTATTTTATTTCAGGTAACAGAACTTTTGCTTTAGTTTTACTTAACTTTTAAAAACCCATTTCCGACAAATCAAAATTCATGAAATGTCTAAATTAAATTTAGAGGGTTCAAAATATTATTACTCTGATAAAGTAATTTTACACAAATAAATAAATGATATTATAACACTTAAAATGCAGCCTGTGTAAAATTTATTTAAGCAAAGCTTTAGCATACTTGATCATTAATATGATATATAATTATATACTAGTATAAATATTCTGAATCCCAGTAGAAAATCTGTAAAAGCTGTTGATGTGATTTACTCTTCACCTGGACACAAAAGCAGCTCACCAACTGTGAGATATCAAGCTGAGGGACAAACCTCATACGCAAATTGTGAAATGCAAAAATTATATCCAACCTGCAATTTAGAATCATACATTCTCTGCTTTTTCTGTAATTGTCTGTAATTTGAAGAGGGGAGATTTGCAAAAAAAAAAAAAAAAAAAAAAATACGCATTTAAGAGAATGAATGACACACTCAACATTTAGTGCCTCTAAAGTTATCAGGGTTCAGATGCAACAGCCAATCAGAGTAGACTAAAGAGGTGCAGAGGCGAATGAAGAGTGAAGAATGTGGGGTATGAGCAAACAAGGGAACATGAACTATGATGAATAAGAACTTGACACGTTATTCAAACAACAGCAGAAGAAATCTGATTTTTCTTTTTTTGGCAAATAAATTCAGATCCATTTAAATAGGCAAATCTACAAGTGGGATATGTGCTGGCAACTGCTACTCCAGTACTCGGTAGAAATGTTATAGTTATTAATTTTATCCAGTATCTACTGGACTGCTTATCAGTGGCAGTGCATCAATGTAATGGGGGGAAATTATGCAATAATACCAAGAAGCATGTATTTAAATATAGGTTTCATAGCACAGCGGATTCTGCATCCTGTGTGAAAGGGCCTTTAGTTGTCTTCACTGGCTGCACATGCATGCAGTGCACTCTGTGTTGTGCTCTTCACAAACAAATGACTGTAACAAATTAGTTCTTCATAATAAATCAGAAAAAAGTATTGTGCGTGACTTTGTGTAAATATGAAGTCTATTAAGATGATCCCAATCATGTAAACTCGTAGGAAAGGCGATTTCAGAGAGGCCAGCAATAGCAAGCTAGCTTTACAGATTGCTCATCCACACAAAGCTGGAGCTTACCCTATCCGATGGTTTTATTTGATACACATAAAACCACTGAATAAATGACTCAAAGCGATGTAGTATACATGCCAGACCAGTATATAGCACTGTAATTCTGCCACAGAGATTATGGTCGAGACGTGGTGATGACATCATGGTTTCATAAAATGTACGGATTGGCTTTACACACGAAAGTGCAAATGTTTTGTTTTCAGATTTATCCTGAAATCTGGTTAAAAAAATAAATTAGTTTCAGGCTCCCAAAATGTCTGTTGGTGGAGGGTTGAATTTTATGCTGTCAGATTACCTAATTTTGCATTCAACTGTGTGAAAATATTACAATGCAAAGTAACTAATTTTACAATAATAACACATGCCACTCTTTCTTGCTCTTCAATAGCATAATGGAACATGCTGATGACGTATTATGTCTGTTTGAACAAGGTGTGCGGTGCTTGAAAATAGTTTCATTGACAGCGGTGGTGAAGCGAGTCAGCCAAAATTATGTTTAAGTTTTCAAGTCCATTGATTTCAGTCCGGTTTATTTCAGGAACTTTTTGCCCCACGTGCAGAACATGTTATTTAGACATTTGCAACAGTTAGTTTTTTTACACATACAGATTGGTTCTATCCAGTCAATCCATTTTGCAGTTCTTTAAACTGTTGTTTTCGCTTGCAAATCACTGTCTTTTAGTGAAAACAACGTGCCAAAAGTGTAAGCAGGGAAAAAATGGAAGTCAGAAGAATGCAGATCATATTTATTTTGCTTTAGCATGAAGCTGCTCTTTCACAAAACTCAAATTACACTTATTAGTAACAGTAAAAGGCTGTAAAAAATATATAGATATATTTTTCTTATGCTTGAAATGCTATTTACAACTTTACAAAGCTTCTCTTGCGGAAGCAAATTTAATTTACAGTTTTATGTACACTTCCACAAGTCTTACACTGCATATGCAAATCTTCTAGGCATTATTAAGGCCATCTATTAAGGCCATCTAGGATGGACTCTGATAAGCTCAGCAAGATGAGAACTGCGAGTTGTTGTTTAGGATGTCTGAGCTCAAGCAATTTTGGAGAGGTAGTATAAAAAATCCTGTAGCCTCTAAGCTTGTTTTTATATATTGTAGGCAGCGTAGGTGAACTGTACAGTGACATTCAAGAAGAAATCAAAGTGCATGCCCTAATAATTCTCTTTTAGAAGCCCTACAACATTTAGCCAATAATGTGTTTTTATGTTTTTGTCATAAACAGATCTATAATGAATGGCAGTGAAAAGTAACATGATAAATGATATCAATATTTGTTGTGATAATATTCCGTCCTACCATGAATGCTCAAGCAGCCTACTGTTTCTATGGTTACCTCTTTAGTTAAACGAATTTCAGTTTTGAAGCAACTACACCATAGGTGAAAACACATGCCATATATTTTGTACGTTTTTATTTATTTGTTTGTTTGTATATATATATATGTATTTAGTTGTGTAAAAAAGTATGCACCTTCATTTAAACCCCCCTCAACTTGTTGTTTGGATTTATTGTGATGATTCAGTCAGTCTCACCATATTTCAAACCACGATGGGGAAAGTGCATCTGCTTTTATCCTTTGACCCTCTAATTTTTCATTACATTTAGTACAATTACTTATAAGCACTCTTGTGTCTAGAAGTATGATTATGACTCTTCTAGTAATGCATAGATACATCCTTAATGTAATTTCTGAATGTACTATAGAGTACAGCTTTCTGAGGTTTCTGTTTGAAACATGATCACCACAAATTCTAGCTTGCACTGCTCTTATCAGCTTCAGCATGCTAGAGGGATTGTCTGATTCACATCACCAGACTGTCAGCCCATCTACAATATGTGGGTTTCTGTTTCCAGAACTGTGCGTGTGTGAGAGAGAGTGAGTTCTCATCTGTATGTGTTGGTTTCATGAGCTAGAGGGAGAAAAATAGAGCGCTTTTGTTTGTGTTCTGTGATGGCCTTGCTTATGAGTCAGCAGCATCTCTGGTAAACACACAGTATACCTCCCGCTAGCCCTGAACAGTGAGATAAGACCAGCGCAATAGATACACAAAGAATTCATTGCAGTTAGCCTACTGAATGGATGCTCCTTCCTGTCCAAAAGGAAATTAAAGTCACTACATCCAATGCCAAAGTTTTGCCATTTAAACACAAAACACTGCAGCAAAAGCCAATAGAGAGGTGACAAACCATCTCAGTATGTAAATATATCCGTGTGAAATGTGGAAGTGGTTTGGGTGTGAATCTTGAGAAAACCTTAAACTGTAAACATCTCAAACTATATATTCTAAATGTTTGGACTACCACATACCCACATGCGTGTATAATTTCCATATAAAACAAAAGGCCAATGCAAAAAAAAAAAAAAAAAAAAGGTATTTTAATATGAATATTACTTGTGATAAACGCCTGGAATGAACAGATCTTAATGCATCCTTTCACATTGACATGCACTCTGAAACATACTAGGTTATTTTTGCTACCCAGCCGCTGTGTTGAGCCTACTGGGTACAGTATGTTTTTTTTTTTTTTTTTTTTTTTTGTGTTTGGTGGTTTTTGGGTTACTGGCTGGGTCAAACTCACTGACAGCTGAAACTATACACCCATCCCCCTCACTCTAACAAAATAACCCAGCTCTTGAGTTACAATCGGAGCGTGGGCTTTCTGCATCCTCTTCAGTAGAGAGTGGTTCTCAGTGCCACCTAACTGGTGCACAGTGAAATAAAGGTTTGTATATGCTTAGTTTCACCTAGTCTTTAAATGATTTCCTCGTTAGTATAGTGGACAGTATCTCTGCCTGTCATGCAGAAGACTGGGGTTTGATTCCCTGATGGGGAGCATTAGCTCTATGGCCTGTGGCCTGGTGGTTAGAGAGTTTGACTCCTAACCCTAAGATTGCGGGTTCAAGTCTTGGGCTGGCACCGAACCCCCAACTGCTCCCCGGGTGCCGAAGCATAAATGGCTGCCCACTGCTCTGGGTGTGTGTTCACTGCAGTTTGTGTGCACTTTGGATGGGTTAAATACAGAGCATGGGTCACTTCACACTACACAATGCAACATTCAGGCACAGGATGTCAGTCAACTAAATGTGTCAGCAAAGTTAGTTTTGCAAGATTAAAGTGTCTTTGTCCTTGCATTACAAACTTATTTTATTTGTTATAATACTGAATATAATTTATTTTAATGTTAAAATATGTTCTCTAATCTCAGTACTGTTTGTTTATGGGCAGGTCCCCCATCGTACAGCAGCCTATCACCGGCTCAGATTTTGAGAATCAGCACTATTACAGTGAAAAGGGATAACAGAGAACAGCTGAAAACACTTAGATTAAAGTACTTTACTTTTCAATAGAGCTATAGTCAAGTCCAGCTTTGTTCGAGTCCAAGACTAGGGCTACTTGAGACTGAAGAGGTTTGCCTCCAAGTCAAGTCCAAGTCCAAATGAGAGAAAAAAAGGATCCTCTTCAAGACCACATACTTACCCTATTGATAATGTATGTGATGTGAGAGACAGCATATCTCCTATTCTAATAAAATAATTTTACATTATTATTTGCAATGATTAAAAACCATGTGCAAAGTAACAACTCTTTAGGACAGGGTCTCCAAACTAGATCCTGGAGGGCCAATGGCCTGAAAAGTTTAGCTCCAACTGGCCTTAACACACCTATCTGTAAGTTTTCTAGTGTGTCTATTCAGAGTTTGATTAGCTGGTTCAAGTGTGTTTATTTAGGGTCGGAGCTAAACTCTGCAAGAAAGTGGCCCTTTAGGTCCGAGTTTGGAACTGTAGGATAAAATTATTTTTTTATGTACTATATTTACATTTAATTTACCTAACTTACTTAATTTACTTTATAATGTGGCTGTTTGCTAAAATCATGTCTGCGGTCAAAAATGTAAATGACTGATTCCTTAGTGCAGTGCACGCACACACAAAGCTCGGGTTATGACGCAAGCGCGTGGTTAAAGCTAGAAGGGATACGTTTGGCGCTATTGGGCATGCTCACATAAATACAGCCTAATTTGTCACACTGTACAACATTAATTAGTATTTCATTATTGTAAAGGGTAAGTTTAAGGCAAGTGCACTGCTGGTCAGGTGACAAGAACAAACGAATCAGATTTATCCTTTCCCGTAATAAAATTGAAAACTAAGCCAAGATGGAGAAACAGCTGATCATAGCTGTACAAGGATAGATATTTTTTTAAATGAATTTAGTAGCAGAGCTACTGCAAGAGATTTTTAGTGCTGGAACTCCATTTATCCTTTGCTGAAACTTCTGCATCTTCATGGAGAGCGGGTCATGGTTTCTTAGCAATGGTAGACGCCACTGGAGCACAAGCATAGAGCGCAGGCTACAGAGTGCTTTGGAAAAAAGAGAAAATGGCGCGCCTAGCATTTTCCAGACGTTTTCAGATGCAACATGTAAATGTGGTTTTGTTTTGAAAGAGAAAAAAGCATATTGCTGGACTCGGTCGAAACCAACGAGAACATTTGGCGAGTCCATTGACCAAGTCCGAGTAAAAACACCAATGAGTCTGAGACAAGTTCGAGATGATAGAAAAATGTCTCGAGTCCGGACTCGAGTCTGTACTACAGCCCTACTTTTCAATGTTACATTTTTAAATATATATATTGTAATATTGTAAGCGGCTGTATTCATCCAAATAAGTTCAATTTGTCATATTTGTGTCCATGGGTGTTCTGGCTTATTAATTAATGCTCATCTTTGGATTATTACTGTTGCCTCTAGTAATTCTGTGTTTGATTTCTAGTTTCCAACCCATTTAAAGCCAGTAATATAGTAATTTTCAAGCAATTGTAGAGTTATATAAAACAACCCAGCATGTTGGGTCAAACATTTAATCCAATCAACTTGGTCAAAATATCCCAGCATTTGTTCTGGCCAATATTTAACCAGCACCAGTTTGCTAATTTTTTTTTTTTTTTTTTACCCAGCATTTATTTATTTATTTATTTGAGTGTAAATATTTGCATATTGTCTTTTTATGAAGAGCTTTTCTAATCTCCTTTCTATTGCACTATGAAGAAATCTGACCAGCCAATAGGATTCATTCCTTTTGGTCACATGCCTAGAACCACTAAAAAAAAAAAAAATCTTCTGCAATGATTTGGTAAGTGTTGTTGTGATGATGTGCAATCTGACATTATCAAGTAGGCTATATAACCAAATCATACACAGAGTGCATGCACATTGATTTTAGTCTATTAAAACTAAGAATTCCAGGCTTTCTAATTGTAGACGGCAAAAATCCTTCTGTATGCTTTTTATATTTATATAATTTCATGTAGACCTAGTTAACTTAATCTATATCACACAAAAAATAACAGTTTTTCTACAGATGCATGAAAACATTAAATACTAATTTCAGTTCAGTAAATCAATAAATGACTTACATTTTAGACACACTATTGCTTGTTTTTGCTCAATTTAGCTAACGAAAATAGTTAAAAACAGATCACAGCACTGTTTTAGGTCTCGGAGCAATGGACGGTGTTTACTTATTGAATGAATCAGCTTTTTGAACGAATCGTTTGCATAAATGATTCAGTGATTCACTCATTCATTGAATGAATCGGTTGAATCTTGATGACTCACTCGTTAAAATTTGCTTACTGTCACCTACTGGCGGTTTTAATTTCACAATTCGACCATTTTTTTTTTACCATGTTTTAAATTATTTTAAATATGAGTTTTCAACTTTTTATGTTAAAAACAAAACATGAGGCCAATTTACTGTATACATCTGTATCTGCCATTTAAATGCATCCATGTTTCCTCTGAGATTCAGAAAATGTGTAAATAAATGCTATTTCAGATGCAGGTTCCTGAAATGTTTTGGTATGTTGGAATGAAAAAAAAAAAAAAGTACCGGAATAAGTGTTTCTTATCCTTACTTAAAAATACAAAAGGGAAGAAATAGTTGAAACTGAACACAATCTTGCTACTCAAGCTGTGTATGAACATATATATATATATATATTATATATATTTGCTGCTTTTCCATTTTGCATTTCCTTGTACTTTTACTTTCAATACTTGAGTACATTTAAGATTAAAAAAATACTTGTTGTACTAAAGTACAATAACTATCACATACTAATATTCCAAATGGTGACTTCAACTACTACCAAGGTCAATATCTGGTAAGATATCTGTACTTTCACTTGAGTATGACTTTCTGGTACTTTATACCCCACTGCAAAAATACCATTTGATGCTTTACTTCAATTTAAAGTAAATTAAGTTAATCCAAAACAATTCTTTACAACCACTTTACTTAAAGGGATCATTCACTCAAAAATGAAAATCTGATGTCTGCTTACCCCCAGAGCATGGGCATCTAAGATGTAGGTGACCTTGTTTCTTCAGTACAACACAAATCCAGTTTTTTAGCTCAAACTGTAGCGGTCTACCAGTCTTATAATGTAAGTGGATTGGAATCATGGCTAAAACATATAATAATAATAATAATAATAATAAAAATAATAATAATAATAATAATAATAATAAACAACAACAACACATACACACAAACAAAACCAAATTAATTACAATAAATTGATGTGTAAAGACACAAAACGATCCATCTGTGCAAGAACCTGAACAGTATTTAAATAATTATTTACCTCTGATTCATGCAATGTCCTAACTATTAGAACTCTCCTGAGCAAGACCTGCTGTGCTAGTTCTCAGCAGCAGGCCAGTGAGAGAACTTCTTCTTATTCTTCTTGCTTTATGGCGGATTTTCAAACATATACGTGAATGACTGCCACCTATCTCTCAAGTGGACCATTTACACTCCTAATTGAGATTATAGATAGAGTGTCAATGGTCCATTTGAGAGATAGGTGGTGATCACGCGGTGAGTGTGATTTCATCAAGTACAACATGTTCCTGGATCAACATCCTTGTTGATCCTGGAACAACATTCCAGTCAACCAATCAGAATAGAGATATAACATTTCAGGGAATATCTGGTTAAGGTTTATGATCAGGGTTTGGTGCTTCTACACTCTTGTTAATCAGCTATCATTTCCCTCGGATTTTAGGAATTAATTATGGGTAGGGTTAGGTTTAGAGGGGGATTGGTTTAGAGTCTATATTTTTGGACAAAGATGTTGATCCAGGAACATGTCTTACTTGACAAAATCATGTCGACCGCCTCAGGTGCCTGCTGCTGAGAACACACACAACAGGACACGCTCAGGAGAGTTCTAACAGTTAGGCGCTTGGTGAATCAGAGGTAAAAATTATATAAATAATGTTCAGTTTCTAGCACAAACTGATTGTTTTGTGTCTGTAAACAGCAATGTATAATCACGAGCCGCAGGGTTTAATGTGGTTTTCTTTGTGTAAGGTTTTTATTTTTTTATCCTCTTAAATTATAAGACTGATAGACTGCAACGGTTTGAGCTAAAAATCTTCGTTTGTGTTCTACTGAAGAAACAAAATCACCTATTTCTTGGATGCCCTGAGGGTAAGCAGATAAACATAATTTTCTTTCATTTTTGGTTGAACTATCCCTTTGATTAATTTGAGTTGAGAATAAATAAACAATTTTACTTGTTTAACTAGAAAGTGGATTTTTTTTTAATTCAATTAAATTCAAGTTCATTTGTATAGCACTTTTTACAATACAATACAAATAATTTCAAAGCAACTTTACATACATTTTTGTAGTAGCTTATCAGTGGTGACTGTCAGTTTATGTGCATATGGCAGAAATGCATGGAAAAACAGACGATGAGCACTATTAACAGCAATTATTATATGATGCAATTGAACTTATAGCAAAAATATGGTAGTTCTTTATGTTGTTTCATGGTTAGCATCATCTGAGGTCCTCTGAGGGGTTGGAGTTTGTGTAAATCCTAGCGTGATATATAAAAAAGAGAAAAAGATAAAAGATATAATTAGCATAGCTGCTGTTCCAACCAAGTAAAATAAATTAGTTTAACCCAAGCTATAGAATAATAATGTGCATTTGATCAGCTATAACTGCAAAATTATGAGATGCATTATTTGAATGCTTGGCCGAAGAGATGCGTTTTTAATCTAGATTTAAACAGAGAAAGTGTGTCTGAACCCCGAACATTATCAGGAAGGCTATTCCAGAGTTTGGGAGCCAAATGTGAAAAAGCTCTACTTACTTTATTGGACTTTGCTATCCTAGGAACTACCAAATGTCCAGCATTTTGTATCCTTAGGGTGCGTGATGGGTTGTAACGTGGTAGAAGGCTAGTTAGGTATGCAGGAGCTAAACCATTTAGGGCCTTATAGGTAAGTAATAATATTTTGTAACTGATACGGAACTTAATAAGTAGCCAGTAGAGGCTTTGAAGTAATTTGATCATATTTTCTTGACCTGGTAAGGACTTTAGCCGTTGCATTTAGCTTGTTTATTGAAGATGCGGGACAACCACCTAGAAGTGCATTACAGTAGTCGAGTCTAGAGGTCATTAATGCATGAACTAGCTTTTCTGCATCAGAAACCGGTAACATGTTTCGTAGCTTGGTAATGTTTCTAAGATGGAAAAATGCTGTTTTTGTAATATGGGAAATATTAAAAATATTTCAAAAGGCAAATTGCTGTCTAATATAACACCCAGATTTTTGACTGTAGAGGAAGTAACAGTACATCTGTCTAGACGCAAACTGTAGTCTACTTGATTCGGTCTACTGTTTTTTGGTCCAATAAGTAATATCCCTGTCTTATCCGAATTTAATAGGAGAAAATTATTGGTCATCCAATATTTTAAATTTTTAACACACTCTGTTAGCTTAGATAATTTAGAAGTTTCATCTGGTCTCATTGAGATATATAGTTGAGTATCATTCATCAGCATAACAGTGGAAACTAATCCCCTATTCTCTAATAATATTACCATGGGGCAACATGTATATTGAAAATAGCAGAAGACCTAGGACAGATCCTTGTGGCACTCCATATTTTACTGGTGATAAATGAGATGACTCCTCATTTAAATAAACAAAATGGTAGCGTTGGACAGGTAGGATCTAAACCATCTTTGAGCCTGCCATTGAATACCTGTATAGTTTTGTAATCGATCTATGTCATGATCTATGCTGTTGAACACAGTTCTAAGAAACTAGCAATGAAATGAAGACTTGATCTGACGCAAGAAGTAAGTCATTTGTTATTTTAACAAGTGCAGTTTCTGTGCTATGGTGGAAATTCTTCATACAGATTATTATTATATGTTTTTTTTTGGCACAAATGAGCAGACACAACTATTCCAAAAAAATTAGACATAAATGTAAGATTTGAAATGGGTCTTTAATTTGCCAGTTCACTAGGATCTAATTGTGGATTCTTAATAAGAGGCTTAATAACTGCCAGCTCAGTGTGACGTGACTTAAAGAAGGTTATTTGATAATCTAGCCACTGTGCTTAGTAAAAACCTTGGTTCCTCTTCAGGAACTCGAGCTGCGTCGAACGCTTTTGGGGAATGCCTTTGGCAAGAACAACTCTGAATACCCAATAGTCCAACGGAAGAGCATGACGTCACAGGCGGGGCAGAGCGGTTGCTGCACTCGTGGGGTTCGCAGGTGGATCTGGCAAAGGGTATGGAGACGGGCCAGTCCTTATCTCCTTCCTCATCTGCCAGATCCGGTGCCTAAACTCTGGGTTCAGAAGCACGCTTGTCGGTATCTTCTCCCCAGGGCGAGGGGTCGACACTCCACCTCTCTTCGTCTGATGAGGTGGATATGAAGAATATTAGTAGGGATTCGCCACCCCTATCGCCCCAGTATGAGGAGCTGTTGGAGGTGGATACTCATGCAGTTGATAAATTAAAAATCGAGTGGCCTGCAGAGAAAAAACATGAACCGCAGAAAAGTTAATTAGATGAGCAGTTTCTGCGGCTGAGACAGCCACCTCCAGCCCAGAGCCTTCCTTTTCTTCCCGACCCCCATGAAGAAATAGCGAGGTCGTGGAAACACCCTTATTCGACCCGTCTCTTCGGCCCCGACTCTCAGTATGTCGCAGGGCTCGATTAGCGAAGGTACAGAGCGATGCCCCGGGTTGATCTGTCTCCCGGTTCGGCGTCGTCTCTGAAGGCTCCAGCCTTGCCCACAAAACCGTTAAAGACAACATCTATGTTAATGGGCAAGGACTATGTGGCAATAGGTCAGGCGGGGGCGTGCCTTCACACCATGGCCGTCCTCCAAGCATATCTGACTGACCTGCTGAGAGATGTAGAATGGTGCGGTGCTGGGAGCTCTTGGTTGCCGTGTAACGATATCGACTCATCGTTTGACCCTGTTAAGTGCCCAGTTGGTACAGTTCTGGAGTTTCTACAAACTAGGCTCTCTGCAGGGTTAACTCACTCCACCCTAAAGGTGTACGTGGCGGCCACAGCTGCTTACCACTTCCCTTTCGATGGTCAGTCAGTGGGAAGGCACCCCCTAGTTGCACGTTTCCTCCGCGGTGCACTGAGGCTAAGACCTCCAGTACGGTCCCGTATTCCCCCATGGGATTTGGTTGTGGTATTAGAGGCTCTCTGTAAAGCTGAAGCTCCATTCGAGCCAATTCAAGATATTTCAGATAGACATATGTGCCCGGTTGCATGAAACTCCTTAAGCTAAGAAATCCCTTAGATATAAGGTTAAGAGTACCCTTAGTGAAACTTGGGTTGCAAGAAAATTTCCTAAGGGTTTCCTTAAGGAACTTGAGGCTGTTATTAAGTTTTTCCCCTTAATTATCTAAGTGTTCCCTTAAGCGTTGCTACAAAGTCCTTAGTGACCATTTCACCTTAATAAATTTAAGGGACCAAAACAGCTCCCTTAAGCAGAGCCGGATTATCCATAAGGGCACTTGGGCCAGTGCCCAGGGGCACCAACAATTCACAACAATTAGGGGGGCACCACATGACACAAGCTTTAAAAATATTTTTCGTAAATTGTTTTATTATTAACTTGAAATTCTTAAAAGACCATACATAACTTGTTTATGAACTAACTTAACAATAATAATAATAATAATAATAATAATAATAATAATAAATTATAAATAAATAAAGATTACAACGTGACCACTCTCAGTCCCCCCCTTCCATCCCTGTCAGAGTTGAGTTGGTCCACAACAAGTACGCGCAAATATGTAGTTTTTTTTAACAGGTACAGAAAATGAATCAAAATGGACAGACGTCAATTGAGTGGTTTTGCAAAAAGAAAGTTAAAGAAAGACAAGGACGCTAGACGTTTAGCTACAATTCAAAATGTTCCAGGGAGCAAAAGTTTTTTTTTTAAACGAGTGAAGAATGAGCTCAGGACGACAATGACACAGAAGCGATTGACTGCACTCTTGCTTGCTCTCAACTTAAACTCAAAATATGATGGCTGATTCAGTGTTAATTGAAGAGGAGGAAATACCAAGGTGTGTTTTTAAAGATTGTAATAATCCCTTGGAGACCCTTGAATGGTTGATGAAAGGCTGAAAAGTATTATTATTATTATTATTATTATTATTATTATTATAACCACTTATGAAAACAATAATTGCCTTTTCGTCCTCTGTCTAGTTTTTTTTTTTTTTTTCTGTTATGTTTGTACTCTCCATACCAAAACTATATTAATACAAGTGTGATTTTAGCAAGGGTTTGGCTTTGTGGTTCGTTATGTTCTGTTTACTGTTAGAGGTAGTAACTATAGCAACCGCGGCGATCTTTGCTGTATGTTGTCAGAAACTACTGTGAAACGCTTAGTACAAACACTTAGGTAAGGGTGACAGTTAAGAGGTTTCTTGCAATGCTCTTAATGAAATCCCTTACCTCAGGGATTTTTTCTCCCTCAGGGAAACCCTCACTAAAGGAGTTTCATGCAACCGGGCACTGACCCTTAAGACTGCCCTGTTACTGGCGATTACGTCTCTAAAGAGAGTTGGAGCCCTTCAGGCCCTCTCGGTGGCCCCTAACTACTTAGACTTTGCCCCTGGTATGGCCAAATCATTCTCATACCTTCGAGCGGGTTATGTTCCTAAAGTTCCCTCTGTTACACCACAACCTATCGTACTGCAGGCCTTCTGCTCCCTTCCCTTTCGGGAGCCAGACCAGGAGAAGCTTAATTGTATGTGTCCAGTGCGAGCACTGGACGCATACGTCCACAGAGTTGTCCTGTGGAGAAAATCTTACCAATTGCTTGTTTGCTACGGTCCTCCTAAAAAGGGTTCCCCTGCCTCTAAGCAGACCGTTAGTCGTTGGATAGTCGAGGCTATCAACATCTCCTATGAGTCCTCTGGTCTTCCCCTTCCTTTGGGAGCCAAGGCTTTCTCTACACGGGGGATGGCTGCCTCTAAGACCTTTCTAGCAGGTGTGTCCCTCTTGGACATCTGCAACGCTGCGGGATGGTCCACGCCCTCTACATTTGCCAGATTTTACGATCTTGATATGCGAGCCGCTCCTGGCTCTTCTGTCCTCTTGTCTTAGCTGTGCTCTTCGGATACACACTAGGCAGGGGTTTGGTAGTCTGGCAGCGTTGGCACATCGTTCCCCAAAAGCGTTCGACGCAGCTCGAGTTCCTGAAGAGAAACGTCCCTAGGTTACGAATGTAACCCTAGTTCCTCGAAGGAACGAGACGCTGCGTCGCAGAGCCATACTCCCGGCACCCCTGCCGGTGCTTGCTTCCCTACTCGAAGCTGAAGCCAGCTACGTGGCACGTGCCTTTATAGCTTCCTGGTTGCTACGTCACCCCGCCTGTGACGTCACGCTCTTCCGTTGGACAGATTGCACACGATATTCAGAGTTGTTCTTGCCAAAGGCGTTCCCCAAAAGCGTTCGACGCAGCGTCTCGTTCCTTCGAGGAACTAGGGTTACATTCGTAACCTAGGGACAATTGTTTTGGTTATTTTCTATGAGGTTGTGGATATGCTCTGCCTTAGCAGTTTTTAGAGCCTGTCTATAGCTGGACATACTGTTTTTCCATGCAATTCTGAAAAACCTCCAAGTTGGCTTTTCTCAATTTGCGCTTAAGACTACTAGTTTCTTTCTTGAGAGAGTGGGAATTACTGTTATACCATGGCACATTACATTTTTCTCTAACCTTTTTCAATTAAATGGGAGCAACAGCTTCTAATGTATTAGAGAAGATAGTCCCCATGTTGCCAGTCATTTCGTCTAGTTCATATGTATTAATTGGTACATTCAAGTAGTTGAGATAAATCAGGCAGGTTATTTGTGAATCTGTCAGGTACGATAGCTATATCAGTCATATCAATTCCACCCGACATAATTCAATCTAGCATATGATTAAAACGATGAGTGGGCGCGGTGACATTTTGCTTGACTCCAAAAGAGTTTATTAGGTCAGTAAACGCAAGTCCTTATGCATCATTTTTAATATCAACGTGAATTTTAAAATCTCTGACAATTAGTGCAACAATGACCAATAGGTATGAGAGGAAATCTGCAAATTCTTTTAGGAATTTTGTACAATTTTGCCTTGATGGTCTATACACAGTAGCCAGAGCAAGAGATACAATAGATTTCTTTTGCATATCTGACAGTGTAACATTAAGCAGAAGTATTTCGAATAAGTAAATCCTGTATCCTGTTTTCTGAGAATATCACTATATTTTAGGGATTTTAAACATCAACAGCTGATGGAACGACAATGGCTAATAAAGTGTGATTGTGCATGCATGACTTACAGTGCTACTGTAATTTGTTACGTGTACATTGTAATGGTCTACTAAGGGAGTACAG
This sequence comes from Carassius gibelio, assembly GCF_023724105.1. NCBI lineage: Eukaryota > Metazoa > Chordata > Actinopteri > Cypriniformes > Cyprinidae > Carassius > Carassius gibelio. The sequence continues at coordinate 22,411,080 of NC_068408.1, read as the reverse complement.
CTAATTTGCTGTAGTCACTTCTACAGTATGTGACAGATTAGATAAGTAAATGTTTTGTTTTATGGCTTGCTGCATATTAGTTGTATCTGCATATGATTCCACGATTAGCCTTTTAATGAAATACAGTACATACCTATATGTCTTTAACTTAATCTACATTTAATAATTTTCCCATTTGCACAAAGATATGTCTGCAGTTGTCATCAACACCTCAAGTAGTGATGATGATGTGAAACGAGCAATGTAAGAACCCCAAACATCCTCCTGTTCCGTAAAAAGTTTAACATATGTTAATAGGGGAAGTCGTGGCCTAATGGTTAGAGAGTCGGACTCCCAATCGAAAGGTTGTGAGCTCGAGTCTTGGGCCGGCAGGAATTGTGGGTGGGGGGAGTGCATGTACAGTTCTCTCTCCACCTTCAATACCATGACTTAGGTGCCCTTGAGCAAGGCATCGAACCCGCAACTGCTCCCCGGGCGCCGCAGCATAAATGGCTGCCCACTGCTCCGGGTGTGTGTTCACAGTGTGTGTGTGTGCACTTCGAATGGGTTAAATGCAGAGCACAAATTCTGAGTATGGGTCACCATACTTGGCTGAATGTCACATCACTTTTTTAAAATGTATTTAAATTTAATTTAATTTTTCATGTTGATATTTCACATGTTAGTTGTCAATATATCTAATTATACTGTTCAAAACGAGCTTGCTAGTTCACGTCTTGTTGATTAGAGCCCCTATGGAGTGGACAGAGAGGCATAATATACTCTGTAGAGAAATCCTTCTCACAGAGCCATACAGGTTCAAGAAGGGCAGCACTGACAAAGGGAAATCCTGGTCTACTATAGCTGAAACACTGAATTGTTTCCAAGGACTGAGGTGAGGGAGAGATTCACCTTAATGCAGTTAAAATTCAAGACCAAAAATAACAAAGATGAGAGGAGTAGTGGCACATCAACACAAACAACAGAGCTTGATGAGCTAATAGAAGAAATAACAGAGAAAGAAATAGCAGCAGAGGAAAACAGAGGGAGTGATGAGAATTTAAGAAAGTTAGATACAGACAGAGCCAAAGCAAGGAAGAAGGCAATGAAAAGAATGAGCCAGACTTCCAAGATGCTTAATGATGAGGGAGAGTATAGTAGAAATAAGAAACAATGAAGAAGAAGTGGGAATGACACACGTTTTTAAGGGAGAGAGGTCAATCTGAGAGGGCTTTGAAGGAAAAAAAAACAGATCGAAGAGCAAGCAAAGACGCATATGACTGAATATGAAGCATATGATGACACATATGAAGAGCAAGCAAAGAAATGCAGATGACTGAAATATGATGCAGCTAATGCAACAACAGGAACAGCAAATGCAGGCAATGCTTATATGAAAGGGAAGAAATAATGAGATTTGTATGAAGTGAGCTTTTATTATTTACATATTTATTTATTGATTTTTTTGTGATTTCATATATAAAAAATTTCAATGTATACATTCTTTCATGTTAATAAAATATAAAATATATGAACATAATGTGACTTCTATTTAAATGTTATACATTTACAGTAATTTTATTTTTATTTTATTTTTTACAAATTTACAGTAATTTTTTATACAGTATATGTGGTCAGTTCATAAAGTACAGTGTGTGTGTGTGTGCTTTTACATAATCTTGACATAAACATAGTCTCTAATATGCGGAGGATCCAAATAAAATAGATGAGATGTCTGATTACTATAAAGGCAAGTAAGTGCATTACTTAATAAAGCAGATACTACATAAAGTTTTCCAACACTACTCAAACCTATTTTTAAGTTCTTTTTGAAGTCCATGAATTTGAAATAATTTGCTAAGTCCCCAAACAACCATTCCACAGACACTGACTTCACTCATATATATATATATATATATTTATAATTTTTTTTTTTATTTTTATTCCATCATTTGGGTGTTTAGGTGAACACTTCGAAATGGGGCTTGCAGGTTCATGCACAGTCAGCAGGGGGGATTGATGTCTTTGATGGAAAATCATGTCTGCAGATTCAATGTGTGTGTACAGGGACCTAGTGGGTATGCTGAGTCCCTGTACACACACATTGAATCTACAGACATGATTTTCCAGCAAAGACATCAATCCAGATTCTGCCAGCATCCCGGGGTCATCCTGCTTTCCTTATGTTAAAAATAAAATCATATATTATTATTTTTATTATTTAAAAATAACTGTACTAAAAACAGTTTCAGGTACCCACTGACTTCCAAACTATGAAAGTCATTGGATGGACTGTCCCTTTAACTCTAAGGGATGGCATTACTGAGCAAGTTATTCAGACTTACCTACAGGTCTATAGAGATTAAACCATTTGGAATGGCTACTGCCTGGTATTTTAGGTTGTGAATGTGCTTATGACCATTGTACAAGATCCTCTGTGTTATTCGTACAGTACCATCTAGGACGAATCCAGTAGATAATGCCTTGTTACCACGTTAATCGACTCCAGAGGGTTTTAAAATCTACACTTCAGGCTTGTTGCTTTTATTTTTATAGCTAGAAGAAGAAGAAACAAAGACCTGGCTGTAAAATGTGTATGAGCTGTCTGCCTCTATTTTATTTGCAAGTTCTAATTAAAATCCATTATGGAAATAGATCGAAATTGAAAATTTGGTTAATGCCTACTGAAGACAGCGTAAAGACCTTAAGTGCTCATGTTTGTTATGACTGGCAGGTCGGAAGTGATAAATAGTTATTAGTTAAGACAGTCAACTCTTCTGCCACTGTCTTCATGAACCTAGCAGCTCTTAATTTTAAAACTCAGCACCCTAGATGTTGCCACACATACCAAGGCTGTTAATCGTCTTGGCATCTTTGTGGTTTCTGGTCTTTGTTTTTCATGTTTCTGAGAAATTAACACAATGTTAAATGGGGATGTGAAAATAATATAACAGCACACTGTCAGTTTTTAAGCCCTGTGGTATGCATGAGAGTTCACCAAGCTGTTTTACCTTGTGTTTTGTATTCTGAATTTTATTAATAATGAAGAATTTGAAACTGCCTACAGATAAATTCATGAGAGCATTTCTGCAGGCAAAGCCATGTAAAACTGACAGAAAACAAAAGAATACAGTCACATTTTTTGCAAAGAGTGTCCGTGCCAACTAGGGAGCAGTGATGAGCCGTGCTGCTTCACATTGACAGTTGTTAAAGCAGAAGTATCTTATTTCTACAGCACCAGTGGCACCAGATGAAACTTAAAGGGGGATGCAATTTTAGGGATGTGATTTTTCCATATAAATACAGATTTCTGCATTTTCTGACCTCGGTAAGATGACTTGTGTACAGTCATGCACACAGATATTGGCACCCTTGGTAAATATGATCAAATAAGGTTAAGAAAATTCATTCGTGTTGTTAATCCTTTTGATCTTTTATTTAAAAAATTCACAAAAATGTATAATTTTATTGGATAATAAGAATTTTAAATGGGGGGAAATATCATTATGAAATAAATGTTTTTCTCTAATACTCGTTGGACACAATTATTGGCACCCTTTTATTCAATACTTTTTGAAACCTCCATTTGCCAGTTTAACAGCTCTAAATTTTCTCCTATAATGCCTGATGAGGTTAGAGAACACCTCACAAGAGATCAGAGACAGTTCCTTCATCCAGAATCACTCCAGAACCTTTAGATTCCCAGCTCCATGTTGGTGCTTCTCCTCTTCAGTTCAATCCTCTCATTTTTTTATAGGCTTCAGGTCAGAGGACTGGAATGGCTATAGCAGAAGCTTGGTTTTAAGCTCAGTGACCCATTTCTGTGTTATTTCTGAGGCTTGTGTTTGGATTATTGTACGGTCGGAAGATCCAAACATGGCCCATTATAAGATTTCTAAGAGAGTCAGTCACTTACTGATTTTTTTGTTTGTTGGTATTTGATAGAATCCATGATGCCATGTGTCTAAACAAGATGTCCAGGACCTCCAGCAGAAATAAAGGCCCACAACATCAAAAATAGAGCAGTATATTTCATTGTACACATGGGGTACTTTTTTTCTCTGTGTTCACCAAACCCATCTTGAGTGTTTGCTGCTAAAAAGCTCATTTTTTAGTTTCAGCTGATCATAAAAGCCAGCCCCATTTAAAATTCCAATCATGGCTGATAACTGAATATGCTTTAGTTTGTTTTTGAATGAGCTAGGATAATTTTTCTTGTAACCCTCCCAAACAACAAGTGGTGATGTAGGTTCTGTTTGAAAAATATTTTTTTAAAGGTTTTCTGAACCAGAGACTCAACTATTTTCTGCAATTCTCCAGCTGTGACCCTTGGAGAGTCTTTAGCTACATAAACTCTCACAGCACATTAGGATGATATAGACACACGACCTCTTCCAGGCAGTTTGTATCATTTTCTGTTGGTGGGAAATTCTTAATTATTGCCCTGATGGTGGAAATGGGAATGTTTACTGCTCTAGTTCTTTTCTTAAAGCCACTTCACCGATTTGTGAAGCCCCAATATCTTTTGCTGCACATCATAAATATATTCTCTCTTTTTTTTTTTCTCATTGTGTTGGTTGATTAAGGGAATTTGGGCTTTATTTTCCCTCCTCTTTATATTTCTGTGAAAAAGGAAGCCAGAGCTGGATGATTTCATGTTTATAATCATGCTAGAGTGCTCAAAATTGTGAATATGAATGGGAATATACTTCAGAGATATTTTACTCATAAGAATTTCTAGAGGTGCCAATAATTGTGTCCAACGAGTATTTGAGAAAAGCATTAATTTCATAATGTTATTTCCCCTCCGTTTTAAATTCTTATTATCCAATGAAAGGATACATTCTTGTGAATTTTTTAAATAAAAAAATCAAAAGGATTAACAATGCAGATGAATTTTCACAGCCTTTTTTGATCATATTTGCCAAGGGTGCCAATATTTGTGGGCATGACTGTAAATATGATTGAATTGTAATTTTGGAGGGGTTGTGATGTGACAGGATGGATATACAGAGACAAAGAAAAGCAGAACAAGCAGCTGTATTACATTAGCCCCTTTCACACATACAGTCTTTACTGGTAAATTAGAACAGGACCTTTTCGAAAATACTGTTAAATTCGTTCCGGCAAATTACCGATATGAAGTTGTAACGAAGTTGTAACCTTATCAGTAAATAACTGGTAATCTGCTCGGTGTGAACGTGTTAAAGTTTCCTTTTGTTACTTCCAAAAGTAAGATGACATTTCATCAAATGTTTTAACTCATTGGGAATAGTTTTATCAACTTGCTGAAACTTTTTAAATGGAATGGGCAAATTGTAAATAAACATCAAATCTTCATAAGACAAAACATTTCCATTTTCCTCAAACAAATCAATGACAATATATATATATATATATATATATATATATATATATATATATATATATATATATTTTTTTTTTTTTTTTTTTTTTTTACCATTTGGGTAAAAATTAAGATTTATTCCTAGAGGTGATAAGTCAATTGTTCCAGAGAAGCATTTAGTGTGGAGAAAAATTGTGATGGAAATCAATTTTCCAAGCTAATAACACTTGCTGGTAAAATTTGAATAGATTAATTGGTAATTTCCCAGGCAGATAGTTACATCTCAATAGAAAAGATAAGCCTCCAAGTTTGTTAAAGATGGACTGAGGAATAAAGAACCATAATGAGTTTTCTTTTTTTTTGACAGTTTCTTAACCAATTAAGTTTAAAAGTATTTTTAATATCAGGAGAAATGGGAGTAGTCGAGAGAGAGAGAAGGACTGCTGACGTGTGCCTGAACTGGAAGGAGTAACCCTGAAGTGATGACGATAGTGTGTTGATGTCAGAGTAAATGTCACCGTTGGTGTTTGATAAGATTTTTTGTTAATAAACTCGTCAGCAGTCCAGCCAACCCCTTGTGCACTTCCTTTCCACCCACGAACATACAGAAAGCATCTGCATGAATGGAACATTTTACACAACACTGACCGCATATACTACTCCATTTTTACAAACACAAGACCAAAAGGCGCAGCCATTTAGATGTAATTTCTAGCTAATGACGTCACAGAATTTACTGCTAATTTGAAACCGATGTATGAATGTCATTGCCTGTGTGAACAGTGCCTTTTTGTAATTACCAGTAAAGACAACCAGTCGTTCTGGTAATTTTATGGCAATTTACTGGTGTTACTATGAGAGAGGGGCTTCTTTCAAGACTGATGGCAAGAGAAAGGTGATACTATTAATACTTGATAGACTGTACATCAAGTGCCTGATGTGTGCTTGTGTAAAATATTAATGCACACAATTTGAGGGGTGCAGCCTTCCTTCCTTTAATCCTTCCTTCCTTCCTTAGCTGATCACATGCCTGATAACAAGGTAAATTAAAATGTGTCAAGACAGTCAGACATAAAAGCTAAAAGCCCAAATAAACCATCAAATATAATAAAACAGAACCCAGGTTTGGTTGATTATTAGCGGGCTCTAGCAGTTTGCTATCCTTTTTTCAGGATTGGGGGTGTTTTGAGCTGCTTGCCAGGGAAGAAAAGATATGTTGCTACCCTCATTGCAACTTCACAACTAAGTGCTAACAAAATAAATAAATACATTTTTTATTGTCTGTTTCTTGAATATTGTGTAGTATATAATGAATTTGCTAGGTTAAGTTAAAGGCAGTGTTGTTTCATCCATGTCTAGATGTTTGTCAGACAGGCTGAGATCCACGACTATTACAACAACAGGTAAATATCTTTCAGCTCAATACTGTATATGAGTGGCCTTTACTTGAGAAAATGACAATCACCCAACTGGTTATATTGTTGTCACGGTATAACATTTTATTTTCTGTATATCTGCCTTTTTCTGTTTTCTGTCCATATAAGAACGTTAGATTGTGGTGACTGACAATTTTAATGGTAACCATTCTGAAGCTGAGCAAATAGTGTTATTATGTGAGTGGATTATTGCTTGGGTTTTCTAGTTGGTTGCTAGCCACTGTTTGGCTGCTCTGACTAGGTGTAAACCTGGCATAACCAAACTTTCTTAAGTGTGTTTAGCCATTACTTAAAGTTTCTTTATGCATTAAACTGAAAAAACAAAAACAAAATAATAATAAATAATAATAATAATAATAATTACATACATAACCTTTAAATCAACAAAGGGATTTGGTATTGCTTAAAAAATATTATGGGAGAAAGTGCAGTCATTCTCATCCTGAGACCCGAGAGATTGCCTGTTGTGCATTTTATAATTGTTCTTGCTATTTGGGATATGCACATTGCATGTCATGCATCGCACACAGGATTTCCCAGTGCAGCCTTGTGCTCTGCATTCATGCATTTCATTCATAAGTTATGTTATGTCTCAAGAGGTTAATAATGCATGCTTTCTCAGCTGTGAAGTTCATCACAGCTTTTGCCTTGCTTTTCATTGAAAAGATTCTAAGAAGCTGAAGCTAGCACACACATAGTCTGCACTCAGCTTCAACATGGTTACTAATATTATTTTCCATGGTGTCATAGGAAGGAAGTCTTAAAAACAGACAGAAACAGTGAGTGACACAATTACATAACTGGGTGATTTTGCAATTTCCTCAAGTAAATGATGCTCATATACAGGAATGCATTTTTCCCCCCTTCCTGTGTATTATTGGTGATCGCTAAAGTGTACTTTAGCTAAGGGGTTTTCATTATTTTCTAAATAATCAATCGTTTCTCTGGTAGATAATTAATAGTTTGAAATATTTAAACAGATAAAATCCTACATAACAGGTTCAAGTTATGCAATACGTCTATACGTGTTTTGAAATCAAAAGGTTCTTTATCACACATACTAAATGTGGTGAGATGTCAAGATAGACAAAAGCAGAGACGAAATCTCAATTTTCACAGAAATCTCACCAAATCTTCATTTTCATCCTCTCTTTTACACAGCTAGTTGGTCTCAGTTTTTTGTGAGAGAGCATCTTAGCATTTTTCTGACAGTTACATCATACACGTATAACAACTAATGTGAATTTACTGTAAGCAACCACCCAGAAAATCCGTGGCAAACACACAAAAATGCCCTGATAGATACTGATAGATTTTAGCTTGGTATCTTGGCTTTTTCATGCCTTTTTGCACCTCACTTTCCTCATGTGTTCAATACTTTTCGATGTTTCATTCCATTTTATTACACTTAGCTTAATTTCAGGACTTATTTGTTTTGGTTTCTTTGTATGAATGGATAACTTGGGTTGTTAAGACATCTGATGAAAATTTAAAGTCAACAGCACCTTTAGAAATATATTTACTGAGAAAAATGGTGACGTGTTCAATACATATTTTACCCGCTGTGCCTGTTTTTGCTTTCTTTGAAATATGCACATGTAACTATATCATCTGTGCCACAGATATTACACATGTACTGATATAAATTAACCACATGAGGTATAATTCCTGCCTGCTCTATTTTCTTGAACTTAGGGGGTTTGGACTTCCACTGAACCCACCTTCACCTGCCTGGAGGTCTGCATGTGATCAGGAGTCAGAGAGACAGGTATAATAAAACCTGTCTGACCTCAGTTGCATTCGAATGTTTCGCTTTCTTTCTGCTCCGACGATCCAGATACAAATCTAAATTAAATCTCCTTATGACCTATTTTCATATTTAATCATCAGCACATATCTGTGTTAAAGTTTTTCTCATATCTATTTTTTTTGCATCATTGTGGGACATCATCTGGATGTGTCCTTACAAAAATGCAGTGGTGATACCACAATATTGTTTTTTGATAGTAATAGCATGGTACTAAATGACTACCATATTCTTACGTCATGGCATTTGCATCATTACCTACAGAACTTCATGCAATAACACGGTGTTCTCAAAAATTACCCATATGTGCCTCTTATTAGTTAATTGCTACTTCTGCAAGGTGTGGTTGCTAAGGAAAGCATAAATGATAGTTCTGTTTGTGTATCTTAAGGAGAGAAAAAAAGCCACCAGCAATGTTACCTCTAATCTTGCTTAGCAAAAAATAAATAAATAAATACAATAAAAAATAAAAACTCTATTGGGCGGATATTTTGGCCACCTGAGCAAAAACATGTTCTTAAACCAGACCAGTACAGCCCACACACAAGAAAGTGTGTAACTTTTAACTTTAATGTGCTATTTATATTTGATTTGACCCTTGATGTAGCTAAATGATGTCCCATGTTTATTGTGTCATGTTCAGGTTTGTCTTCTCATTACCCTCTTTAATGTTCACCTTATAAGTTGCATTCAGTTCAGTATTTGGTTGTCCAGTCTCGTTGATGTGTACGTGTGATTCTGCCTTCTCCCTACGGATTACTCCTATGTGGATTATTAAAGACTTTGTATCATCATCTTCCTCATTACATGCTCCTGCACCACACTGTGACAACTTCATGTCTTGGAATTAAGTTAACCTACCGTTCTTCCTGCATTATTCGCTATTTATAAAGACCACTTAATAAAGACACTCTTCTTTAAAAAACCAACCAACACCAACTTTATAGTGGTTTGTCTGAGCAGTGCAATTATTTTTTATTTACTAGAATTCAAATAAATGGCTTTCCCAACTCATGTTTGATCATGTTCTGTTGCAGCCCGGAACATTTACTGTTGAAGAGGTTCAAGGGTGCCCATTGTCACGGCCTTGCATCCAAAAATAGCCTGCAAAAATGTTATAACTGTGTCAACAATTTAAAATGACCATCTCAGCGTGTTTTACTGTACTTAGATTAGTTCTTAGATCTTATAAGACTGCTAAAATCTCACTGTCTGTGGAAGGCATTACAGGGATCCATTATGCAAACATCAGTAACAACCACCAAACATAGTATAACTTAGTTACAACCTAGAAAACTGTAGAAATAGCATTACAAAACCCATCAGCCACATAGCAACCACCTGGACAACCTTAGCAATGACATCTATTCAGAATTTTTTACCAACCACAATATCCTGTCAAGCACCAAATACACTCTGGTAACCACATGGAGGCATACAAACAACCTAGTATAGGGTTTCAGAATGATCCAGATAAATTAAAGATTTGGTTAGCAGTTAACATTAACATCGAGTGGTAGCATGTCTGTATGGGCAATGCTAAAGTCATATAATCCTTTAAACATCTCAACTAATACACTTGTTGGTCTCTTTCTGTCTCTTATTTCTCCCTTTACTCACTATACCACTTGTTTGCATTTTACTGAAATGGAAATACTGACTCACAATTATTCATTGTGTCAAATTCAAATTTAATTAATATATTAAATTTTTTGGGAATCATTGAAATTTTACCCTCAGATAATTTTATATGATCATTACATCTAGTATTCTCTTTTGGGCCTCATTATTTTAATTACAAATAAGCCTAAGTACAAATAAGCTTTGAAAGTTTAAATAAACTTATTCTGCCTAATTTATTTATTACCCACCTCAATGTATTGTATTCAGATTTATACTTACTCATTATTTTATTGCGTTTAACCCCTCTTTTTTCCTGTTTTGGTTATACACTTAGCCACTATTGTTTTATTTATTGATTCCCTTCTTTATTTAATTAGCTTTTTGCTTATTTTGCCCATTTATTCATTTTTAATTTTACTTTTTCTTACCATTTCTTTTCTCTGTGTATCCTAGCTTGGGAACAGCACACCTGAGCCCTTATAGGAGACATTATTGTTTGATTTGATGTGCAGCAAATAAAAACAATGCTCTTGTCAGGATACACACTGGAGGCAGAGGCAGTTGAATTCAACACAGTGTTTATTATTCCAAGAGTACATGAAAGGGGAGTAGAAGATGACTTCAGGTGCGGAATGTGTGCAGATCACTGGGTGAGTGGTGGAATGCAGTTGTGGTAGCCTAGGAATTAAATAGAGGTCTGGTGGAAGATGCATTTCTCTGCCTTCACAAACAGGGAGTCGATGGAGCACTTGAGTAACGTGATGCTGGTGTTCACTTTCATTGCGAGAGAAAATGTGTATGTTGTCAATGTAGACACGGGCGAAATGGTTCAGGAACTCTCGGAAGACCTCATCCATGAAACTTTGGAACACGGAGGGGGCGTTTACTAGGCCATACGGTATTACAAGATATTCGTAGTGTCCAGCCGGGGTGATGAAAGCCGTTTTCCAGGTTGTACGCACTTCTTAGATCTAACTTAGTGAATATATGGACGTCACAGAGCTGTTCTAGGGAGGATAGAATCAATGGAAGTGGGTAACTAAAATTCACCATTATTTTGTTTAGGGCTCTGTAGTCAATACAAGGTCGTAAACCTCCATCTTTCTTCGGGACAAAAAAGAAACTGGCAGCAGCCGGTGAAGTAGAAGGTCTAATGTATCCCTGTTTTAAAGGTTCTTTGACATTGGCATGGCCTCTTCCCAGTTCATCCCAGTTCAGAATTTTCCCGGTAGCCCAATCTATTGTGGGTTGATGTTGAATTAACCAAGGGCGGCCTAGAATGATCTCCGCTGGGATGTTTTTTGAGGACAAATGGGGTGAATGATTCATGAGTATTCTCTACACAGAGAGTGACGGGTGCGATTTGTGATGTCACGTACCCCTTGTATATCATCTTGCCCATCACTGCATAGATTGAGTACAGTTTCGAGGTTCGGGTCCTTCGGGGGTTGTGTGTCTTTGCGAGTTTCCACGCAAATGAAGTTGCCGGCCAATCCGGAGTCAACAATGGCAGTGGCAGCAATGTAGAGATCTCGATACCTCAGTGTCACACAAATAGTTACCGGGGTTGATACAGAGGGTTGAGGAAGAACTGAACTCACCAATACCCACGGGGCAGGAGATGGACAGGTTCATATAAAGTGGTTTTCACTTCCACAGTAGAGGCATGGTTTGAGCTCTAGTCGACGATTTCGCATTATAGGTGTCAGTCGTTTGGTTTTTACCTGCATCCGTTCAGGCTGCGTCTCAGGAATTTTCTCAGGTAGGTGCTGATGAGAAACAGGAGATGGGGTGTGAGTTTCATGATAACAGGACTATCCCTCAGATGAACTCGGTGGGCTTGCTGTATGAATTTTTTTTTTTACCCCGGTAAACCGTCAGAGGTGCCTTCTCGTTCCATCCACTTGCTGCGGCCAAAGTCCGGAATTCTAGAGAATAACCAGACACAAATTTCTTCCCTTGACATAGATGAGACAACTGATCACTGACCAAAGAGTCTCCCACCGGGCGCCCAAACACCTCTTTAAAGTGACTGATGAACTTCTGTAAAGATGAGGTGACTGCAGACTCCTGAAACCACAGTGCTTCAGCCCATCTCAATGCAGCCACCGGATAACTGTTGGATAATGAATGAGATATTTGATCTTCCAGTGGGGTACTGATGTGCGTGTTGCTCCAGTGCCAGGGAACATTGTAATCCATTGCAGTCCTCCTCCCGGCCAGAGAAAGGTGCTGGTAGAGAGACTGTGTTCACACCAGTGTTGGAGCGTGTTTGCGGAAGCGCCATCCTCAGGCTGTGCTGAATTCATGTCGGTGTGGGTCAAGCCTTCTGACAGGATACACACTGGAGGCAGAGGTAGTTGAATTAAACACAGTGTTTATTATTTCAAGAGTACGTGAAAGGTGAGTAGAAGATTATTTCAGGTGCAGATCACAAGTCCTTGACAGCTCTACTCATAGTAGGGCATAACAGCAACAGAGCCTGCTTGTGGACCCATCTACTCAATTTACTGTATCCGTCCCTTCTCTCCTGTTCTCTTCTGCTTCCTTTCCTCTTCACTTTTCAAATTTACAGGGACTTGTAAGAACCATCAATCAATTTTAAGTGAATGAAATATAGAAACGTGTGAAAGAAGACTAATCATCCTTATAAATTTGATTGTAATCAACCCCTCCTTTGTTCTTCCTAACCTCCATACATTTGCAATCCAAATGTTAGCATCTCATCCAAAGCTAAGATCAATTTAATAGAGATAAGTGTTGAACAACTGTAGCTTTTGCAGCCCCACTGGTGGGCGGTCCAACTGTAAGGTGTATGGTGCCAATTCAGTCAGAGTAAGAAAAGAGATGTCAACATTGTCATTGTATTATTTGGTCTAAAACAGAGATTTAATAATACTGTTTACCTTCTTGATAACAACATTCAATTGAGAGAGAAAAAAAGAATTTATCTAACAGAAAAATAATTTTCTTATCATTGAATTAGTTTTTCACCTCTTTCTTTTTTTCCCTCTTCCTTATTAGATTGAAGTCTTCACATTTCTAGTCTACTAAGACACCCTGAGACCAACACAATCTTCACCACACTTCACTTAGTGGTCCACAATCATTGATACAACACTTAGTTGTCCCACCGCCACAGACTGCAGACCCTATTGCCCATGGGGAAGATGTTAAAAATTGGCTGAGAGGCATGACAGACAGCCTCACCCCCAAGACATTTGAACTGTTATTATTTTTAGTAATAATCCTAATTCTGAGAAGATTCCTGAGAAGCTCCCTAAACTATGGCTTCACAACCCAACTGAAACTGAGTGACAAGCACATCATCAACCTTCAAGAGGAGTTTACATGTGCTCAACGCCACATAGACAAGCTGGAGAAAGTTGAAAGTTCAAGATCAAATCAAAGCACCCAGTGAGAGGGAGCAGGAAACAATGGAACAAGTTAAGAAGCTCCAAGCAGCCCTGGCAGCAGCTCAGCTCGACCAACAACATGAATAGGCTGCCCAGAAAAACCTGGTAAAACAGACTCCAGAATGCCAAACAGCTACTAGAGAGAGCCGAGAATGACATCAGAGACAAGAATTCTGAAATCAGTGCTTTGGAAGACCACCTTGAAATGTACAGAACTGAAATGGAGAATCTGACCCAACTAGACGATACAAACGTTGAGCTCTACATGGTCAGAAAATAACTCAAATATGCTTATAAGCTGAAATGAGAGCCAAGAAAAGTAAAGGATCTATCAGCCTCACCACTGCTGAGAAGAGCAGAGTACCACGTCCAAGAACTGGCATATGACGAAAGGTGTGAAGGGACACAACCCAAAACACACACCTGCCGTTGCCACACAACCCTTTCCCGCCAATGATAGAAAACCTCCCATCCAAACAGACCTTTGAGCTACATATGGGATGACAATCAAAGAACTCAACAAGCTGTTTTAAAACATCAGCAAGTTCAACCCGAACTCCACAGAGGGCCACGGCATCCAGGCATACCTGCAAGATATTTTGTTTCATCTGGAAATAAGACCCTATGTGTCTGACAGAGACAGGTTATATCTCCTTAGAGCCACATCCAGTCCCGGGATACAAAACTTTCTAGATCGACAGCCCAGTAAAACAAAGTCAAACTACCAGCTACATTGCAAGGTCCTGATTAAAGAGTTTACAGACCCTGAGTCTAAACATGAACTGTTAACTGCCTTGAAAACCAAACAAGGTCGACAAGAGGCTCCAAAGGTTACAACAAGCCTACTTTGGAGCACACAACAAACCTGACCTTGAAGAGGATGTGAACTTTAAAAGCCTCTTCCTAAAGAATCTGCACCCTGGAATCAGCAACCATCTAGGCGTCATGGCCTGTCCATGCTCCATGACCATCCAACAGTTGTGTGACCTAACACAGAAGGCCTATAACAAGCAGAAGATGTCCTCAAAGAAAGGTAACAAAACATCCACACTCTTGAACTCCATCACCAATGACTTGCACTAGACGACACCCAGTTGTCCTTATGTTCAAAGAATGGCACAGAAACTGTCTTTTACAGATCTAGATGCACCAAAATAAACTCAAAAAGATTTATAAACAAATATCAGTCCATTGCTTAACTCCATATTATAAATGTAACCCACACAGTTTCTAATCACTTATTGTGTATGTCTTTTTAATAACTACTGTATAGCTTAAAGGTTCATATTAGTGGACGAACGATAAAGTTTTTTTGACAGCTGATGTCAATGCTAATATGTTGACAAGCAGGGGGTCAGATAGCCGATATAAATCCAATGTAATTTTTTAAAATTCTTATTAATACTTCAGAAACTGTAAACATTTGACAATTAATTAAAAAAAGCATAAAATAAACATATTTGCATAACAAAGATTTTTTTCACAAATAAATAAATATTTAATACAAATATAATTAAAAAGGAAGTAAACACTGTAACCAACAGGGCACTCAGTATTCTGGGTTTGTGTGCATCTAAGCATTTTACTTAGAGCACACAAAGAAAATTACATCAATATGTCAGTGGGCAAATGCATAAAGTGCAGCATAATTTGAAATCACAAGTTTAAGTTAAGTTTTGAAGCATTCAATTCACATGGATCGACCATCACACAGAGAACACGCGATCATGCTGGATAAAAATGCACACTTCACAAGATCTCACAGCTGGATTTGACTAAGCTTGCAAGGTTTGTGAAATTAAATGTTCATTAGGCATTCAAATATTTGTTTAAATTACATAAATGTGTATTTGCTTAATGGTGATGACAAACAAGAAAGTATTATAATGTTTGCCTATTACTAATAATATAAAAGCAAACATTATAATACTGTTTGTATACATTACATCCTTTGTTCAATTCTATCTGATTATTATTAGACATACTTTTATCTGTATTAGACAGATCTGTTAACGACAACAGCAAACAAGAGGGAGAGTGTGAACCCTGTTTGCTGTTTGGCATTTTGCAAATATCGGCCGTTTTTTTCTGTTTGGTCAGTTCCAGATTCTGAGCTGAACTGGTGTATCTATTATAATTTTAATCTCAATGAGGAACTCAATGCAATGGTTAATTAAGTGATTGACGGTTGTACATGTCTATGCAACTTCTATTATTGTTATAAACTTGGGATTTCACATTTTCATTCTCTTAAACTCATTCTTTCCTACGTGTGTTCATGTGTTAGAGTATCTTGTGTGTTGTGCTTACAAGTTAATGTCTAAAAATCTTGTTACTGTGATAATTAATAGTTTTTTCACTATATTCTCACGCGCTCCCGTATAGCAGAGCACTGAGAGCACAACAGACATTCACTGATCAGAGCGAGAGCGTCGCGAAATGTCACAAAAGAAATGTGTTTTTGGTTGCCAGGGCAAGACAACCCTGCAAAGATTACCAAAAAAAAAAAACAGCATTAAGGGACCAGTGGATGGAATTTATTTTTACAGAGCATCAACGGAGTTGTGCAAGTGTTTTTGTTTGTTCCCTGCATTTCGAAGATGCTTGTTTTACAAACAAGGCCCAGTTTGACGCCGGATTTGCACATCGTTTATTTCTTAAGGATAATGCAGTCCCAACGAAAAAGGGTCATGATCGTGTGTTGGAACCGCAGGCGGTGAGTAAAACTGCTTCAAATATCTCTGTTGTTTACTTAGCTGTCGGCGCGTAAGCACATCAAGTAAACAACATGCGATGTTGTCATCAAACTGCACTTTCCACATGTACAGCTTAAAAAAATAAATAAAAAAAGACGACATAAAGTGGAACTTAGTCATTTTCCAAAACCGCTAAGCAAATATATACAGTTTCAGTACATACCACATAGAGACGTCGTTGCTGATGCTGCTCTTGTTAAATTTCAGCCTCTGGATCTGATTCTGGATCATAAATATACGCTGAATCTGACTGTTAGCCATGGTTTGTTATGGATGTTTTTTTCCTCACGGTAATGTCACAGCTTCCAAACGCTCTCAACGCAAAAGCCTACTCGCGCTCGTGATTCTTTAGCTCCGCCCACACATCACGCCTCCAGCCGGCCGTTTTTTTCTGGGAAAAATCGGTACAGACTATCTTTCTCTTATGAATATAATGAAACTAAAGACTTTTTTGAGTTATGAAGGATGGAGTACTACTCTATAGGTACTCAAGATTAACAGGATATTGAGTGAAAACGAGCATTTCACCCCCCTTCTAAATGATTCCCTTTTAGCTAAATGTACCCGTTTTCCTTACACTAGCAACCACAAAGCAATGCACTAAAAATCACCCAGCTCACACTAGCAACCACATAACAACAAGTCAAGACATTTTCTGTCTGTCATCCTCCTTTTCTTATTTTTATTTGTGTGAGATGGTGAATTTAAATAAATTAGAGTGTATGGGTTTGTTTAGAATTGCTTGTATTGATTTTTAAAGGCGATGAGAGCCGGTCTGCTAAATAACTCATACTGCCACTTCTTTCTCTCAGGAGTGGATGATTTCTGAACCCAGGGCCATTAGCTAGGCCTCCCAATGTTGTTCCTGTCAGGAGACATCACTGCGATTCCTCGCCAAGAACAGATAACAAAAGGTCTTTCACAGCTCACACTTCTCATCGCATTAGCTGGAGATGGCATGCTGAAGAAAAGCAAACCCGAAGCTGAGCGACATTCATGCTTCTCTGGTTAATGCAGGTTTCCAACATACACAAGAGTTTAGAAACAGCACTGACAGGTGTGTGTGTGCAACAGATGATTTACTTTATTGTTCAGAGATGCATGCTTTAAAATAATAGGTCTATATTTCTAGGTTTCTATCTGTTTATTTCCTTTAACTTGGCAAACCGTAAACAGACACTATATCACAGTCTAGGTGTTCAGGTTAGGAGCTGCTCTGACAGTTTTATATGCTTCAGGGCTTTTGTTGCCATGCTGGCTCTGTTCTCAGTCACAGTTGTGAACAAGTTGTGAACCGACAAGAGTCTATTGGCTCTGTCTGGGTCTGATAGTGGGACACATGACGGAGAGTGTGCAGATTTTATCTTGAGGTGATTTTTACACTGGTGCTGTGGCCTAAACCAGAGGAAATAATTGAGTGTAGCAGATCTGATTAATCTGCTGTGTCCAGAGCAGGGAGAAGAAATCGCTCCTAAGCCAATCTAAGTTTACACACTTCAATAAGAAACTGTATAAATGCATTTCCTCATCCCCAATTATCACTTCCCAAACTGTCTGGGAGAACAAGGCCAATTAGAGAGTCAAAATATTGGTTATTAACATGCAAACACTTACATTGTGGTAACGACTGAGAAACAGCATTGGAACATGTGTCGAGCATGAAATAAACACAAACTCAATCTTAAAATGGTCTTTATACTTATAGCCTTCAAAACTTAATTTCATGAGCATATTAACTGAGATCTGAAAATTTGCATGCACAGAAGTTATATACCAGCATTTATTAGCCTGACCTTGTGTGAGTCTGACTTCTGTGTCAGCTTTTATTATCAATTCAGACATATGCTAAAGAGACAGGCATAAGCATCTGTCCGGATTCATTTATATAAGCCCCTGTGAGATTAAATGGTTTGTGAATCTATGGCCAAAACCATTTTAGGACATTAAAATCATTGTGTAATGTAGGTGAGTAGTCTTAACATGTTTATTTAAACCGGTTAGATGAGCAGTGCAAAGGCTCTGATATAATTATACAGGCAACTCGAGTTTACAGTGTGTGCAAAATTATCAGGTACATCGATACACATTGTACCAATTTCAAGCCATGTAAATCTTAATAAATGCCATTAATTTAGTATGTAATCATGTATAATTGTTAACAAGTGCTTAAATCACTAGCTAAAATAGTAAATTATATATATATATATATCAGCACCAGTTCAAGTTAGACAACAACAAGCCATTACAATAAGCTAGACAAACCTTTCAGGGAAGGAGATGGACTTAAAATGAACTCCCAAAATGTACTTCCAGATCCTGGAATATAAATTTCTCAAACAGTGGTACAAGAGAGTGGTGCTAGTTCTACCAGAAAGACTCGGGAGATGAAACATACGAAGCATACATTTATTGACAACTCAGCAAGCATAATACATTTCTTTAGTGAATAGCCCGGTCCCTGGTTCGTAATCCGAGGGTAGCTGAGCTGCATTTTCTGCCTGAAGGCGAAGGCAGGGGCGCAGCCGACCCCCCAAAATTAGGTGGATTATGAAACCACCAGACGGGGCCGCCTTCCTCCCAAAATAAATAGATGTAAGTATACAAACCAGTTGTGAATCCTAAGGTTCCTGGAAGATATAAAGAGAGAGTTAGCATGATAACGTTAGATTAAACCTCATGACTATGTTTAAATGAAATGTTTTTTTTTTTTTTTTTATATGTAAGGTTTTTTTTTTTCCCAGACATGTATAGGCCTCAATAGACCATACAGAAATGGCCACGATAGGCCGGACGCAGACAGGCCTCGATAGACCATACAGATAGTTGTAATTTTTTTTTTTTTTATAAATACACCACTAGTAACACCACCACCAGTAATTGCATGAATTTACCTGATTTGTTACAGGAGAGCTTGCTGAGCTTCGAGAATGGTCAGGTCTGATGTATGATTCGAACACTGAGGAAGACCATCTGCCCATGATCTTAATAGCTGATGTAGAGATTCCTCGTTCAGCTGCTGAAGTAGCTGGCCCAATTCTGAATAGTGGCTGGTATAGAGAGAGGGGGATAGACTGCAGCTTTTGAGAACAGTGGTTAAGTGAGTTCTAAAACAGGCCTTGGAAAGGGGTGCTACGTTAGGTTAAGTAAAGAGCGGTGCGTTTTTAGAAGTTCTAGGCCGGATTTTAAGGAATTTCACCATGGCTGAGAAGGGACAGAAATTATTGATTTTTGAAATTGTTAAGGTAGCACCAGAACCTTGCGCATCAGTTTAGAGTGCTTAAGGAAGAGTATGAAGAATTTAGGTCCGAATCGTAGATCTTAAAAGGAAATGCCACTAGCAGGATCAAATTAATTAGTTTAGTTTTTCTGATGATGTCAGTTTGACAGCATGTGCAGAACCTCCTTAATGCACCCCTCCAGCCGTTAGTTTGCGATGAGTGAGATGGAGACCAGGAGCGCAAACAAACCATGCCCGCTAATTAATATTCGGTTTAAACTGGAGATATGTCACTACTCTGAAATAAAGTCAGCAGCAACTTCCGTGTCACATGGACTTAAGATGCCTACTGAGCATTGAGCCGAATCTTACCTACGACTCAAATGAAAGGGTCCATATACACATCAGCTTGATAGATCCAGTGTTCATAATAGCGCTAGTCCAAGAGTAAGCCATGTAAAGATGAGAGCAGCGGTTCTCTGCATCTGCAGCCATAGAATCCCATTCCAGAACGAAGCATTCAGGAATAGACGCAAATGAAAATGACTGAATAAACAAAGATAGCATAGGATTAAAACAACAAATCTTAAGTGTGCTAGACGAAGCATATTTTTACAGAAATGCGAACAATCCTTATCAGTATAAAAGATTGTAGCCTATTACAAGCCTTAAAATGCCTCATTACTAAGGAGTTATTCAAAACATTGCATGCACTATGATCAACATCTTAATTATGCAGTGCGAGTCTGCTAGATAAACAAGCACGAAATTCCCAGTGCTTTATCTTGAACGTGTGAGTATAAAGCCTTGAAGAGAATAAAATGAATGCCCAAACGCCACAAGTGCATAGAACAAAAAAAATGATACTTATAATGCTGTAGACCGATGAAGTGATGGAGGCGAGATGCCGAAAGAGACCGGCAGCTGGTCCGGAGAGACTTCATTCGTGCAGGTACACGTGAGCGTACAGATGAATAATTGTTGATTGAGACCAAAGTCCTTTCAGGTGTTGAGACCCAAGCAGCACTGACACGACATCTCGGAAAGCGTTGCCAAAACGTTTTTTTTTTTTTTTTTTTGCTGCGGGTTGCTATTCCTGTCCGGGGTTTGAGGTGACCCCAATAATGTCATATATAGCCCCTAGAATGTGAATTCTTCCGAGAAACCCCTTTTTGAAACGTGATTGGGCTATTTTTAGTAGTAACTGACGGTTTTGAGAAAACCTGGCAACCCTGGAAAGCACACGAAACTCCGCCAATGTTTCACATCCTCTGCCGAGAAAAGCCAAAGCTTGTATATCATCCAACACGAACGACCGCAGATAATCACCACGGCACGGAGCAAAGCCAACGATCTCGTGTGCATCTTAGAGGAACGTCAAACTCGCGATAGTTTGCTGGACGCAAACTTAACTATAGCGAGTAAATCAATAAACGCGACAGCTTGAGCAAGGAACAATCGCATCGGAATCTGCAGTTGTTATCACATCGACATCTGCGAACTCAAACATGTGTAAGTACGATCTTTTATACCAAAGTATAAAGACGTGATTGGATAATGATGAAGGTAATTAATGACGAAGTAATTGAGTCTTCCTGGCAGAACTTAGGCTAAAGCTTTCATTTCCTCAAAAGTCACTGTCAACCTAACTCTCTATAAAGCATTTAAAGGGGTCATATAATGCTAGTTCAATTTTTCCTTCATCTTTGGAGTTTTACAAGCTCTTGGTGCATAAAGCGAGATCTGTGACATGAGGAGAAAAACAAATAGAAGACCATCAATGTTGTCAACTGGCTTTCCTGGCACATGTTGTTTTACAGTTGAAAAACAAAGTATAGCAACGTATATGGGTGATTTTCTCTGCTTTCATGTCATGTTTGTGGCTATAGGTAAATAATCCTAATTATAAAAGTTTGCGATAAGCACTGAATAGAACCACACCCCCTGATAGTTCAGGGGTGCAAATCGGGCCTAAAATCAGCCTTAAAATTGTCTAGTGTCCAGCCAGGCTTAATTGATTTAAAAAAATAATGAAGGAATAGTTCATGCCTGTCCATGAAACAGCTTTGAGTCAATTGCCCAATTACTTTAGATCGCTTGAAAAAAAAGGGATGGGGGGTGGGGGGAACAAATTATAGACTTGTAATTCCTTAACCTTTCCTCCAATTTTGATGTGAATACCCTGAAATGAAAGATCAGAGAGTGCACTTTAAGCCCATATTCATTAAATAATTGTAGCTTGAATATGTTTTGGTCAGCAGCAAAAAAGAAAAAAAAAAAGAAAAAATGAATTTGCCAGTGTCCAAAAATATATGGACCTAACTGTAGATCCTCCCTGGTTCAGAGCAGGTAATTTCTCCTGTTGGGTCATCAGTGGACATCTGGATGGCACTAATGATGATGGCTGGAGGGATATTGGGCTCTGGAAGTGTTGACTGAGGTCCTGGATTGTGCATGTAGGAAGGAGAAGCCACCTTGAAGTTCTTCTGTACTGGTCCATAGGTGAATGTCACGACCTGACTAGTCTAGGGTTGGTAAGGCTGATGACAAGAATGAAATAAAAAAATAATTTTGCTCCTTCTCTCAAAATTTGATCTGTCTGTAAAGCTGCAAAGACTAAAATCTTTAATCCAAAGAGATATTCTTTATAAAAGTTAAGACTCATACACACACCCCTAAAATGTCTCGTTCTAACACGCCCCTACATCTCTACGTCACCATGTGAGAAGATTTGTATAACGCCACTCAGATGTTCACGCAAAGAAAGAAGTCGTAACTTTTATTCTCGTTTTAGTATTGTTGTTGTCGCCGCCACCATGTCATATAGACACTGTGTGTTTCACTGTGAAAGCTTTGTTTGTCTTCCAAAAGAGGACACGACTAGAAATCATGTTTATGTCACGTTAATAATGGGTTTTATGTCTATGTCTCGTAGCTCCATCTGGACAGGGCATCACAATATGTTAAGGGGCGTAACATTTCCGTCACATGCTTGAGGTACTCGGCCAATCACAATGCATTGGACGGCTGGCCAATCAGAGCACACCCTGCTTTTCTGACCAGAGAGCCTTGTACAAATCTACACATTTCAGAAGTCAGGGTATAGAGGAGAAACAATAATGTACAGTATGTAGAAAATAATGTTTTTTTTTTTTTTTTTACTTTAAACTGCACAAACACATTTCATTACACCAAATACTACAAATAATGTTATTTTTAGCAGCATCACGTGACCCCTTTAAAAAAATAAGTCTTCATGTATTTCACAACAATTTAGCTTGTGATTCTTATGAAGTGGGGGATCATGTTTCAATATTTCTTGCCTTGTCTGCGTCAATTGCCTTGTGGTTAGTGTGTCAAACGTACAGTATAACGCAATTGTGCTTGAGTCTGATTCCCGTCACAAGGTCCTTTGTCAATCCTGCTTCACCCTCTCTCCTTTATCCTTTTTCTCACCCTATGTGTGTCTCTGTGTGTGTGTGTGTGTGTAACCCTGCTGCCCAAATGAACATTTCCTGTCCAATAGCCAAGTCTTAATATTGCAATCTGTATATTATTGCATCCTTCTAATGGGCATTTATTTATTTAATTTTTAGTGTGTTAAATATCTTAATAATAAAAAATTAAGCAATTTGGAATATAAGGCGTTTTTCACTTACAGCCCTTGTTAACAATTATATATGATTTATATATGATAATACACAAAATTAATTGACTTGGAAAAAAATATGATCAGAATATTGACTTGCCTAATAATTATGCAAATACTGTTACAACATCTTGAGTAATTTCTTGTGCAGTCAAACCTTTATATCCATCTTCCTTCTAATTTCAAATTCCAATTATAGTTCAGACTGATGCTGGTTAGTGCTGGTTTGGTGCTTGTCTTGCTGGTGGACCAGAATAGTCTTGCTTTTCAGCAACAACACTTAGCTAGTGATGCTAGATAACCAAAACAAGTTGTGCTGGTTAAGAAATGGCACCATCACACCAGTATCCCATGTTTAAGACATACATGTAAAACACATATTGATTTATGAAAATTGTTTTGACAGTTAATAATTGACAGCTTAGTTTGAGTTGTGATTTTCAAACTGTTTACATGTGGCTGTCGTAAATCATATATTTTACTGCATTTATAGTGTATCCTAATTTAATATATATTAAAATAACATGATTTATGGTTGCATAAATAAAGATATGACTCATTCATCACATTAAAACATTCTGATAACCTTACATCTGCCACCTTTCCTTACTTTAGCAGCATTCACACATTTATAATTTTTACATCTTCCTAAAATTTCACCCAAAAGCTGAATATCCCTACCTTTTTGTGATTAGTGTGTGTGTGTGTGTGTGTAAAGAGAGAGGGGGGGGCTTAATGGGATTTTTTTAACTGAAACTAGCCAGCTGACTGCAATTTAAATCTTAATGTGGTTTGTTGACCCTAAAATGTTCTGTGTCAGTTGAAATGTCATAAAAAATTTGTTATTAGTATGCTTGGATGAATTTTTGGATATTAATCATCTGAAACTGATGAGGCAAAGTGTAATTATATGGTTTCTTATTTAAGCAAGTCTTATGTTTATGCATATTGAGGTACTTTTATTCAAAACGACTTGAAGAACATTGCTTTAACAGTATACATTTTGTCAATTTATGCATGTCAGTTTATCCCACGAGCAGTTTATCCAATGTGCATACAAATGCATAAATCAAAAATGGCAATCATACATAAGTAGATGTCAAATACAAAAGAGGACATCCAGAAGTGCATATATGTACTTCTAATGTTGTTGCTCCAAAACGTATAAGCAGGAAGTTACTGTAGAAATAATGACATTACATCTTCATTGTCATACAACTCTTAAAGCATTTCAATTACGTCAAGACTGTATAATGTCGCCTCTAGCAAGCCTACTGTCTGAATCATCACAAGCAGTTACAAAGTACATAGAAAATGATTGATTATTGATTAACTTTAAAATGGACATACAGGTGCCTATTATGGCACACTATGGCTGTTGTCACATTATTCAGTAATTGTTGGTAATTGAGAGGGTTACCCCTCTATATTGTAATTAGCATTAGAAATAAGTATTGCAAATGTGTCTTGAGGATTTAATTCAATATGGCTGGAGTGTCAGCTGATATAAACATTACTAAAGTGAAGGGGCATACAGTCAACTATGGTGACCCATACTCAGAATTCATGCTCTACATTTAACCCATCTAAAGTGCACACACACACACACCGTGAACACACACCTGGAGCAGTGGGCAGCCATTTATGTTGCGGCGCCCGGGGAGCAGTTGGGGATTCAGTGCGTTGCTCAAGGGCATCTCAGTCGTGGTATTGCCAGCCTGAGACTCAAACCCACAACCTTAGGGTTAGGAGTCAAACTCTCAAACCATTAGGCCACGACTTCCCCAAAAGGTCAATCTAGTGTGTGTGGTGTAGACCTTGTCAAGTGAAAATCTTTCTGGAAGTGTTGTGGTCAACTTAGTTTCAGACTGAAGACATATAGGTAAGCCATTTGGCAGCAATGTATGCCGAATAATCTAGTCACTTTTAGGTTTGAGGAAGTTTCTTTGAAGAACAAAAACAGGAAGTTAAAAGACTATATTCTGTTTCAGCAAGATGTTATCACGCGCATAAGTTCGTTATATTTCTCGCCTATGCAGTTAAAATCAGACCACAAACAGGAGTATCTGCTATCTGAGAGGAAATTGTTTACTAAAGTTTACTAAAATAATAATTTTATCATTTATTCACCCTTATGTTCCAACATTATTTTTAGATTGACTTAACCTAAAAGAAGATATGAGACATGTTTCAGCATGTTGTTGTTGTTTTTTCAGTGCTAACCAAAACAGTTTGGTTGCCAACATTTTTAAAATATAATCAGATGACGGTCGCACACCGGACGAGAAGCGCCGCATCGCGTCGCGCCACATGTAGGACAACTCAAAGGAGCCTTTGAAGTGCAATCTTCCCCACTGGCAGTTAAGAGATCCTCTTCTGCTTCCACACTATTCTTCTGTTCTAGTTATGACAACATGATTGGAGCCAAATTTATACCAACCTGTATATATGCATGTTTGTATGCATTTGGGCGACTGCTGCAACACTGGTATTGACAGCTTATTATTGCTGTTACAGCTGCTATGTGACCATTGGTAAATAAACATTTTTAATTTGTGTTAATTTTGTTGACGAAAACTTTGACAGAATTTTTTTCCCATGACTAAGACGAGATGAAGACAAGATGGTAATAAGGTCAATTAATGATAACAATGACTATATCAACATGCAATTTCGTTGCTGAAATAAGATAAGACAAAAATGCTTTAATTTGAAAGGGAACAAGCGTTCTCACAATATCTCATTCCCGAGTGTCCATTTAGAATAGCATATCTGCACTTTATTTTTAATGACCGATAAAGCCTGCATTCAGACTGATATGCATGTGCTGCATGCATGCTTTCTGCATCACTTTTAAATTGTGGTAAATATACGTCCCTCAGATAGAACAGGCAGGTTGTCCATGCGTGACAGAGCAGAATAAGGATTTTGCAAAGTGGAAGCGCAGTCCTTAAAGGATGTTCAGACAGAGACATTGCATAAGTCGTTTATATTTATTAATATAATAAAAAGCCTATAATAAATCAGTAGCCTTGATTAGGTAAAACACACCAGAATCCACATTCTATTGATTTGTGCTTACTTGTGAAAGTGCTATCCTTGAATGTTCTCAAATAACAACAATCATTATGATAATTATAATGAGCAAAAATATTTTTTTGTCAGTTACGCATTATACATATGATGATGAAAAATGTGACTAAGATTTAATTGACTAAAACCTGACATTTCATTGACTTAAACTTGACCAAACCAAAACAGGACAAGGTTGACTAAATATGACTAAAATTTGAGTAAGACTAAATAAAAAATGGATGCCAAAATTAATTCTGCTTTAAAGTTAATTAATAGTAATCTTATTTTGATAAAATGTTGAGCTTTCTTCGACTAAAGCTAGACTAAAATAGATAAGATTTTCTTAATGTTGAGACTAAGTCGACTGGAAGTTTACTAAAACTAAACAGGATAATTATGATTAAATATGATTTAAACTAACAAGGACATTTACCAGGGGACTAAAGGCGGTCGCACACTGGACGAGAAGCGCCGCGTCGCGTCGCGCCACATGTAGGACAACTCAAGGTATCGCACACCGGACGCGCACATATGCGTGAGCTCAATTTCGCAGGAAGATGGGAGAATTTTAACTTCATCTATTATTATTATTTTAAATATATGATTTTAATTGATAAAAGCTGAGTTTTGAACGTTAATTAATGAAAAGAATCTGTGTTATTATAATAAGTCTGTTATTGTTTTGTTGTATCTGTTGTCTAGGCAACTGTGCAGCTGAAAACGTAACCAAACACTTTGTAATGTTTTAATTGAATGAAACAAGTGTACTGTATTTTAATTTCAGTTTCAGTTTATAACAACTGGGTTTTTTAATATAAAACTATGCAGATGGCGCTCTGTGGCGCGGCAGAAATTTGAACAGCGTTCTGAGTCGTAGCTGGGCACCGCGGACAGACGCCGAATGGCGCCACCGGTGTGTGTACACCCATAGAGAATGTGTTCGAATTTTAAAGACGTGGGCCGACGCGGCGCTTCTCGTCCGGTATGCGACCCCCTTAAGACTGAAATTGAAAATAGCTGAAAAAAAATTTGAATTTTAGAAATTTGAATTAAGCATAAAGATAATGTCTGTTGATTTTAGTATGCTACTTGATATCAATATTTTTTAATTAATTTCAATTAATGGCGAGGTAAAAGACTCTTTGTTTAGTTGGCAAAGCTCAAGGGATTTAAAGGGTTACTCAACACCAAAATGAAAATTTTGGCATTAATCACTGACCCCCATGTCATTCCGAACCCGTTAAAAGTTTAGTTCATCTTCGGAACACAATTTGAGATATTTTCGATGAAAACCGAGAGGCTTGTGACTGCCCCCTCCAAGAGGGTCTGGCTGCAGATTTTCGCGTTAAGCATTTTTCCATATATAATTAACTGTCTACAACTCGTTTATATCACTGTCTTTGTCCATTAAGCTACATGTGTTTTATTTATAATGATTTTCTATAGGAGGAAAACGTTCAATGTACAATTTAACGCACTGCGTTCTGTACTCGTCTGCTTGCCTGTACGGAGCTGATCCTTTTAAAATCACTTAATGCATTTCATAATGCACGTTCATATTTGCTGGTCTGTATATATGTTGAGTCAACAACAAGACATATAGGCTATGCCTACTGAATTGTCTTTATCATCTTAGTCTGTTATTAGGCCACATTAAGCGTTCGCATTGTGTTCTGCTTGCAT
This sequence comes from Carassius gibelio, assembly GCF_023724105.1. NCBI lineage: Eukaryota > Metazoa > Chordata > Actinopteri > Cypriniformes > Cyprinidae > Carassius > Carassius gibelio. The sequence goes on along the minus strand of NC_068408.1, from coordinate 22,383,092 downwards.
CTGCTTGCCTTGATGTACATTAAATAATAACTATATATCGAATTTGGTCTTTTAATTGAATTTAACGCTTCCTAATACATTATGCCATATTAAGTGTTTGTTTTTTCTACAGGAGGAAAACGCTTAACGAAAGGCTTTGTATAGTAGTAGGCCTACTAATTTAGTTTTAATCTTTTAATCACCACCACAGCGTCTTGTCTCCATTGGCAACATGCACGATTTGGATTGATGGCAAATAATGTCACAGGTAGCGGACAGTGCAAATAGCGATTGCAAGTGACTTTTATTTATTTTTATTAAAAAATGAAGTCTGTAAGTCTATTTTTTTATTTTTTTATTTATCTATTTTTATGTGTAATATTTGTTTATGAACTGTGATGCTTGTATTTTTGTCATTTGAATTACTGTGATGTTTGTATGATTGTTAATTGAACTTTAATAAAATAAAAAATAAAAAATAAAAAGCGATTGCAAGTGACATTGTAATTTAGTTTCTTTATTCTTGTCTTCACCACCTGGCTACTGTTGTAAAATGTTGAGAGATTCAAACAAAAATGTATAAATAAATAGAACAAAAAAATAAATAAAATAAAAAAATAAAGACTGCAAGTGACGTCGCTAGCAGAAGCACAAGTGTCTTGAGAGTTCAAGTCTGAGAATGCAAGGAGCAATTGCAAGTGACATTGTAATTTAGTTTCTTTTTTCTTGTCTTCACCACCTGGATACTGTTGTAAAATGTTGAAAGATTCAAACAAAAAGTTATCAATAAATAGAAAATAATAATAATAATAATAATAATAATAATAAAGACTGCAAGTGGTGTCGCTAGCGGAAGCACCAGTGTCTGAGAGTGCAAGTCTGAGAATGCAAGTCTGAGAGTGCAAGTGCAAGTCTGCAGCCGGACCCTTCTCGTCCCATTGACTGCCAGGTAAATTACACTGTCAAGTTCCAGAAAAGTATGAAAAGCGTCGTCATAATAGTCCTTCTCCCATCAGTTATTCAATCTGAATTTTATGAAGTGATGAGAATACTTTTTGTATGGGAAGAAAAAAATGACTATTCAACAATTTGTCTCCTCTGTCTCTCTCGGCATCACGTAGCGCCATTTTGGAGAAGATCTGCTGTACACAAACTGCGTACACTCTTTTGTGTCAGCTGCAACACAAGGATACGTTTTCTACGTGTATTTACACTTTCAATTGAATGAAAACAGCGTGACTGGCATAGGCTGATCATTTCATCAAAAAAAAAAAAAAACCTTCTAAAAATGTGATTTATTTTTATTATCATTCTTGTGACACTTTTGCATTTATCATATATTTACTATATTTAAGTCAGATAATGTATAAGATGTATTATAAAACTTTGTAATGCATCTGTATAAAAATCTATGTAAAAAAAAATACAATACAATATTTTGTATATGTTTTAAAAAGGAGAATTTGACAAAACTATGATGGAAAAAATAAAAGTATATTTAGCAGTATGTACACTGTCCAATGCTCATCAATCCCCAATCCACTCTCAGTCACTTCCACTGGGCATACTGGCACGTCGGCTCATCTGTAGCTCCATGATTCCAGTTCGGTTGACGACACGTTTCAAATAATTTCGGAAGATAGAGCTGGAGAAGCAGTAGATGATCGGGTCCAGAGCACTGTTCAGATAAGTGAAGGCTATGGATGTAGAAAACAACTGACTGGTGAATGTGTAAGCATCACAGTACTTTTCTCCAAGCTTTTTTAAATAGAGTGCCATCAATCCTGTGCCAATGCTGGGAAAGAAGCAAAGGACAAAAACCCCAACGATCACCAGAACAGTCCGAACTGCCCTTTTCCCTTTCTTGTCCTTGTCCATCTTGCGTGTACGTAGGATCCATGCAATACTCATGGAGCAGAAGACCAGGAGTAATAAAGGCAGAAAGAACTCTAAGATAAAGACGACATAATGCAGTTGGATACCTAGTGATGGTTTCTCATAGTTGCTAAAGCTCCTACAAAAAGAGATGTTGTACAGAAGTTTGTTGGCCAGCAAAGGGATTCTTAGGGATATCACAACAACCCAGATGAAGCAGGCAATCCCGGCTGCTTGTTTTGTGCTTATGTAGTTGATTTTGTGATGTGGATGGACCACTTTAAAGTAGCGGTCAACAGCCACGGCGGTCATGAAGGCAATGCTGGCTGAACGGTTGACTGACAGCATGAACAGGTTGATCCGACACCAGGCGTCTCCAAATATCCATTTCTCGCCACGCATGAAGTTGTCGATGCGGAAGGGTAGGCTGATGAGTAGCAGAAAGTCAGACAAAACCAGGTTGAACAGGAACATGACATTTGCCCTCCAAGTCCTAAAGTTCTTGCCGAAGATACACAGTGCCATGACATTGCCAGGCAGGCCGAGTAACAGCTCAATGATGAGTATAGGAGGAAGGACATTTGCCACCAGGTCCTGAGTTGAATTACCGCAGTGATGTGAACTGCTATTGGATGTCATGGTAGTTTAACAGAAAGAGCCGGAGCGTAGTTTCTGAAAACAGAGTTCAGAGTTTCATGTAAACAGTTCAGCAACCAAAACAACATTGAGATATCACTGCAGGAATCTGGTCGTCATCTACATTAGGCATTTCACTTTGGTGACATTTTAAATTGGCTAAACTAAAACAAGCTCATGTTACAACATTCTACACTCTCCACTAGAAGTGGGAAGAAGTGTGAACTTGTTGCAACAGTGTTTGCGGTGTACAAGGAAGTGTGCCTTCCTGCGTAGTGTAAAATGCTGACGCAACTGTTTTTGTTGCATGAGTATCTGCGAGTTGAAATTATTTGACATCAAAAGCAGGCATTTTAACTTCCTGTATGATTTGTGTTATCTACAAATGCTGAAGTTTTTAAAATACATTTCAAGAACGGATGTATAAGCAACCATGCATGATATCCTTAAAGGGATAGTTCACCCAAAAATTAACATTTTGCCATCATTTACTCATCGTCATGTTGTTACAAACCTGCATACTTTTTTTTTCTTCTGTTGAGCACAAAATATTTTTTGAAGAATGTTGGAAATCAGTTATTGGTAGCCAATGACTTCCATAGTATTTTCCCCCTTACTATTAAAGTCAGTGTCTACCACCACATTCAACGTTCCAACCTTCTCCAGAATATCTTCTTTTGTGTTTAACAGAAGAAAGAAAATTCTATAGATTTGGATCAACTGGAGGGTGAGTAAATTATAACTATTGGGTAAACTATACCATTAACTTTTTTCTTTGTGTTCCATTTAGTATGTTTCCCCTTCCTGTGTTCCTGTGGCTCAGTGGTAGAGCATTGCGTTAGCATCGCAAAAGGTCGTGGCTTCATTTGTCCCCGGGGACACACATACGGGTACATTTTCAATGTAGAATGCGTAAATGTTTATGGTTTCATAATTCATATACCAAAGGGTATGTACCACGGATACGAATCCAATCTAATATTAACTACAGACCAATATCTAAATGCTTCATTGGGTTCCAGACTCTTGGAGTAATGAAACTGAAAATGTGTATAACTAAGTATAGTATGCAAACAACATCTGCACAGTGGACCAGTTTCGACCTTGAAACCAAAGCAATCTTATTTCTACTGAGAATTTTGAAATATTTCTGTAATAGTTTTTTACATACTGTTTACACACTCAAATTCATTGACATCTACATGCTTAAATAAATTGATCTGAAATTAGGACTTTTAATAAAAACATTTCTGGTTTCAAATGGTTATTGTTTTCCTTTTATCATACTCAAATTCAAGTTTTGTTATTTTGGGGGGTAAACAAGGTCAGGGTTGTTCCTCCTAGCAGAGAGAAGTGTAACAGAAAATTTAACTGGTAGCTTGGTCTGTCATGTGTGGAAGCTCTCTTAATGAAGTCAGATAAAAAAATGTGTGCTCAGTTTTGTTTCCACAAAGTACATGCACTCATCTGAGGTGTTTGACAGACCATAGTTCTATGTAGAAAAGATGAATGGAAATAGTAATGCACACTCTCTTTAGGTATATTATATCCTTGGTTAGATCTTAGAAAAACAGATTTGTTCTATGCAATTTTAAGAGTGATGTTTAACATAACTTTCTCATAGTCGCCCAACCTGTAACATCGATCCACAAGACCAATTTCACAGCGTTAATTTAGCACTTGCAAATACAGTCCTGTTATCATGAACAACATTTCATTATGAAATATGTTTCAACTTAGAGTGGAGTTCTTAAGTTAGTTAAAATTTGATACATTTCTATAAGAAATATTTCTCATGACTTACCAGAGTTGAGAACTGACTAGTTTGCTGATTGTGTCTTGAGATGTAAGACGAGAGTGTGAAACAAGGTCTGGTCTGAGTGAAGCGACCACTCGGTAGTTGTGTCTAAGCAAGTTTCCTCTGTCTGAGTCATAATGACACGAACGCTGCGTGTCTTACCCAATTATGACAAATTCTCAAAAGTTCCTTATATTGCCCTGTTTTAACAAGTTTTGTTTATTTTAGTAATGCACTAAATAGATATGAAAAAAATTTGAATTATAAGGAAGTGTTGTTTCTGCAAAGCAACACTGTTGAACAAACTATAGCAACAGTTTCACAAACTGGTTGCATGCAAATGCAACTTGGCACAAATTCAAAAGGCGTTTTGAAGTATGTCTTAATAAGATCCATCTGTTTTAGCCCAACTAGTATTTCTTAAACTACTGTATGTGAAGCCAAACTCTTCAAGAGAATAAAAAACTGGGATTCCCTCTAAAAAACTGAAATCCCTAAATGCTAGCAAATCTCCAAACAGAGTGGATCAGGTTTCCAAGCCAAAAAGTGTAAAGCGCATTAACCGTAACACTTCAAATATAGTTTTGACTTACCAGAGTTGACTAGTTTTCTTAGAAAATCTCACTGAACAGAGTATAAATAAAACTATTTCATCTTAAACTTAGGGTTCTTGACTGAGAGAAATGACCATTCAGAGCTTGCCTCTTAGCAAGCTTCCTCTGCCTATATATGTAGAAGTGACATCATGATGGGAAAGTGAAGTTGTAGCCAATACTAATGCTTTTTCTGGCTTTCTCTTTTTTTCCTGAAATTTCAACAGTATGATGTCTGCAGAGATAATATTCTTAATGTTCAGTGCCCAATAGTTTCAATAGCGGTTACACAAACTCACAAACTGACAAGAATGAAAGAAAGAAGACAGAGAAAGAAAAAGGCTAAACTCTTTAACTGGAATTGCAAAACAGCTGTGTCAAAACATGATGTTTTATCATTCCTGATTGTGATATACACAGGAAATAGCCATCATTTGTTTCAATAGTGAAAAATAATGAGTTTTTATGAGCACCCCCCGCATTCATAGCATGGGTTGAGCCAGTGTTGCTTTGTTGTGCTGGTCATAATGCTCAAATATGGATGTTTTGTGCCTCAGTCTTTTCACTGTTTGCACTGTTGCAATGTATGACTTTGTTTACTTAACACTTCACAGAAATTGTATGTGCTAAATAATCACTTTACGGACATTTTTTTTTAATCTTTTATTTTTTTGTGCGTGTGTGTTCAAATTTGCATTGGACACTGTTCCCACTAATCAGTCATTTGACTTTTTTATTACATAGCAGAGATAAGCAAACGTGCAAGATATACAGTAATAATGGTGCCATGGAAGGGAGGAGGAAAATTCTTCCTTTGCGTGAACTAGAGCTATTATTTATAGCAATGTGCTTGACTTCCTCTTATTTTAGGTTAAAGCTTCTTGTGTCATTAGTCCAGCTCACAGAATTGTTTATCTTGACTTTCTATTGGAAACAGAAAATGGATGTGACATGGAGCAGAGAACAAATTTTAATTGCAAATGTATCATTGTCATATTCTGTATAATGAGTGTTTGGCCAGCCGCATAATGTGATATTTACCTGAAATATCAACTTATATCTATGGCTCTGTTCCAAAACATAGTGAGCTGCGGTATACTGACTTCATAGGAAGGTGCCTTTTAAAACATTATCACTGAAATAAAGCATAGATGTGCATTGTGTGAAGCCTATAGCAGCATAGACTAAAATTTTATCTCATTAAATATTTTAGGAAGGTGCAAAGCCAAACTGTTTATCATATAATAATAATTAATTAATATAATTCCTTACATTTATATAGAGCTTTTCTAAGCACTCAAAGCGCTTTACATAGACAGGGGGGTATCTCCTCATCCACCACCAGTGTGCAGCATCCACCTGGATGATGCGACGGCAGCCATATTGCGCCAGAACGCCCACCACACACCAGCTTACTGGTGGAGAGGAGACAGAGTGATGAAGCCAATCAGCAGATATGGGGATTGTTAGGAGGCCATGATGGTCAGAGGCCAATGGGCAAATTTAGCCAGGATGCCGAGGTCACACCTCTACTCTTTTCGAAAGACATCCTGGGATTTTTAATGACCACAGAGAGTCAGGACCTCGGTTTAATGTCTCATCCGAAGGACGGTGCTCGTTGACAGTATAGCGTCCCAATCACTACTCTGGGGCGCTAGGACCGGGTGAGCACCCCCTGCTGGCCTCACTGGCACCTCTTCCAGCAGCAACCTAGTTTTCTCAGGAGGTCTCCCATCCAGGTACTGACCAGGCTCAGCCCTGCTTAGCTTCAGTGGGAAACCGGTCTTGGGCTCCTGGGTGATATGGCTGCCGGAGTATACATATTAATAAATCTCTCTTCATGTACATATATGAATTAAAGGATCTCTATGTATTTTTCTTTTTATAATATGTATGTTTATAATCAATGATTCTCTCACTTTGTTGTTATCATTGATGGGAATTGATCACTAAACAAAGTGCATTGTGGGGTTGCCTTGCAATGTACATCTCAATAAATCAGAATGTCATGGAAAAGTTAATTTCAGTAATTCAACTTAAATTGTGAAACTCCTTTATGAAATAAATACAATGCACACAGACTGAAGTAGTTTAAGTCTTTGGGTCTAAACCATACCTGGTTTGATGATTTTGGCTCACATTTAACAAAAACCCACCAATTCACTATCTCAACAAATTAGAATACTTGATAACACCAATAAAAAAATAAAATAAAATAAAAAAAACATTGTTGGCCTTCTGGAAATTATGTTAATTTACTGTGCACTCAATACTTGGTAGGGGCTCATTTTGCTTTAATTACTGCCTCAATTCAGCGTAGCATGGAGGTGATCAGTTTGTGGCACTGCTGAGGTGGGATGGTAGCCCAGGTTTCTTTGACAGTGGCCTTCATCTCATCTGTATTTTATGGTCTGTTGTTTCTCATTTTCCTCTTGACAGTAGCCCATAGATTATATCTGGGGTTCAGGTCTGGTGAGTTTGCTGGCCAGTCAAGCACACCAACACCATGGTCATTTAACCAATTTATGGTGCTTTAGGCAGTGTGGGCAGGTGCCAAATCCTGCTGGAAAATAAAATCAACATCTTAAAAAATCTGGTCAGCAGTGCTCCAGAATTTCTTGGTAAATGGGTACAGTGATTTTCATCTAAAATATCTAAAATTGTGTTCTAAAATTTTTCATTGTGAGGTGGAGTAACCCTTTAAGAGTAACCTCATAACATCTTTTGATTCTACAGCATGACCCCTTTAAGTTAGGCCTTAATGTAGTTGCTTTGGCTTGATCCATTTCTAGAATTTCAGAAGAGTTTTGGCCAGTTTTCCAGTGGGTCCAAAAAAAAAATAAAATAAAAAAAACTTTTCTCCAAATAGGAGTTTAGCTTAAACCAGCTAAAACCAGCACCCCCCCCCCCCCCATCCACCCACACAACCCCCAACAAAGAGGTGAACAAAACATAACCTCAGAAGGCACACTGACACATAAACTACTTGGTTTAAATGCTCTCATGCATCATACTCAGAACGAAACCTGAGTATTTGCTTTTCAAGTGTAATTTCGATGAGCAGAAGTGCCAGCAACTCAGAATGATCGGTTAGTGTGCATCTTATCTCTGACATTATCTGTACTAATGTTCAGCTCTACCCCCAGTTCACAGACAAGCCTTAAAGTAACGTGACATACAGCCAAATATGGTGACCCATACTCAGAATTCATGGTCTGCATTTAACACATCCAAAGTGCACACACACACACACTGTGAATACATACCCGGGAGCAGTAGTCTGGCATTAAACCTAAGCCTAATTAAAGTCTGAGCTGTTTCAACTGAAAGAAATTAGCTCTGAAAGACCTTATAATATATCAGTGCCTTTATTTTGTTTAAAAATGAACAGCAGTGATGTTTTTTTTCTAAGGGAGGTTTATAAAAATTACTTAAATGTCCTAATTGAACCATGTCCTAATCCTTGCTTAGTCTAACTAAGCCCTGTCTGTGAAACCAGGCCTACTTAAAAGCTTTTCTCTTAACACGTTTACACCTAAAGTACAGTGAGCAGTTAATCCATATCCAGTATATCCATAGGAATATTTTTTTAAAGAAATGGTATTAACATGCCATTAACATTAACGATGCTGTATTTAAGTCCTTGTTTTGGTTTTTGAAAACCGCCCACTGCCAGTTCACCCAATTGTATTTCCGCACTATTTTATATGTACCAGATGCTTTATAAAAAAAACACTCCATTTTACAAGGACTTAAGATAACACGTTTACTTGTAAATGCACCACAAATCATACTGCACTACTTGTTTCTTAACCTACCTCTTTTGCACAATATCATGCACAGTTATTATGTACTTGTATAGTCTGTCTTAGGTTATGTGTGTTCCTGTAGCTCAGTTGGTCTCGTATTGCCTTATCAAGCGCAATGTTAGGGGTTGGATTACCCGGGAACACATGATAGGCAAAAATTGATAGCCTGAATGCACTGTAACTCGCTTTGGATAAAAGCTTTTGCTAAATGCATAAATTGAATGTATAAATAACTATTTATAGTATATGTATAGTTCAATTACTGCTTCAGATGTATAAGACTAAAAATTGTTCTTGTATGTTAATTTATGTAGCACCGGTTTCCTGTGAGTCATGACATTTCGTTCCACTGTATGTCCACACGTGTAGCAGAATGACAATAAAGCTCAACTTGACTTGATTAAAAACAATAGAAAACAAAAGTACATCAAGATAATTGTTCCATTTGTAAGAGTGTTGAAGTGAATTGAAGCAAATATCACTCGTAGTCTAGTCAGCTTTCTTATTCTCAACAAATTATATAGGCAATTGTCTCCTAAGGGAGCTACAGTAAGCAACCGAGGAAGTACAATGAGTAACTGAATTGACACATATGAAAAACAGTTTTTAAATATGTAAAATAAATTAATTCTGAATGCAACATTCTGACATTAGAATGTTGCTTAAACATATACATATATATAGTTTTAATTAGATTGAAACCTTTTATTATTATTTTCAGTATTACATAATGTACAGTATATGTCAAGTTACTTCTTGGATTTCACACATCCGCTTTGCCTCTACCTTGACAAGGGGCTTAGTCAACCACGGACACAGGAATCATCTCAAAAATGGTTTTTACTTTCAATAAAGTTTGCAGTTAGATGAGTCTTGAAAGAGTCATTCCTTTAGTAGAAAGCTCAAGTTCAAATTTGGTTGATGACATTTAAAGAAGAAGAAAGAAAAATAATACAATTCCTAATTACAACCAACCATTAACACAATATGAACCTTTAACAGACTTTTAAATTCATAGATGAATCGTATGCACTCTAATGCAGCCTTATCATGCTCAAAGTAAAAATGTCCCAAACATGTAAACATTTCAACACACAAGATGCATTTATCTGAACACAAGTTAATTAAGTTTTAAACAGTCATCCTACCATCAGCGTCTCGGGTTGATTAATCACTGATGCACATCCAATTCCTGTTGTACTCATGTACTCACACCTCATAAATTTTTCCAGTCACAAGGTTTTCCTCAAAAGGAGAAAAGCTGGATAAACTGCAGGACAAGCGCTCTCACTCCTTTGTTTCTGCTCGTGTTTGGTGTTTAATAGGCTCTAATTACAAGCACACCTGACAGAGATTCATAATTAGTGGAGTTCGGCTTTTTCTGACGGATGATGTCATCTGGATGAAGACGCTCTTCGTGGCTTTCAGCAACAACTTCTATGACAATTAGTTCAGCACACAAATTTTCTCTTCAGTCATCACCAATAATGTTTTAACTTATAATAAATAAATATTTAAACTGTGTGCTTAATATTAATTTATAAAATAAATAAATACATTTGTTTAACTTCACACCTCCCACTTGACATTCTTGAATCCAAGAGGTCACAATCAACTCCTTTCTTCCAAATTCTTGGATTGCTCTTCAACTGGGATCAACACAACTAACCGCCGAACATCCCTGTGAATAACGGTTGATGGAATTTTTGGGCTTCCACGTTTGGTGACCTTTCCTGTGTCTGACTTCTCAATACCTGAACAAAAGACTGGGTGACTTGAGGAAACTCTGACATCAACATCTCTCACAATACCTTTAGGATCAGTATTCGCCTTGATGACTCTTCCTAACTTGTATTGACTCCTCAGAGCATTCTGGTCTGCAACCCAGACAATAGCTGTGTCCAAATTCAGGGTCTACATCCTTCGGAGGGCTCATTTGAAGGATGTTATGTCACAGCGCCGCGACGAAGGCTGTCCAAATTCGTAGGATCCTTCAAATGCGGCCCACCAATGCGTCCTCCTTTTCCCAGAATTGGAAGGATGGGTGTGGTGGATCATTTCGCGTCCTACCTATCCCAGAATTCTTTTCGGCAGGACGAAGCGAGCGGTAGCGGAGTGGGGGAGGAGTATTATTTTCTGTGTTTTTTAAAAACTGGCTTTTCAAAAATATATATTTTCAGTGGTTTTCTAGTTAGGCATTTTGTTTTAGCGTTAAGCTTTTTTTACATTTGTACGTGTATATGTAAAAAAAAAAAAAAAAAAAGTTTACTTTCATAAACTAGCTTGTTCCTTACTGCCTGTGTGAATATCCCCTTACACACAGCTTATTTGTTAGTGATTGAAGCTGTTTTTAACGCTTCTAAGGACGAAAGAGCAGACAGAAGTGTTTATAAAGCTCCGGGGAGAGAACGATGAGCTCTTCACCCGCGTCTTGCTTAGCGCTGTCACGGTTGCTAGGCGACAGGATATGAGCAACGGGTAAGGGAGGGAACTGAAAGAAGGGTAGGCTGTCCAAATTCACAAACACCGACTTCCGGTTTTTGCGGTTGTCGGAGGACCCATCCTCCTTCAACCGGGTAGGAAGGATCCTAAGGAGGATGCAGACCCTGAATTTGGACACAGCTAATGTCTCCTTCGGCAACATTCCTTTCCTTTGTGTGCCACCTACTTCTTATGAACAGGTTCGGTCCTGCTAGTTGACTCCACTTTTCCCAGAACTTATTAACTTCTCCTTGGATAACTCTTAATCTCTTGTATGGGTATCCTGCAAAATCGAAATCACCTGGATCTCTTCTTGGACTTGCTCTCCCCAACAACAGGGAGTTCGGTGTAACATACTCCAAACAATACTCATGACTTTGAGTTCGTGCATCTATGGGCCTTTCGTTTGCCAGGTTTGCTGCCATATACAGAAAAGTCTGGAATTCTCCCCACGTGAAAATACCATCACCTCCTAGATTAAGAAGAGCTCTTTTCACCACACGAACAGCAGCTTCAGCCGCTCCATTTCTATGGGGTGAGTTAGCTGGATGAAACTTCCACGACCACTCAGTTCCATGTTTCCCGGCTTCCTCTTCAAGTTCCGGTTTCTCTACTCACTCCAGAAACTCATAAAGATCTTTCAGGGCTGACTGTGCTCCCACAAAGTTTAAACCTAGATCTGACCACACTTTCTTGGGGTGTCCTCTCAAAGCAGTGAATCTCTTGTAAGACAACAGGAAACCCTCAGTGGATTGATCGCTCACAACATCTGTGTGAACAGCCCTTGAAGCCATGCAACAATACACAACTCCCCAGACCTTCAGTCGCACCCTTTTCCTCACTTCATCTTTCACCTCATAGGGACCGAATAGATCCACTGTTATGAATTCAAAGGGTGCAACTGGTCCAATCCTTTCAGGTGGGAGATCACTCATAATCTGCCTGGACTTCTTTGCTCTTGCTTTCCTACAGATGACACAACTTTCCACCACCCTTTTGACCAATCTCCGACCTTTTACTACCCATGCTACTTTTCTCATCCCAGCAATCTCCTCATGATTTGCATCATGTGCTTCATTAGCCAGTAGCAATGATACTCGTGTTTCCATGGGTAATAATGGAATGGTGAGTCTCTCTTTCTCAAAGGTTTCATATCTTTCTTTGCACACAAGAAGTCCGGTGTTTTCTTCTTTAAACACAACCAATCTACAGAGTGTGGTCTCAGGAAACATTGTGCTCTTTTGTGCCTCCAAAAAGATTGCTGTCAAAGCGTCCTCCCTTTCCTTCACTGCCAGCACAAATCCACTGATTCCAACTATATCTCCTTTCTCAAATGCTGAATTTGTATGTCTTATCTCTAGCCATTTCCTCACGCTGCGCCACACCCAGCCAAAGACTCCTGCCAACCTTGACAGACTACTGAACTTTTTTTTCCAGTCACAAGGTTTTCCTCAAAAGGAGAAAAGCTGGATAAACTGCAGGACAAGCGCTCTCACTCCTTTGTTTCTGCTCGTGTTTGGTGTTTAATAGGCTCTAATTACAAGCACACCTGACAGAGATTCATCATTAGTGGAGTTCGGCTTTTTCTGACGGATGATGTCATCTGGATGAAGACGCTCTTCCAACCTTGACAGACTACTGAACTTTTTAACATCTACTAGTCCTTCAGTGATTAGTCTGCTCAGCATTTTCATCCAAAATGGCTCCGGTACTGAGATTTGCTTCTCTTCAGTTATTTTTCCCATCTGAGCTTTAGACTCAACTAAGCGAACATCCACTCCTTGGCTTGTATTCCATCGAAGAGATAATACTGCCCCATAGGTTTTGTCACTCCCATCCGAGAAAGTGACTGCCCATGATTTTCCTTTCCAGTTTGGAGGCGTAAGACTTCTCTGGAACTTCACTTTCTGGAGTTGTACATACTCCTCAAATAAATCAATAGCTTCTCCCCGGATTCCTTCAGAGAGTGCAGTATCCCATGAATGTCTTGTTAGACATCCACTTCCAGCTTCCTGGAATGCTTTCCTAACAAGGATCGTGCCCTTCTGTTTAGCTGGTGTGACGAGACCAAGTGGGTCATAGAGTCCTGCCACCTGACTCAATAGATATCTTCTCGTCAATGGGTTTGGTGTCCTCAACCTCACTTCCTCTTCAAGAAGATCCTGCCCAATCCTCACCTTCTTTTTCCTTTTGGAAAAATTAACAGAAGTCATTATATACATCCTATACTCCTCTGCCAGGTATCCAACTCCAAGGGCTTTATCATCCCCTTCACCCAGCTGATTAGGAAGCACCACATTTTTCCCAGGAATCAGGCTTGAAAACTCTTTGTTTGTTTTTTCAGATCCAGACCTCCCACTTTGATCAGACCAAACCCATTCCTTCAATGAGAATCCACCAGCTTCCGGGATTTCCTCAATGCCCTTCACTATCTCAACCAGGCTCTTCTGATCATTTTCAGATGTGAGGATATCGTCCACATAACTGTCTTCTTCTAGCACTCTTCGCTCCTCTTTCATGTGAGCAAAAGCTGCTAAACCAGCGGTCTCCCTCATTGCCAGCTGTGCAATACAACCTGCTGGGCGATCTCCAATGTTAACTCTGGTTATGGTATACTCCTCTATTTCTTCCTCAGGTGTATCCCGCCAAAGAAATCTGTGGAGATGCATTTCTCGTTCTTCCAGCCATACCGAATTATACATCTTTCGGATGTCTCCCAATACTCCGAACACTCCCTTCCTAAACCTGAGTAGGACAGCTCTGATAGAATTTAACACATCAGGTCCTTTCAGCAGGAGGTCGTTCATACTCAGCTCCTTGAATTTCTGGCTGCTGTTCCACACAAGATGCACAGGCGTGGTGACTGAATGTGGGTTTGGTGCAACTAAATGACTTACGTACCAGACTGGACCAGTCCACTTGTCAAGAATTTATTTTGTTAGCTTTACCGCGGCATTTCTCTTAACCATTTCATGAACCTGTCCAGTGTAAACTTTCTTCCACTCAGGCCACTTCCCAAGCTGCTTCTCGGTTCTCAGGAATGTCGATTCCACTCCGTTCCAGTTGTACGGAAGAGAAACAGGATCTTGGATCCATGGGTTCCCTGGCGTCACAATATGGTCGATCACTATGAGAATCCACTTGCACATAAGTAAGGCCACTTCTTATGATCTCTAGCTCTTTCTCCTCTGCCAAAGTCATCTCTTTTCCTCCCGGCTGGCACTTCCTGCAGCGGCAGCCGCCACACTTTGGCTCACATGCAGCTCCGATGCTATCCCAGCTCCACCAATGAAGAAATTATTTGCCACTTGCAAATGTGCATTTTGCATCAATGCAGGTCATTTTATTTTCTTTTGGGGTTTTGGAGGTAAATAGTGGTTGACTTTCTCTGAGAACTTCGTTATACTTGAACACAGCAGTTCTCATTGACCGTGCAAAATGTGTCTTCGACTCATAAGTAGTCACACTTACTTCCTCAAACAAGTCTGGGTGCGCTGCACCCACCATTTTCCCCAAGTGGGCTGTCCCAAAGAACAAGATCTCCTACAATTTTTACTCTTTGTAGTGCAAGCTTTCCTTCCCGATGACGGAGAAGAAGTTCTATCTCTTCAGGTCTCCTTAGTTCTGCCAGGTCTACATCTGGAAATAACTTTTTCAGTTGCTGTGGACTCACACTCTTATGCATTTGTGCAATCTCTTCTAAACCATAACATACAAGCTGGTGGGCTTTCTCAGATCCTGCTGGTGTTCTCACTCGAATTCTAAGGAGATACCTTTTGGTTCTTACACGGATAGCCATTTTAACCACTCCATGAACAACCAGGTTGATTTCTTCTCCACTCAATTCGAGCCTGTCAGCAGCTTTATGAGTTATGGAATTTGTGTCGGATGCCAGGTCAATTAGAGTTCCAATTGTTTGTCCTGCATTAGTTGTTAACTCTTTGAGCATCATAATGACCGGAAGCTCCTGAAGTACATTTTCCTTCAACAGTCCTAGTTTCCCTTCTTTAGATCTTTCCCTCATAGCTTTGTTGGTAAACGCTTTGATACACTTTTCCACCATTTCAGGAGAAAGTTCAGAGAGGAATTGTTCTTGTTCCACAGTTAATCGGTTTCCCTTTTTCACTTCTCTGGGGATGACTCTGCCTTCATGCTCATATCTGGTCTCCTCTTCGGGACAGAAAAGATAATGATGATCTGCAGAGGCTACTCCTTTGCATCATTTTCTCCTGCACAGAAATGCATCTCCACATTTGCTGTCATCTTCATGATACACCAATCATCTCCTACACAGTCCAAGTTTTCTCAGGATTATTTTCTTTTCTCCGAAATGCAGTTCCTTGAACTTATTGCAAAAGAAGATTTTACCTTTGTGCTTCTCAGATCCACAGACAATGCACACACTCTCAAATTCAAGTTCTTGCCTTTCCACTTTTTCTGTGACTCTAAGTTGCTCAAGTCTCTCAAAAGATTCCTTCTTCCTTCTTCAGGAATTCAAGAAGCTTGTCAAAGTGTTTTTTCTGATGTAACCTCACTTCCAGGAGCCTTCACTAAAGCAAGCCAGGCCCGTTTCATGAACTCAGGAAGTTTACTTTCTATGGATTTGACCACAAGAGGGTTTTTTTTATGGCCCCCGTGTCTCCAAGGTCAGTAAGATCCACTAAAGCCTTCTCCACTGTCTGGACGAGTTCAATCACTTAATTTCATTAAACTTCAAATCGCACTCACTTATAGTCTTCTTAATGTCAGCTTCCTGCTGCACTGGCTCGTCAGCTTTGCTCTCATCAGCCTCCATATCAGCAAGATGCTCCAATGATGCACCGTCTGACCTTGGACATTCTGCACCGCCACCAAATGTGAAGTCCAATGCTGTTACGCTGATCATCAAACTGTGTTTACAAGCTGTGGCTGTCAGCTGTGGTTATCAACTGTCAAGTTACTTCTTGGATTTCACACATTAGCTTTGCCTCTAACTTGACAAGGGGCTTAGTCAACCACGGACACAGGAATCATCTCAAAAATGGCTTTTACTTTCAATAAAGTTGTTACAATCTTGATTTGCAATCTGTTGATTTTATTCATATCATGACAGATGAATTTTGTTTGCAGTTAGATTAGTCTTGAAACAGTCATTCCTTTAGTAGAAAGCTCAAGTTCAAATTAGGTTGATAACCTTTAAAGAAGAAGAAAGAAAAATAATACAATTCCTAATTACAACCAACCATTAACACAATATGCACCTTTGACAGACTTTTAAATTCATATATGAATCATACGCACTCTAATGCAGCCTTATCATACTCAAAGTAAAAATGTCCCAAACATTTCAACACACAAGATGCATTTATCTGAACACAAGTTAATTAAGTTTTAAACAGTCATCCTACCAGCAGCGTCTCAGGTTGATTAATCACTGATGCACATCCAATTCCTGTTGTACTCATTTACTCACACCTCATAACTTTTTCCAGTCACAAGGTTTTCATCAAAAGGAGAAAAGCTGGATAAACTGCAGGACAAGCGCTCTCACTCCTTTGTTTCTACTCGTGTTTGGTGTTTAATAGGCTCTAATTACAAGCACACCTGACAGAGATTCATCATTAGTGGAGTCCGGCTTTTTCCGGCGGATGATGTAATCTGGATGAAGACGCTCTTTGTGGCTTTCAGCAACAACTTCTATGACATAAAAAAATAAAAATTTTCTCTTCAGTCATCACCAATAATGATTTAACTTATAATAAATAAATGTTTAAACTGTGTGCTTAATATTAATTTATTTATAAAATAAATAAACACATCGGGTGTTTAACTTCACAGTATATACTTCTTCTCATCTCACTTCACTTGCCATACTGAAATGGAGTTTGATGCAGTGCATTATGGGAATTTATTTACTGCAAATATACAGTATGAATGCAGTGATGCTTTATAATATGCATGGGCAAAACTAGTGGGAGAAAACAGATGAAGATTCTCACTTCAACAATCCTGAATCGATCAGAAAACTTCAGAAATCATTCTGAGCTTAGCTAGAGACAACATTATTCAACTTGTAGAACAAATAAACATGCAACTAAATGCTTTCCAGACAAGGGCAGTATGTTTCTCTTTTTCTAAGCAATATTGATCTTTATTTATTACTGATAATGTAATAGCTGTGGCAGGTCCAAAAGCATGTTAGTAAATAATTTACTGTATCAAATTTCTACCCCCAAATGGGTCACAAATAATGCCTTTGTTGCATTTGGAAAGGAACACACTGAACTACTGGCAGATGCAACCACACATTGTCAAGCTAAGCATTTCTCATAGCACATATCCTGTACAATAAACCCCACGAATGGCCTTTTAATATGCTTCAACCATGCGACCTTATGCAAAAGTCTGTACCTGACTGACAAATGCTTAAAGCACTTTCAGATACTGAATGCACTTTTATGCACTTGTAATGTGTTTCCTCGTGTAGTCCTATGGGAATTTTGGGTTTTTTCTAAAATCATAATTTTTATTTTGTTTATTTTCTTCAAAAATGTAAATTTAATGATGTTAATTTTTTTTTAAATAATGTTTATGTGTGTTCAAAATTGAGTAAGTGAAAACTAATTTACCCAGAAGAAAGATCCAATCAGGAGTCAGGGTGAGAGGTCGCTCTTTTCTCTGGCTTTTCCTTTCCTGTTCCCCCCTCTGCTGGTCACTACCTCACTCTTTCCCTTTCCCTCTTCTGCTGTTTCTCATTAGTTGTTTTCTCCCTGATCTGTTTCACCTGTTACCTCCTCTAACCCGCTTGCTATTTAATGTCCTCTGCTTTCTTGCCAGTTGCCGGATTATTTTGTCAGAGTATGATGCTGGTAGCTATCTAAAGGACCCTGCTGTATCCGTCTTGTCTTGTCATAGTCCTGTCACAGTCTGGTTCAGGTCAGCTACACCATATCACTGCCTATTAACCTTTCTCCTACTGTGTCCAGCCCTCCCGCTGTCGACGATCTCCCTGAGCTGCGCTTAGTGCATTGCAGCTGCTCAGTAAGTGGGGACGAGAAGTCTAAGTTCCACTAGCCGGTCTCCCTGATTACCTGCTGCATTCCAGCCACTCACCAGAGTCACGAGAGAGCCACTGACCTGTTAAAAGGGGACCCTCTTCAGAGACCACCCTGTAAACTTTCCTTTGTTTTTTGCAATCAGCCTGTGTTTCAGTTTAAAGAGACTAATTATCTCTGCATTACCTGCAGCTACTTGAGTTCCCGTTTGAAGAAGCTTGTGTCACCGCTCTCTCAATAAACAGTTTTTCATTTGCATTTGGATTCCTATCTCTTCATTACTACAGAATAATCCGGCCAACTGATGGATCCAGCAAAGGAGAGAACCATTCACAAGGCTGTCGAACTGCAAGGCGCTATGTTAGGAAGACATGATGAGGAACTTACCGCTACTCCTCGTGTGGTCGAGACGCTGGCTGCTCATCTATCAGATTTATCCACCCAGGTTCAGTTGCTCCGGAGAGAGCCACCGCGCCCTCTAGGGTCGCCTGACACACTGGAGCCGCGTGTGAATAATCCCCCGTGCTATAGTGGAGAGCCCACTCAATGTCGTCCATTCCTCACGCAATGTGAGGTGGTTTTTTCCCTCCAACCAGTCACATATGCCCATGAGCGAGCCCGAGTTGCCTATGTCATTTCACTTCTGACTGGGCGTGCCCGTAATTGGGGACCAGCTGCATGGGAAGCTAGGGCGGAACATACCGAGTGCTTCGATACTTTCAAGGATGAGATGTTGCAGGTATTCGACCGTTTGGTCCATGGTGAGGAGGCTTCCCGCCTGCTTTCCTCACTCCGTCAGGGGGGCGATCCATGGTGGATTACTCCATAGAGTTCTGTACTCTCTCGACCACCTGCGGTTGGAACGAATCCGCCCTTGTTTAATCATTCATCAGAAGTTGTCATTCGTCTTAATATAATGTACTATAAATCAAGTATTAGACCTTTAGTTTTTTTTCTAGGTGAAAATCATTTAAATTCACGAAATTAACTTTGTATACATTTGCATACAATATATACATTTATTAAAAATTATAAAAAGTTCAATATTTTTTAAAAACAATTCTTACATTTTTAGGTATATTATTGCAGTATTTCGCCATACCTCCACATTTTGGATATGGATAATCCCATTTTCCATTTGACAGACATTCAATTGCTCGTTGGCCGTGCATCTTCAGGTTCACATCTGTGAATCGAAAAACTAAAATATGCCCAGGTTTATAAGGTGGAGCCGTACCTGGATTTCCAACTACAATCTCAACATTGATGAGCTGTTCACCCTCACAGGTAACTTCCGTAGATGAAGAAAAAAAAATCAATCATTATTAAAAGAAAGCTTTTATAGTTTTACTGGAATAAAGCAAAGCAGAGCAGTTTAATGACAGCTAACTTTACTTCAAATTTAGACCTACATTTGGGTTTTATGGTCAATGAGTTGTCATGAAAAATGAACAAAAACAATATATGAATTCAGATAAATGAAACATGATATTATTATATATTGTGCAACAAATTGGATGTTCAAAACATCTGGTTTTGATACTTTGTGTATTATTGTGTTACCTTGAGCATTTGTTGAGACACCCATCATCTGTCATGATTCTGCCCTCGTGTCCTTGATTTTTCCTAGTCTTGAGGCAGGATCATGACAGACCCATGTTTTGTGTACAAGCGCATGGCCTTGTCTTTGGGCCATGTGCTTGTGTTGTCTCGTTCCCTTGCCCCGCCCCCCTTGTTATCCTAGTCGTGTTGTGATTGTTTTGTGCTTCGAGTGTGATTGTTTCAACCTGTCTGCCTAGTCCTGCCTTGTCGTGTTTTTGGATTTGTGTTCTTTCCCCGGGTACTGCTCTTGTCAGTCTGTCATGATTCTGCCCCCGTGTCCAGTAGATGTTGTCTCCCCGTGTCCAGCCGTTGTCTCCCCGTGTCCAGCCGTTGTCTCCCCGTGTCCTGTTGATGTGGCCCCGTGTCCTGTTGATGTGGCCCCGTGTCCTGTGGTCCCCCCGTGTCCAGTAGATGTCGTCTCCCCGCGTCCCGTAAGTGTTGTCCCGCGTCCCTTGTCTGGTCCTGTCATGTCCCCTGTCAGTTGTCCCGAGACCCCTCCCCGTCCCTCACCACCCAGACCTGCCCGTACCCCCCGTCGTCAGCCTTCGTCCTGTCCTCCTAGGATTCCTACCCCTCCCACCCGCCCTGGTCTGTCCCCCATGAGCTTTGTGGTCCCGCCCCCTCCCCTTCCCTGTTTGTTTTTTTTGATTTGTCACCCCAACCCTGCTGTTGTGTATTCATGTTTGCCATTGTTATTATTTGTCATGTCCTGTTGGTTTGTGTCTGTGTCCCAGTCTGTCATGTCAGTCGTGTCCCGTGTTTGATGTTCCCTTGAGGAGCGTCTGGAAGCCGCTCCTTAAGGGAGGGGTTCTGTCATGATTCTGCCCTCGTGTCCTTGATTTTTCCTAGTCTTGAGGCAGGATCATGACAGACCCATGTTTTGTGTACAAGCGCATGGCCTTGTCTTTGGGCCATGTGCTTGTGTTGTCTCGTTCCCTTGCCCCGCCCCCCTTGTTATCCTAGTCGTGTTGTGATTGTTTTGTGCTTCGAGTGTGATTGTTTCAACCTGTCTGCCTAGTCCTGCCTTGTCGTGTTTTTGGATTTGTGTTCTTTCCCCGGGTACTGCTCTTGTCAGTCTAGACTGGTTCTGCCTCCGGTCCCTGCCTCACCTCTCTTTTGGATCTTCTGAGACCTGACCCCCAGCTCCTCTCTGCACTCTGTCCTTTCCTTCAGGGATTTTGGTGTGACTTGACGCTGCGTCCCCCAACGACGCTCTGGTGGATGAGACCTGACGTTGCGTCACAGAAGACGCTTGGACTTGTCCCCGCTGAGGGGTCTCTTTTGTTCTACTCTGAGGAGTTGCCATTCTTCTGTTTTTTCCTGTTTGCCCAGTGTGGGCTAATAAACTCTGTTACCTGCATCTGAGTCCCGCGTATCCTTGACAATCATCATTAATAGAAGAAAGAGAAATATCTTACAGTATTTCATTTTAAGCTGTAAAACATAACAAATGTACAGTTTCCAATGTTAATATACAGTATTGACTGAATCACCTACCAAAAATTTAGTCTTTAAAGACTGATTCGCTTTCCTTATTTAACACAAATCAATGCAAATATTTCTGTGGTAATAAACATAAATTATAACTAATGAAAACCCTGTTTTCCAAAAGCTGTATTCATGAGTAGTCTTGAGCGCTGATGATATGAATCTTTGAAGTCTGTGTAGCTGAAAGCAGCTGTCCCCTTCCCTCTGTCCCACCAAACAGGACTCTGCTGGAGGGACTTAGCGCTCATGTCAAAGATATAGTCATAGCCCGGGAGCTGCCTACTAGTCTCGACCCACTCATTGATCTCGCTATCCGGGTGGAGAAGAGATTTGATTTACATCGCCGCATCAGAGGCGTTGACTTCTCCTCTTCTACGGCTGCAGCGTCTTCTCCTCCCATCTCCATTCCTGTTCCTGAGCCAATGCAGATCGGCGGTTTGCGTATATCTGCCAAGGAGAGAGAACAGCGCCTTGTCCATCGACTCTGCTTGTACTGCGAAGCGGCCAACCACTTTGTGTTGAACTGCCCCATAAAAGCCAACGCTTGCAACTAGAAGAGGGGGTACTGGCGAGCGCGACTTCCTTAAGCTGGGCTGGTACCACCGTTTCATGCAAGGCTTTAATAGACTCAGGAGCTGAGGAGAATTTCCTTGACGAAGCTTGGGCTTGTAAACAAGGTATTCCTTTGAGGAGCCGTAAACAGACCACACCCCTTTTTGCCTTAGATGGCAGCCCCCTGCCCAGTATCGACCTTCAATATATCCCGTTAGCTCTAACTGTTTCAGGTAACTCTTTCCTTCTTAGTTTTTCACTCCCCTTACTCCCCGGTAGTTCTAGGTCACCCCTGGCTCGCCAGACACAATCCCCACTTCGATTGGTCTAGTAATAGTATTCTTTCATGGGGCCTGTCTTGTCATGTCAATTGTCTGTTATCCGCTAACCCTTCTGTCTCCCCTGTCTCTGTCTTTCAGGAGGAGCCAGCCAATTTGACTGGGGTTCCGGAGGAATATCATGATCTGAGGGTGGTCTTTAGTCGGCCACTTCTCTTCCTCCACAACATCCCAATGATTGCAGTATTGATTTGTTGCCCGGTACTCGTGGTAGTTTGTATTCTCTATCTGGTCCTGAACGCAAAGGACTTGAGAGTTATCTGTATGATTCATTAGCCGCAGGAACTATTGTCGCCTCTTCTTCGCCTGCAGGTGCGGGGTTTTTCTTTGTGAAGAAAAAAGACGGCTCTCTACGACCCTGTATCGATTACCGGGGGCTAAACAAGATTACAGTTAAAAATTGTTATCCCTTGCCGCTTATGTCATCCGCTTTCAATACCCCACTTGGGCACTTTGAATATCGGGTTCTCCCGCTCGGCCTCGTCAACGCACCTGCAGTCTTTCAAGCATTAATCAACGATGTACTGAGAGATATGCTTAACGTTTTCGTCTTCGTTTATTTAGACGATATTCTGATTTTCTCAACGTCTCTCCAGGTTCATGTCCAGCATGTTCGCCGTGTTCTCCAGTGCCTCCTGGAGAACCGTCTGTTCGTAAAAGCTGAGAAATGCACGTTTCATGCCCAATCTGTCACCTTTCTTGGTTCCGTAATCTCGGCGGGGGGAATAAGCATGGACCCTGTTAAGGTACAAGCCGTTATCGAGTGGCCCATTCCTGAGTCTCGAGTCGCGTTACAGCGTTTTCTTGGGTTCGCCAATTTCTATCGCCGCTTTATACGCAATTTCAGCCAAATAGCCGCGCCTCTCACTGCTCTCACTTCGGTCAAGTCAAGTTTTAGGTGGACAGAGTCTGCTATTAAGGTAAACAGTAACAATCAAGTAATAATTAGGGAATTACATTTAGAGCATTAATTAATTTAGAGAGAGATCTTTTGATAAATAAGATTTCGGGGAGTGCACTCCACACTAATAGCTATACACGGTAGGGGGCGCTACACTCGTTAGCCTTAACTAGGGATCTAACAATACCTTTTAGTGTCCATAGCACAGACAGGATGTCTTAAAAGGCTGCCTTTATAGGCAGCACTAAGTTTTGAAACAGAATATGCCATAAAATATAAAGGAAAAAAAAACTATTTATAATTAACTAATTGAGAGATTACACACTTGTGCTTCAGTAATATGTCTTTTACCTCCAGATAATGAAGCCAAATAACACATTAGTCTTTCCAGTGAAGAACATTTAATGCTGTCTGGATTGTTTGGTACATCCCTCAAACCTTTATCGCATCAAACGTTTACTTACTAGTTAATCATATAAAGTATAATCAACAAAAAAAACCTAAACACTGAAAAAAGTCTAACATTGCTGTTATTCGTTTAATGTGTGTTTTGTCGTTGAAATAGCTTAAAATTATTGTTTTTTTCATTTAAACTAAACGTTTTAGTTTATATTTATGGTTGAATCCATTTTTTTACATGGATACAATATGATTTGCAGCGGGACATTAAACTGAATTAATTAATTTGATCAAAGCAATTTTATTAAATTAAGCATGGTTTGCACATGCGCATTGCTGAGTTGGAGTTCCCGCTCTCTGACCACCTGACCTGTTTATATAAAGAATTAAACAAAAACGTCCGTTACAGTTGAACTGCATGTTAAGCGGTGGCTGCGGTAACTTGCACTTCAACAGACCCCTCCAGGCTGGCTGAAAGACATAGAAGAACTACGAGCAACACTGATACTAAGAAGGTAAAACAATCATCTTTGTATACCCTTAATGTTTTTTTTTTTTTTTTAATTAACGTTATACCTGACTGGCCTTGACTTGGCCGTAATTTCAGCATTCACGCTCGATAGCATGTAACTATCCCTAGGATATCACTTGTAACGTTAACATTAGCATTCATCATTCAAACTATAACGTCTGGTAGTGGGTGAGTAATGCTATCACAGGTTGCTAGCTAACTGGCTATTAAATGCAAACTATTATTTCTAAATGCATAATTATGCTAGACTTTTTTTCCACTGAATTTCTGACACTTGCAGTAGTAAATCCCAAGGTTCAAGATTCAAACTTCATGGATGCAAAGAGTGCCCTTTTCGACACCTCCCGCTTTTTTCGCGTCAGTCTGCAAGACTTGTGTGAATCGTGCAGGTCTGAGAGGTTCTGATTATAATTTCACAAAGTCATCTGAAGTCATTCCATAGCTTAATCTGAGGGACAGAATTATATTTACATCATTAAATTACAGCTTACGGAAACTCGTCTTCCCTCCCCTGCGGCTGTCAATCATTCTCCATTTTATATCCAAACCACGTGCGCACCTCACCCGTTACAGCAGGATCGAGCAGGATACACGGTAAAACTCTCTACAATATGATATAATGTATTCACATTATGATGCTTGATCTGTAGATAAAGGGCTGTGGATTTGCATAAAATTATTATTTTGTTGGAGTTTTTTGCTGTTTTTAAACGACTCGCTCAATATTAAGGCAGGGTTTGCACATGCGCATTGCTGAGTTGGAGTTCCCGCTCTCTGACCACCTGACCTGTTTATATAAAGAATTAAACAAAAACGTCTGTTACAGTTGAACTGCGTGTTAAGAGGCGGTTAGATCACACATTACAAGAACTATGAATTGGCATCAAACCAACAATAAATGGAATTTAAAACCATGAAGAAACAAATGATCGTTAAACTGTTGGACAGATATACACGAGGATTTGTGCGCTCGACATTTCTTCGCTTTGTGCCGTGAACGAATAGTTCGATTTAACCGATTCTTCTTAGTGAAACGTTTGAACTAACGTTAGTTCACCAAATCGAACTGAATCGTTTGAAACGGTTCACGTCTCCAATAAGCATTAATCAACAAATGATTTCAGCTGTTAACTTTTTTTTTAATGTGGCTGACACTCCCTCTGAGTTCAAACAAACCAATATCCCGGAGTAATTAATTTACTCAAACAATACACTGACTGCTGTGAAGAGAGAACTGAAGGTCTGATTTTATTACCACAAAAATATTATCTGAATAGGTCTACTTTGTTAATTATTATTTGAAGTATTTTGAAGCATCAAAGCCATGGATAATTTGTAGTTAGCATTGCTTCAAGAACTATGTTTTTTTTTTTTTTTTTTTTGTAAAATCATGGTTCATTTACGGAAGGGAACGTGGAAACTCAGAGAATATTAAGGCAGATGCGGTGGTGATATCACCGACATTAAAATTGACTTAAAATATAATGTTGACTTAAACACATTATTGACTTAATGTTATCAAAATCCCCAAAAGTTCAACCTTATTATGAAAGTACCTAAAAGTGATGCACAGGCCTCATCTGCCCCCCAAAAATTGTCTTCATGCACTGTGTTTACAGGATTTACAGGTGTTTACAGTGTTCTCTGACATGTCCAGAAAAAAAGTTAGAATAAAACGAAAAAAACCTCATCAGTGTTGGGCATTTTACTCAGAAATCATAATAAATTACTAGTTACTTATTACTCCTTAAAAGTCTCATCACTTTTAATCTAGTCACACCCCTTGTAATGAACATTTGATTATTTTGATTTGCTAATCAAATGTTTTGTTTTGAATGTTTAGATTGTATAAGAGCTTGGCACATTATGATCTAACATGAAATCGGGAGATTTTCTGAAATTGTAACATGCAGGATGATGAGGTTGAAAAACTGGAGCAGACGACCATGGCCATCTTTATCACTGGGAAAAGGGATCCTCTCCATCCACCTAAAGACATTAAAATTGTTGTCAAAGGAAAAGAGGTCCTGAACGAGTTGCCATCGGTTGCAACCACTTTTGCCATGGTTTTTGGGCAGTTCACCTTTGAATTTGTGCAAAAGGTCCTGATGGAGCTTGATGGAAAAAAGATGACCCCAAAAGTCACTAGACTGACCACCCAGCTGCACAGGGATTAATTGTATAATTGCATAATTGTTAAATTGTATTGTGTTTTTACAGCCAAGACTTTAAATCCTTTTAATAAAAAGGTTGCACTAACAAGGCTGCATTTTCACTGCAGCATTTACAAATGTGGCTGCCCAAGTTTGCAGCGTTCCAGTTTCTGCTGTCATTCTTCATACATTTGAAGCAAATGTTCAATGTTGTGAGTTTATTGAACAATAAATGTGTTCTGAGTAGTCATTGATCAAAATGTATTGAAATATTTTTTTTTTAAATTGATTATAGATCTCAAATAATGCCAACTCTATTTTTTTTATTTGAAACAATCTAAAATAATTAATTTAATCAGACCTATGAATATTAGTTTGTTCCAAACTAAAATAATTAATTTAATTTAACCTATACATATTAATTTAGTTGGTTTGTTATAATTTAAAATAATTAGTTTGTTCCAACCTAAAATAATTAAATTGATCAACCTTTAAAAAGTGGTTTGCATGGATTTAAAATTTTCAAGTTAAACTAAATTAGATTATTTACATTGAGTCAATGTCAAATGTTTCGTGTGATTGATTACTTCAATTTTACTTTGATTGACTTTACTTTAAGATTGATTACTTTACACTTTTGCTAACTAAACCTTCTGCTGTTGCAGACACTGATGTCTCTGGGCGGATCGCACCCAGACCCCTCTCAGGTGCCTCTGTGAGGTGGCGTTCACTGAAGCCTGGGATTTGTACTATACCCGTGACCACAGACTCACAGGCCACACAAGCCTATGGGCGCTTCTTATTTATAGCTCTGCCGTCTTATTCATGTAGGGTGTAATTGTGAGGCTGCAGCAGAAACACTGCCCCCTACCAGTCAGGCTGACTGTCTACACTCTCTTCATAACTATATCTGTGGGAATTTAGCTGGGGGTTTCTGCTTAGGCTGTTCGTGGCCTGGCCTTGGGACTATTCAGGATTCAGGTATAACTTCGTAGGTCTGGTGACGCTCAAATATGCCATTCCCTGGGCTTTGACAGCACTTATAACACATTATCAAGAACACTTTGAAGATATGGCTGGATGAGTAATCAATATAAAAAGATAATAATTCACTGTACATACAAATTGTTTAACAGAACATACTTTGAAGATGTGTCTGGATAAGTAATCAGTATAAACATAATAATTCACTGTACATGTAAAGTGCTTAACAGAACATGCCAAAAATATATGCCTTTGTAATGGGATAGAAGTGTTAAGGAGGCCTGATAAATGCTAATAAAACAGTTGGTTTCAGACCAAAAACCTGTATTAAAAAATAAATGTATTATTAATGATGACATAAACTTTATTTTTAAAGACAGACCTAATGTGAGCTACAAGGTTGTTTAATCAGCGGTGTATTATTTTGTTGAAGCCATCAGTCCTCTTTAGTTATATATATATATATATATATATATATATATATATATATATATATATATATATATATATATATATTAAAACAAACATAAAATGTTCTTTTGAATACACAATAGGTATTTTAAAAAAAATAGTTTTACATTTATATGTCTGTTTCTGCAATGCTTAACGGGATTATCTCTTGTGATGTTGTGATTCACCTTGTAGCTAGTTGCTTTGACTTGCAAAATCCCTAAGGGGAAAAGAATGGGAAATTGACTTCAAAACCCAAAGCTGACGTGAATAGCACTATTGCTCTGTTTTGCAAAAGTGAAGGTAAAACTCAGTTTGAATGTCAGGAAGACATTTCGGTAGATTGAACTTAACAATAATAATAACAGAAAAACTGTTTATATGTTTAATAACTGCAGACAAGAATGGTTGGCACAATACCATTTATGAAACCAGCTCTGGTATCTCAAGAATATTACTTTAGGCAGCAAATTATCAGCCTTGCACAAGAGTTGAAATAAAACTGTCAGGTCTGCAGGTTCACCCTTTCCGTTTGCTCTGTTTGTTATGCCATGATTCACTTCTACGGCCCTGCTTTTCAATGAATTGAGGGCAATGAACCACATCTCACATGTTTACCTACATCTCTATCACAGTGTGGCCAAGTGTGCTGGATAGCTGCCAAACATACTAGCTCACTTTAGCCACACATTACCTTACACTACCCTAGGTTTTATGCATTATAAAACTGCTGAGTAGCAGCACATTGTTGCCAGGCATCAAAACTGGACAGCACCGTTACATTATACTAATAGAAGAAGCATATGTTTTGTCTAATAATGTGTGAATATTGTGAAAACGATACTGTGTTTTTACATAATAAAATTGTTGATACATTTGCTCCTAAAGAAGTTCTCATGTGTGCCGATGTGTCTCAGTAGGGTCTCTTCCGTTCTGGGTCTTGGGCAACATACAAAGCGACACAATCGTGTGATCGTTTCCACTGATACCTAAAGAAACCCACACAAAAACACAGTGGTTTTAACAAACAATTACTGTCTTTAACACACACACACACACAATGGCATTGTTACTTACTCAACTGGATTTCTGTTACTGAGATTTCTTATCTCTCACAGATAGTTCATTCACTTAGCAATTATTAGACTACTAACACAAATGCTCATATGAATAGCACACTCACTCAGTCTCTCCAAAAATAAGAAGACAATCCCCTATGGACAGATTGTACTCCTTGCCATCCATGGAGACGCTGGAGGACCCTTCCTACATAAAATACAACAAAAAATAGGTAAAGGAAAGTTTAAGACTGAAATAAACATGAAGGACAGAGGGAACATAAAAAGATTACTGAATGAAGAATTGTGTAATGTGTTACCAGTTGCCAGATCCAGCCATCAGTTTTTCTCCTAGAGGTTCCAGATGTCCCAGGACCAAAGAGTAACGTCTGATGGGGAGAAAGTCTAAGTCAGCAAATGCTTCTATGCCAAAGCTCCATCCATCCATCTATAAAAACTTTCTTTGTATAGTCAACTCTAAGACTTATTTCTCAATACCTAGGGCAACTGTAAATCAGTAACCTGTTTTATTGCTGCATGAGTTAAACATTTATAGCACACAAATGTTTGAACCTAGTTACAAAGTACAGAGGTTCAAGTTGCTGGTTCTGTGTCCTGTTCTTGTAATGGTTGAGTCCATTTGACAGACAGGCTCTGTCTCCCTCCACCTTATGCATACATCGAATCTTTGCTGATGGGAAACTCCTCACAGTCAGAGCTCTGATTAATGGCCAGGATCTCATCTGACTGACTCCTGCAGGAAGCAGGACTGATTGGTTTAGATAAGCTTCTACTCCTCACCTCAGTCTCAAACTGTGCTCCAAACATATCCACCGGCTGACCACCAGCCAGGGCAGGCTTCTGCTTTTCCATCCACTCTCTGAAGCAGAACGGTGCCATCACCTTCACAGTGTTGAGTGGGAATGGGGTTGGCTTGATGGGTTCAGCTGAAAAATTAAACAGTTACTGAATGCACATAATTTTTAAATATAAGAACTATGTACAAGTAAGCTCAGCACACTATCTTTGTTTGAAATTTGTTCTGATGAAGGACATACATTTTCCAGAAATTTTCATTTAAGGTCTTTAAGGTATCATGCGAGTGAGGCCTGACACTGACTTATTACTTATTATTACATAAAACCTTCAGCTATAGAACATAACAAATCATTTGTAAAGAAGACCCTTAACAACATCAATATATAGTAATAACATGTTAAATGTAAGGGTATTTCACCTTGTTTCACCATGCAACAGTAAAGTGAAAAACTGCATTTACCTGGATCAGGCTTTCCTGTTTTACTCTGTTTGGAATCCATAAACCTGACATATACAAATGCAACACATTATTTGTGCATACATATGCACTCAAAATTTAGAAGACTTTCTCTCTCTCTCTCTCTATGCATTGGTGATAGGTATTATCACAAAAGAAAAATAAAAGAGGGAAGAGGAAGTAGAATGAATAATTAGGAATGACTATTGGTAAAAATTATGAATTTTAGAAGACTGACCCTAGGGCTTATACTGCTTATGTATTTTAATGCCCAATTATAGTGACTGCAATGAATCTTTTTTTTCTTCTATTATTCGTTAGAATTCCTTATACATTTTAAATTCATTATAAGGTATTTGACGGCAGTCAAACCCTTATTAAAGTTCATATTTGCTTTATGTAAACTATTAAGGCAACAAAATTACATATACCACCATATTTGTTTTATCTTAATACAGATGAATATGCA
Source organism: Carassius gibelio (assembly GCF_023724105.1). Lineage (NCBI taxonomy): Eukaryota > Metazoa > Chordata > Actinopteri > Cypriniformes > Cyprinidae > Carassius > Carassius gibelio. The sequence goes on along the minus strand of NC_068408.1, from coordinate 22,352,685 downwards.
AACTTCTGTATTTGGATAAAGCATACATTTACATACTGTATAAATTATGTTAGATTAGATTTCTGGATCATGTGACACATAAGACTGGAGTAACGGCTGCTGGAAATTCAGAATTAGTTTTAAAATGTCAACAGTATATATTTTTGAAGAAGTTAAAAACCAATAAAATAGTTGCAAGAATATTTAACAATATTACGGTTTGTTCTGTATTTTTGATCAAACATAAAATATTAAGTCAGTCTCCACAGAACATGAGGGTTAAAAATAGACTTACTCTTTGATGATGGGAACAAGTTGGGTTCCCAGGTTCTCACAGTAGAACCAACGTTCAAACAAGACATCTGTAGTGTTACCCACAAAGTACCTAGCAGAGGGGAAATTAAACCATCTTTTTTTCACTAACACTCATCTTTTATCTTTTATTCCACAGTCTAGTAGCATCTAATGGCACACTGATCACTGTTCTGGTTTACAGAGATTACAAGAGGATTATTGGTGCTCCCTCGATCACCCTTCAAGAACTGTATACATCCAGAAAGATGAAAAGGGCTCAGAAAATCACTCTGGATCTCTCACATCTACATGTGTATTCTTTATCTCATTTTTGATTGTCTCTGTGTTGTTGTCTCTGTGTACTGGAACAAATTCCTAATATGTGCAAGCAAATCTCTTTCTGATCCTAAATTGTGGTCCAGGTACAGTAAATGTACAGTAACATCAACAGGCAAGACAAGAGTATGACTTTGAGGTCACAAGTAATTGATTCCAATACGTGTTGGAGTTGACTTAATAGTATGGTTAGTGGACAGGCGGATGTAATGCAGGATGGATGTGTCTGGGAGAAGTATCCCAGGATACCTTAGGCCATCTGTCTCAGAGCGAAGCCTCCTCCTCTCCACGACCAGCCCTACCGTGTTTGCGTATCTCTGAGGAGAATGGGGAACCCGTGCTGGAAGCAGGAACATCTGAGAATAGCAGCAAAATATATAACGTATTTATAGAATATAATGGCTCGACATTACCGCAGTCTGACAGATAGACACTGAGACAAATCCAGATGATTCTCACCTCTCCTTCTCGAATGTGTACGTCTTTATGCTTGCCGTTCTCTATAACTTTCAAAACCATGTCGCCCCTCACCTGGTAAAAGAGCTGCGACACAAAGGCAAATAAAACAGGAAGTCAGTGAAAGTAATATTAGTGTTCTGTGAACTGGATAACACATTATTTAGCTTTCCTTGTTTTTCTTTGTTTGAAATCATCAACCTTGTACTTTGACCTGTATTACAAATGTAATGTTGTTCTGTCAGAAACTGTTTTTCTGTTTGTTTGTTTGTTTTTTACTTCATGCTAGATGGGGCATGTTTTTTCTTCCAGATAAAATATATCATTCAACCCTGTGAACTGTATCTGATTGAACAGTTTTACTGTTAAACCTTCACAAAGACTAAATAACACTCAACAGTAGTATGAAGTAAGATATTGGGCCGCAAAAGTAAACACTCATTCCACAACTCGGGAGGTTTGCACTGACCTCTAGTGACCAAGATTAAAACATTAACCAATAAACAGTCCTGACAGGCTCACTAAACCAAATTAGGTCTTTATTCATTCATTCATTCATTCATTCATCTTTAAGGTGTATTATTGTGAGATGCTCAGCAAGAGTCTTTTCTGTTAATTTCCTGCTGTTATCTGATTTGGAAATTTGCCACTGTAAAGGTGCTATACAATTGATTTTTAATGGCATGCAGAAACTCGGTTTTCTGCTGCTGAAATAGGTGTCATTTACACATTTAAATTTATTCATTTAGCAGATGCTTTTATCCAAATTGACTTACAAATAAGAAATGCAACTTATCTCAGGAGACATGAGAAATGCTGCAATTTAAAGTTTTAAAATTGCTCACAGAAGTTCAGTGCAGGGATGAAAGGGAGGGACAATAGTGGGAAAAAAAGAAGAGAGCAAGTGAGTGTGAGAGAGGGGGGGGGGGGGGGGGGCAGTAGTTAAAAAATCTTAGCAGTAGTTAAGATCGTCTTGATTTATTTTTCTAAATAAATAAATAAGTAAAACTGGCCAATCAGAAACGATTTCTGTTTGTAAATTATAATGGCTGACCTGTCATTGGAAGGCGGGGCTTTGAGAAATAAAGTGTGGGTAAAGTTTCCGAAATGCTAAAAGTTAGCAATATGACTGACACCTTTAATTACCAGGTTGTTATGTATTTTATTTTACTGGTGGCATTTTCTCTCCAGTTGCCACACTTGCTTTTCTTGGCAAATAAGCATCAAAGTCTACCACCTGTCTTTACTGTTGTAAAGGTCTTACAAAACTTTCAAGCAGCTTAAAAAAAGAGAGAGAGACTTCATCAAAAAGACTTTGTCCCCATTAAAAAATGTTTGTTGTGAAATGTAAGCCATTCGGTTTGTGCTGCAAATCCCAAAGTTGAGAGCTTCAAAGCAGGTGCAGAAAATCATGCTGTCAATATCAGATAATCTTTAATTATGAGTTACGCACTCTTGTCCTTTTCCTCTTCTTTTCCTGGAAAATCTAATCCCACAGCCGCTGACTCTAAAGCACTAACCTTTTGTGAAGATCATGGCTAAATCTGTTCTTATCACCTGTTAGCCTTCTCGGGACTAATTCCCAGAATACAGTGCAGTTAATCAAAATAAAAAAGCAAGTCAGCTATTCTTAAATGAACATGTCATGTTCATTTGTAATATTATCTAATTTGTTACATGAATAGTACCTCACCTCTTCCCCTTCCTCAATGTGATAATCCTTCCTTATATTTGGACCACCAACAAACATAATATTCAGTTGATAAAAGAACCTAAAACACAATGTAAAGAAAAGGCTTATGTTTTTTTTTATTAATGTGAATATATAATGCATGTTTATGAAAGATAAGTTTAACTCACTTACATTAATTTGTTGCATACAGGTGGTAGAAATGAACCCTCATTTTCAGCAATCCACGTGTCAATGTTGACATGAAGAGACTGGTTGGTCATGTTTCACTAATTTCAGAATACAGCAAGATTCTTGCAATAATCTGTCGGAGTAGACAACAACTTTCTCAGCGGTGGTGACAAACTACCTTTGAGTTATTGAATAATGGAGGCGGTGCTCATACATTCAGTATGTGACCGTGAGGTTGAAATCCATGTTTACGCAGCAGTAACCTATCAGTGCTGACAGGGGTGCCTTAACATAACCAGACGCCCAAAGTAGCCCCCTCTTCTTTGATTCTTTTTAAGCTTCCTGACAATTATTTGTCAATTTTAATTTAGTTTCCTTGATATGGCAGTTTCACAACACTGTTCTGCGTAAATTATGAATATAAGTGAATATGCAAATGCATTCTTTGCCAGAAGATGGCACTTGTGGAAAAGTTACATAAAGTAAACATCATGTTATTACAGGCATTATACACAGGTTATATAAAAAGAAGATGGCATCAGAACTTTACTGGACGAAATGTGAGATTACATGTATGATTTAAAAACCATAAATTACACAAAATATTCATCATTCATCCGGTGACGAGGAGAGATTCAATTGCAGATGTCTTTATTAAGAATAATCCAAATCGTGGTCGAAACAAGCCAAGGTCAAAACCAAACAATCAGTCCAAAACAAATAAACAAAAGAGGGAACAGGAAAGGGAACGGAACGGGAACTCTGAGGACGAGAAGACAAGGAAGAATCTCGGAGGGCGAGAAGGCTGGAAACACGGAAGGTATACAAACAACAGGAAAAGACTGGTAAATATAGGGAGGCTAATGACAATAAAGTGAATGCACCTGGTGCAATTAGCAGGAGTGCAATTACTGCGATGACAGGACAAGACTAGTGGAATTCTAGTGTCTATGGTGAAGTGCCTAAGGGGAAGTGAGCCCACTAGTGGACACCCAGGGAAACAGAGACTAGACAGCGTGACACATCCTCATTAGATTAGAAAGAACACTTGACAAGTTGAAAACTTTGAAACGTGCCATGCTCGCGGTTAATTAATTCAATTAATAGCCGTTCAAAGTTTAATGGTCACATTTAAACAATAGTATGATAACTATTTTTCCATCCCCAGGTTTGAACACTGAAGCAGTGTTAATATGAACACACTTTCGTGCTAGGCTTTAGTACTAGCCCATGCTGCTTTGTGTATTCCGCTCACTGATCTATATATCTATATTATAGATCAGGGATTCCGCTACTATATCATTGGAATACATGGAACATATCAACTATACAAACTGTGTGGGGGAGATTAAACTGAACCATTCACTATAAAATACAACCGGGGCATCGCTGAAAACGAGTGTACAAGTTTGTTTACAAAATGCTGTTGTCACTGCCGCAAATTCTATATTCAAAAATTATTATTTGAAAGAAATATATAATGCAGCCAGTGGGCCCCTTTCCCAGTGTAGGCCCCTGGGCTTCAGCCGATTGAAGCCTGTGCATTAATGTGCCCCTGGTGCTGAAAGTGCAGCATAAACCTGGATTTCAATATAGAGATGGATGGATTTACAGAGTTTTGTGTGGAATAAGTTCTGCATTTGCATGTAAATGACTCCATTCTGATGGTCCATTAGGCTCATAACTCACTTCACCAGTCCATCTTAAGTTAAATACACTAAAACACCATGAGATAAACTAAATAATAAAATCAACCACTAACTTCTGCACTATTTCATCCCATAGCTCGTCTCGGTGGAGTTTAATGAGCTGTTTAAAACAATATCCTTACTATCAAAATATAATAAAAAAAAAACCGAAACAAAACAATGGCTCATAAACCAGAAGACACATTAAAAAAAAAGTGAAAGTGAAACTGTCTCCCTCAGTAACATACATAACCGCTTGTAAACAGTCACTGTTGTATTGTAATGTTCAGGTTCTAGCTCTGCTGAAATCAATAAAATGAATTTGTGAATATACCATACCACATATTAATGCTTTAACACATTATTAATTAGAGTTGACAAATCTTTTGTTAGACGTGATGTTTTCATAATGAGCTTCCTACAGTCATTTCTGTAAATTTCCACTGAATTACATCATTTTAATCATAAGCAAACCTTATAAATATAGAAACATATTGTTCAAATATGTAATTGTGACCACAGTGTCAAAATTATTTATCTGAAATTTGAACAATTCAAAAACTTACCAGAATGCAGGTAAAGTTACAGTGCTGGAGACAAATAGGAAGTGTTATGATCCTAGTGATACATTCTGATACTTAATTCCTCATTTATCATTAATCATTCGCAGAACATGTGCAAAGTCTGTGAGTCATCTTACATCGAACTGAACACGTGCCTTTCTAGAAGACAATGCGTTAAACCAGAAATGCAAAGTACAGATCTTAGATAAAATATTTTATGCTGGAAGTACATGTGATAGAGTCAAAACACAAGATGTGAGTTCTGCCATCAGCCATGCAAACAAATGAAGCTTCATAGCATGACTTATTTATATACTGTGTATGTTATATACAAACACTTATGTGTCTTAAAAACACATTTGCAATTTTCACTTCAATGTATGAATCTCATGTGCATCTTGTGGTGGTAGTTTAGACAGCTTCTGTATATGAACACAGATTTTACAGCCTTGTCACCATGACTTTTCTGTAAATTGAAAGGATAACCACTTCTCCTTTTGCCACAAGTAGGCGTCTCTATAGCTTCCCTAGGATCTCTAAATGGCTGACTGATATTGAGCCACTGAGAAAAGTGAGAGGTGCAGGGAGAAGTGCAAGTCAAATGAAGTGTAAAATGAAGTGTTCATAAAAAACCCAACAACAATGGTCATAAAATAGTTTGCTTGTTGACCAACACATGATACTTTTCACATACATTGTCAGAATTTATTCAGAGGTATTACTCATTCTCAGTGTTTATGCACTGACCTAAATGCTTTGAGAATTATTAAGATCCCTAAAACCTGAGAATTTACAAATATGGAAAAGCAGGAAACGAAACAAAAATAGAGAGGCTGGTAACACATGAATAGAGATGTGTTTATATTAGAAAAATTGAGGAAGAAACCCATTAAAATGGGAAGAGAGCATAAAGGGCACCACAATAAATATGCATGACAAATAAATTGGGCATTTATTCAGAGCTCAGAACAAAAGCTGCAGATAGCTTTCAGTATGCAAGGTGTTTGGTGGAAGAGGAGAAGAGACATAAGGAGTGTGCGTCAGCACAGCAGACATTGAAGATTTAAAACTGGAAAGCATCCTGAAAAATAGCTTAAACTGACATGAACCCACAGCCTACCGGAGTTATTTCTGTTGTCATGTTATTTCATCACTGCGGCTTATTTTCACTGCACCATCACCCTGACAGCTCCTCTACCCCATTATTTACTGGCTCCCTCTTTCACTTATAAAAGACCATCAAACCTTCCTTCATTCTAGAAGTAGAATTAAAGAGATGGGTTTCAGCAAATTTTGAGCTTTGTTAATTTCATCTTTTAAATGTATTTAAATTATAGATTTTAAAGTGGTGATCATGATTGTCTGGTGAACATCTTCTCTGGGGGAATGGTGATGTTTTTATCAGTGTAGATGTGGACACATCTAGACCAAATTACTTGTTTGATAAGCCGGTGCAATTTATATTGATACAAGACCTTCATGGCAACCCTGGAAGACCTTTCTCAAATCAAATAAACGAGTGAGACTTTGAGTTCATAATGTAGCCTTTTGGGTTTGACAGATTACTCAAGAAGTAAACTGGGCTGTATTAAAATGTAAGACAGGAATATCAACTGATGAGTAGTGTAGAATTTCTCATAAAATACCATATGTGGCACTTGAGTTTGTCGTTCTCAACCGTCAATATTGAAATATTGTCCTAGAATTAGGCTACTCATGCTTTTCCACTCATCTGTAGCTTTGGTTGTTAAAACAAAAATGAACTATATGAGAGCTATAGAGTATTCACAATACTGAACCATTATACTGTATAACACACATGATGGGTCTGAGAGAGTTTTGATAAAAGTGTCCGAGTTACTAATCAAGTAATATATAAGTAATGTGTGTGCAAATTTTCATTTTTAATTGTTGGGACAGGGTACAGAGGTGTATAGTAAAATCCATACCTTTTGTTCAATATTAGGTTTTTTTCACTGAAGCATTGACATATCTATTACAAATGTGAAATGGAGGAAATGCATCTCGTTTCATATTATAGTGGTGTTTTTGTAAGAACAATTTCATGTTGTTGACAATCTGCCCTTAGCTCTCTTGCTAATCACTAGCGTGAAATTGTATAAACTGCTAACTTATATTCAGAGAGCACATGCTGCAGGATTACTATCATTCAACGCATTGCATTTAATTCTTAACGCTATCAAAATCGATGCAAATTATTCCAACTACATTACTAAATCGATATAGCGTCCTTACTGCATCTGCATCCGGTTTCACTTAGACAAAAGCCAAAACACGTGAGAAATTAAACAACTGTTAGGTAGGAAAAAACGCAACGTTCAGTGGTACCATCAGTAAATAAATTTCGTCAGTAAATCAATAAATACTCAAGTTACGGTGGGAAAAAGCATTTAGAAATATCTGCGATACAGTATTGAATGGATTAGGTCATATACCCAATTGCAGCCAATGTGAGCGAAGCTCCAGTGGCGCAATCGGTTAGCGCGCGGTACTTATACAGCAGTACATTGCAGAGCCATGCCGAGGTTGTGAGTTCGAGCCTCACCTGGAGCAGTGTTTTTGTGATACTGCAAAAAAAAAAAAAAAGCCTGTTATTAGCATTGTAAACATAAAAATACTGTAAGCAAAGTTACCAAAATGTTTGGTATGGGAATATGGGATGTCAGACAATACGCTTTAAAAATATGATTGCTTAATGACAAAAAAATATTGTAATATGTAATACATGATTGTTTAAATGTCTATTGCCATTTAATTACTTGTATATTTATTTTTAAATTAATGTATTCCAAATAAACTGATCCAAGGGTTTCCTATGTAATTTTTCTAACGTCTTTATGTTTGAAAGCTTGTTTTCTGATTTCAGGGTTTCATTCGAGTTAATCGTAGTACCTCTGTCCAACAGCAGGCAGCAGTCTAAGATCATCTAAAGGCCTCGTGCACATCTTGTTAATGAGCACACAGCACTTACACACGCCGATCAGTTGATGGTAGTGTTGTTCATGAATTTTATGAAGAGGTATTTCTCCTGCTCCCTCAGTTCATGTAGTTCGTTTCCCTCATGTTTACTTTTCTTGGATGTTAAAATAACATTTCATCTTGGAAATCCACTGTCTGCACATTTCACTAAACATAATATTTTTGAATTGTGTAAGTTAGTTGCAAGAAATACAAATACGATAAAATATTCAAATGGTTTGTTTTAATTGCTTTTGAAGCAGACATCCGCCTGACTAAAAGTGCAGTCTATTCAGTTTTGACACACATTTGAATAATTTATTGTATAAAATGCAATCAATTACAGATGCCCCCGTAATGCTCATCTGAAAACATTTAAAACCAAAGGTAAATTATGTGACAGCGTCCAAACATTTTGATTGGTAGACTTCATCAAACCTCAGTTATTAATTAACACCTCATGTGATACGGTCACAGTTGGTCAGCACTAAATGTAAGTGTGAATTGTCCACCATGTTCAGAAATGTTTAAAAGCCACATCACATAAACATTAATTAATCTCAAACAACAACAAAAGATTTTTACATTATCACCAGGTGTACATGTAGACTGCTAGTCAGAATCATTGCCCTCATATCAGTTTCTTTACCTTTGTTTACACATCACGGTCAAAATGACAAGGCCCTTCGGGGTAAGATGTTTTCAAGACAAACCAAGCATCAGATATGTCAGCTTGGCTTCATTCCATACTTGATCTTGACAGTAAGGATAAGATCTTTGGCCTGCCTATAACATTTATGTTGGAAGGATCAACAACATGTTATTATATACCAAAATCTGGGATCTGAGCCAATCTGATGCTTTCTGTGGGAAGATACTTACTCACAGCTGGCTGGACTTGTACAGTGAATTATGATTAGTTCATTTTTGATAACAGAAATAGATAATGGGATTCAAACACGACTGGTGCCAGTGGATAAGCCAAGGGCCTGGCGGGTTTACCGCTATGAATCTGATAAGACACCCTGACTGTGAGTGAATGAGTCAGCAGATCTGGCCTGGAGAGACAGCGGCAGACAGCTGACCATTAGCCTGCGATCCTTAACTAACCCCCTTCCTAATCACCCATATACACTCACTCAGATTTGGTATCACTGCGAGTTAAATGTCTAAAATTCATACAGTTGACTTAAAAAAGGACAGACCCTTGCTGATACATAATGACATAGCCTGCTGAGGGATTTAGCCTCCCTTTGTTTAGCGGCCCGCTAAGCAGCACTGGAGGCCTAGAGGCAATTAGCATGAGATCAGCTGAAAACAAGGTCAACTCAGGGAAAGAAGCAGCCTCTCGGAGGAGACACCACATTAAGACGTGGCTTGTCCAGTGCGATGACCTTCCTCGCTGGAATGAGCTGTGGTTGCAATTCACTGGTTTCCATGGGCATTAGGCCCGCAGATTATCAGGAAGTGCTGTAACAGAACATTTTACACAAGAGAGACAGATCAGTCATCGTTAAAGGTCATTCAACTGCACTTTTATTGGCTGTTAGTCTCAACAAAGTGACATTTAATGTCATCATAAAGAACAGATAATTTGATCTCCATGACACTCATTGTCTTTGATAAACTGCATCTTTGGTTATTTTCAGCAGCACTCAAAAGTTGAAGTTCATTGAGGGAAAAGAAGAGTTACCCCAGTTATCTAGGTCATAGACACACTAGACTAGTTTTTGTCAGAAAACCGGTCATTGCTGTGTCAGTCAGCTGAAACCGTCATCAGCATGCTCTGTCTGCACTTGCAGTGTTTTTTTCTTTTCGTGGAGGTGTACGTACACCAGCTACTTGTAGAAACAGTGAGGAGGCAAAACACACAATCATCACCATAATGCACTCGACTGTCCAAACATTGCCAGGAGTGTTTTTCTTTTACAATTTCTTTCTTTGCCCACAAATTGAATTTGTCCGACCCCTGCTTAACATTGCTGCTTGAACGGGTTGCTTTTGTGAACAGTTGTTGCTATACAATACAATATAGTGTTGTATTAAATGGGAACATTGTGTACTTATGATTTTGTTAACACAGAATATTGTGGTTTTTTTATACCAAACAGGATGTGCACAATAATGATAATAAAAATGCCTTTATAATGCCTTCTCTTACCTTAAGTGCACTGACTTGAAATGGAAGATACTACTATGAAATCTATAAACCTTATATGCAGTACTGTTCATACAGAAATATATTGTTTTTAGGAAATACATTTGAAGAATTAATTGTGTGTGACTGTGAATCGATCCAGAATCTGGACTGTGGACAAATTTGAGGTACTGTACATGACCCAAACTATTCATGTTCCTCTGCATGTAATGTTATGTCCCAATGACAGTTGCACAGTTCCATAACCATAACTCTTTGGAAATCCTACATGAGCATATATGTTTTGAAAGGTCTCAAATGTACCAGTTACTTAAATAAATCTCACATACGCAGGGCTAAGGGCAGAGAAATGTATCTTGGATTAAAAACTCACATATGTCTCTGGTTTGGCATGAGCTGTGAATTGTGACAGGTCATTGGTTCAGTGCAATGTACTGTGAGCTTTAGGCAATGCTCATTATAGTAGAAGACATAATTATTATCATTACTGTGGCTGTTTTTTTCCACATGCTGTTTTCCTTCAGGCAGGTTGATGATTAAGTGTTTGTAAGCCTGCCAAGGGGAAGTGATGTCACCTTAAGACAACAGATCAGGTTGCTTTTCTCATGAATACAGTTTTTATCTTGCAGTGGTTTGGCAGGATTTAAAACCGGAATTATTTAACCATCATGTTTGTTTTTCAGTGTCTCTTTTTTCATATTTACTTTGAAATGCTTTACTACTTTTCTAATTATTTTATAAAATATCAGGACTGCAACTTCTTGAATGCTCACATGAATTTGCTTTCTACAGTCTAGAAGTGTGCTTGATTTTCGAAGGACTGAAAGTACTGCAGGAGATCCGAGTGTGAACCCGGGGTGGAGTGCAAGAAGAATTGATTTCTTTCGCAGAATGATGACGATGGCTGTCCACAGATCTTGAGCAGTAACTAAATATTTGCTGAAGATGGATGAGCCAAGAGAGCTCTGGCGGGTGGGGGTAAAGGTCTGGTCTGGTATCAACTGCTGTCCCCCCTACATCTCTTTAGTCTTATTAAACATGTCTCCAACAGACTGTTCCTCTGCCAGTTTCCTTGACATATTTCTCCTCTCTGCTGGAAATCTGACTTGATTTACAGAACTCCAAATGAACCCTATTCACACTCCCCAAAGTTCAGATGATTTTCAGAGCACGTTTAGTCGTATAAATCTTCCAAACGCCTTTACAAAGACATTGCAAAGATAGATTTTTTGACTTTTCTGAAATTTACAGCTGAAAATGCCCATAACAGAAATAGCCTAGCTTCTGTGGTAGTGTCATTTAAAAATTATGCTAATTATCCTATCTGAATATTCCTCATGGCCACATGCGTTTTTAAATTTGTATTTTTTATGACTGGCTAATATGTGTGTACATTCATGGGCCATTTATCAATAAAAATAGTCTGCTTGTGCAGTTTCCTTTGTTTTATAAGCAAGACCAAAGATTATATCCTCCTTCCTCTTTCTACCCTTTCCCGTGTCAGCCTATAAAAACGAATGAATCCCGACCACATCCATGGATCTACTGCCCATCCAGATGCATGTCATGAATAACAAGTTGTTACCGGAGGTGCTGTTGGATTTATGCTAATTTGGAGTGCCCAACATTTCAGAAGTGTCCATGTGGTGGTCCGAAATATTATAATTATGATTATGATTTTATTTATTTTTATTTATTTCCAGAGAACATCCTTTCCAGAATTGTTCTCTTTATCTAAAGCAAAATGTGATCATTTGTAAAGGCATTTGTTTCACCATTGGAGCCTAATGCAACCCAACTGTTCAGTCATACATATTTGATAAAAATATTACTAATTTACAAATATGCCTGCTGCAAATATATCTTTTTACAGGCGTTCTTACAAGTTTACCACTTCACCCTATTTGATTACAAGTTGGTTATTTGATAACAAGTATTATAATACTTGAAGAACCAGCCTGGATGATTCATAATATTGTGTGGCATCCACTCATCTGATTCTTAAAGTTGTGGTGTTCCCAAAAAGAAAAGGGTGCAGGAGTAGACAGTGGTACTACTTAAATTTAGGCCAACGGGGGGTTGCCATTTGGGCTGAGCAGGTTGGATCATTCAGAGTCCTGGTTATCTCTCCCTCTGTATATGTCAATCAGGATCAGTAAGCCTGATCTCCTAGGAGGTGATGAAAAGTACCCCTCAGTTCAATGATGTCTTTTGGGAGTTCCTGGCAATGAAAGACTTTCAATATAAAGAGAGCAATTTTTAGAGCAAAGACTTGGAAAAGGTCCTGCTGTGAATGTGCTGCATCCTTTGCTTCTTCGACTTGAAGTCTGTGTCATATATTGTAATCCACTGAATAAAAAAAATAAAAGAAATAAGTGATTTGTGGGTGTGATGTTTGTTTTTCCACTAGTTCTCGACTACTGCTAGTTAAACATTTTGCCGTTTTGCTTTTGATTGGTTGCCTGCAATGTCACGTTGCATATGTCAGTCCAGGCAAATCTATATTTTAGGACTCTCATCAATGTCAGAATTTAGTAATACAACTGTACATCGTTTCCTCTGAATGTTATGAAACCCATCATATTAGCTTGCACGTAGCTCTCTTCAGCCTGGTGTATTTTCATCAGTGTCCTTTCTTTCAAACATAAACCATGTTGTGTTTTAATGGTGTACTAAAAGGGAAAAGGCATGAATGGCCCATTCAGTCGGTTCTCTTATGCTGTAACATTGCAGGGGAGCAAGCCAACTGTATGTAATTTTGACAGTGGGTGAGGCGGCCCCCTCCCCTTGGTCCCTCGATCCGTGCCAGGCTCTGATCCAGAACTAAGGGGTTGACATCATTCCCTCCAGACATCCAGCTTGTTATTGCTGCCATTCCAGAACTCTTTGCTTGGGCTGAGCAAACACCTTGGGCGACTTCACAAGGGCCCTGTCATTCAGACAGCAAAGCATTCCAATAGGTCCACACTAGCAAGCTGTTGAGTGAGGGGACTTGCGACTTTTTTAATTATACACAATGGATTTTGGCTGTTCAAACTAATGCATTTGATCCCCATGAGAAACTATTAATTATAAGCATAGTGAGAGCTGTAAACCTGCACATCTGTTGAATTGACAAAATGGGGGAAAAAGCATTTGAAAAAGTATAAAAGTTATCCATATAACTTATACAAACATAAAGGCTACAGTACAGTAAATGTTTGTTCAGGTGCGACCTGCCCAGTGGCGCTTTTCATTTCAGGAGTTAGGGCCAAGTTTGCTTTGAGGCTCTCAAATGTCTATTTTAAAGTATACCACCCGTATTAGTTTCTTTTATTATTGGTCTCTTTGTGCATGGTGCTGCTACACAATGTACAATTAAGGTAAAGAAGGTATCATTTGGGGTTATTTAGATCAGTGTTTCCTAACATTGTTCCTGGAGGCATACCAACAGCACATATTTTCAAACTCTTTCTAATAAAACACACCTAATTAATCTCATCAGCTCATTACTAGAGATGCCAAGACCAATATGGATGGATTAGATAAAAGTGGACACCAAAGATTTTTACCATTAGCTTGCCTCCAGGAACAAGGTTGGGAAACACTGCAATAGATCACAAAAGAGAAGAAAATGTTAAATAAAGTCGTTATTTTAGTTTTATTTATGCACAACTAGTATTTTTGTAGCTCAATAAAATTAAGGTCGAACCAGTGATGTCACATGGACTATTTTAACAATGTCCTTTCTTTGTTTCTTGTTCTTGAATGTGTCAATTCCGTTGCTTTCTATGCAGGGTCAGAAAGCTCTCAGATTTCATCAAAAATATCTTACTTCGTGTTCTGAGGATGATCAAAGGTCTTACAGATCTTTAACTCAGACAGTCTAAAATTCCAAAATAGTGTCTTATTCATTCTTTCTCTGGCTGTTTCAAAGTAAACATTGGAAAGGTAGACGGATCAATTAAAAGCAGAAGGGATGACTGAAAACTATTGTAACATGTACACATTGCTTAGTGATGCAGGAACGATGTGTCAGTGTGCGCCCCCATCTCTTCAAAACTGCTCCAGCGTTGTCTGTTTCGAGCTCTGTGTACTCAGTACTCGCGGCCAAGATTAGCAGAGAGCTTTATAGGGGCTGCTCGCACCTCTGGTCCCATCTCTCACATTCCTTTGTCCATGTACACACACAGTTCAGTCTGTTAACACAAACCAGTCTTTGAGTTCTTCCATAGCCACATCTTGTTAAGGGAAGCCATGATTGTAACCTTTGCACCCGAAAGCGTAAGTTTTTTTTTTGTTTTGTTTTGTTTTTTTTAGTTGAAGGTCCCTCAGGGAACCACTATCCATGTGTTGTCTTCAGAGCAGCAAAACCAACACACGCCGGTACCCATTGTGCTACAGCTTGGGTGCAAGTTTGACTCTTGGTTTGGCTCCACTGGCTGGTTTGTATAGCATTTGTTCCTGTTTAATCCCGGCAAGCGAGACTCATTTGAACTCATGTGCATTTCTTTGCATATCTTTGCCACTCTCAACACATAGATCTACACCTGCCAATGCACATACATAGTCACACACAAACTATATGAGGATTCAATGTAAGACAAACTGATCAGATTGGTTTGACAATCAACCACAATGTAAGAAGGACATTTAGTCAGTGTTCGAGGTTCGGTCACATATTCCACCTTGTTTATCGTATTCCATCTCAAGTCTTTTTCCTCTTTGACAGGGCGTTGTGCTATACTTCAGTGGAGAGCAGTGCCCCACAGAGCCACAGAGCTTAGAATTTCTGTGAAGTGGTCAGTGGACACAGTTTAAATGCATTCAATGCTTTGTGGAAATAAAGAGGTAACAAAAGCATAACCCACTAGGCTGTTTTGATTTATGCAAATTAAGCCACATTTGATATTCATTTCCGAAACTGTAGCCAGCTAAAAACCACCACTAATAGAAACGTATCTACAATATGCAGTATTGACACACCATATGCGTGAGTCTGTCTTATTTTAGGAATGTTTTGCATTTTTGTTTTATGTATAGTTTAATTCTTAGCAGCTGCTTTTGCTTTGACAGATGTAAATGTCTGTAATTATTTAAAACACCTTTTGGTCATGCAGTTTTGCCCGAGGAAGGACGATCCAGAAAGTATTGAAAACAACCAAATCAGCTACAGAGTCAGCGTTTCCTGTGGGAGAGCCTAGAATTTAAGTCTGATTTTACTTAGTGCTGAGAATGGTATAAATGAGGAGAAAGATGAATGGTTGATGAAAGCTAGTCATAGTAATGTAATCTTATGCAAAGCAGAAAGGTCTCATCGGACTCAGACTGATATGAGAGCTGCAGAGAGGAGGAGAAGAAACGCACTTTGTTTGATTGTTGGTTCTGAGAAGGCTTTGGATGGATATTCAGAATCCCAAGTAATTCCAAATGGTGTTTCATTTGTGAATTAATTGATGTGTTTGAACAAACAATTTAAGTAAACCAATCATTCTAGTTTCTTTCCATACACTGACTCATACTGTGTTCACTGTAGTCTCTTTCATTGAGGCTTGTGATTGTTTTCTGTCTATAGCACAAGAGAATGTGGTCTTACATTTCTGAATTAACCGAATGAATCTGCGGCATGTTTAGTGTATTATGTGAGTCAGTCTTCAACTCTAACAATACTTAGTAGATTTTTAGACACACAAACTTTACTTAAGACTTGTTTTTGCTATGAATGAAAGATGAGTTCAGTTAAATTAAAGGTTACGTTTTTTGTGTTTTTTTTTTTTTTAAAGCTTTGATTGTGTTTACAGTGTGCAATATAACATGTGTTCATTTTTCGCGTCTAAAAAAAAAAAAAAACCTGTATTTTTCACACAATTAACTTATCTGTATACCGATGTTTTCACTGTCATAAAAACGGGCTGATGTCTTCCTTGTTCTATAAAATGCCTCCTTCAGAAATACGTAACGAGTTCTGATTGGACCAGTGGTTCCTGTGTTGTGATTTGACAGCAGCTGAGCGCACGCTGCCCTCCAGGAAACGGGATTGGGCTAGTTTTGGACAAAGTGGGCAGGATTTTTTTTTTAAAACATGGTAATCCTGATCTGAACGTACGTGCTGGAGATGTGCTTCTAATCACAGAACGCCTTTACTGACGAGATGCGCATGAAAATCGCATTTGATTTTTTTCACAGCCCTACCATCTAGTTAACAAAGCTAAACAGCATTGCCCTTTGTGTAATAAGTTACAGAAACTGTTAAACCCACCAACTTAAATATAATAAAATTCACTTACCTTTTTTGGTCCATTAACAACGCCTTCTCCAGACAAAGAGGGAACTGCTCCATCTTTCAAGAATAATCTTTGTGCGAATCCGGCATTAAACTGATTGAGATTGAGGAAGTTGTCCTCAGCAAAATGTGCTGCACATAGTTTTACATGTGGATTATAATTTTCGGGAAGCGAGTTAAACATTAATTGTAACCATTAATCTCTAAGTACAGTGTCACTGGGAAGCCCAAACAAAGATGATCGGACTCAGTGATGAAAAAAAAAAAAAAAACAGCGTTTCGACGACATGGCGACAAACACTACTCTACAAACTCAACGTTTCCTCCTCCATGCGAGCGCAATAAGACCAATGCCGCCTTTTTTGTGTATTCCTGTGGGTGGAGGTTAGTCAAAAAATGGTTCTAGTGACGTCATTACTGCAGGAAGTAGAGGGATGTAGTCCAAACTGGTCATTCGATGTAGGCGAATTCTGTTAAATAAATTATCTCGCTTGGCATTGAACTTTGAGCTTAGAATTTTACAGAGATTATTTATACTCTAACAACAACATTACACACTAGCTAAAGTTTTAAACAGGGGATCACAAAGAACGGGACCTTTAAAGATTAAAATGTCTCATAACACACAAATAGCAACCCATTCTCACTCCAAAGGCGTCAAAAACCGAAGCATGGTCAAGCGCCCCTAGCGTCACTTTTGTGACGCCAAATGTGCCTCTCGGCGTCGACTATCGAAGCACTACGACCTTCATTGCTTTCAGTGGGAAACTTTTGGCGTCAGAATTCGACACGAGGACATGGGATGTTTATCGCTATGAAATCACGTTCAAGAAGTCTCATTCAGCACACATCGCGCGATACTTGCTATCAGTTCCACAGTTTGGGTGAGTAGTCGTATATACGCTCTTTTAATGCCTTTTATAAAATGTATTCTGTCTTATTTATTAATCAGATTAGTGCCATATGTTTAATCGCTGTATTATATCGGTCATCTGTGGCTGTCTTTGAGTTTCATTGCGTTTAAATAAATGAACACAGCTGCTAATTAGTGTGATTAAACTCTATCTGTCACGTGACGTGCCATAGACCTTCGATCCGTTTTATATTATTATTAATTTCAGGATCAATGATGTAAGTTGTATTTGTAGTAAAATCATGGTAATCACGACACAATAGTAATAAATGAAATGTGAAGTTAAAACACAGTAAATGGGACATTAGTAACTGTAACTGTAGTTTTACTATGATATATTAATAATCAATACAACAATACAATAATCACCAAACCAGCTATGTTTGTATCACTGTAATGTTAGTGTTTTTATGTGCTTTTATATGACAGAAATCACAGTAATCATGTGTTCTGTACCATGCTTTTAATACCTTTTAATGTGAATCCCAAAAAAAAATAAAAAATCAAATTAAAAATAAATAATAAAACATGTATTTTTTCATCTTGCAGTTCATTCATATCAGTTTATATATATATATATATATATATATATATATATATATATATATATATATATATATATATATATATATATATATATTATATCTAAATATTTTGCTCACAGATCATTATTAACATTCTGTATATAATTCAATTTTATTTTCTCTCCCCTTTTTTATTATTTTTATTTTTAGCTGAAAAGACGTAAAGGCAGTCAGCCCAGTGGTGTTTCTGGAGAGGGATTCCTTCAGAAATGGAGAAGACAGAAAGCTGCGGAGGCAGATATTTGCAGCAGTAAGTCTGTGATAGTTTGTCTCTTTTATCAAAAATTCCTGCTGTTATAATTTGTACAGCATTTGTTGTTTCTTAAACTGTTGCACTGTCCAAATACCTACACTTGCCATCTTTTCACTTGACCACTTGATTACTTATTTGAAGTCTTTCCTGTATTTGGCCTAGTGTTCGAGTGAGCATGATGACCACGAGTGTGTGTCGAACTTTTCATGACCTGATGACTGTGTTTCCCAATCCTGATCCTGGAGAACCCCAGCACTGCACGGTTTTGGCGTCTCTCTTATCTGCCTTGGAGACTTCACTGATGAGCTGATGAGTTGAATCAGGTGTGTTTGATCAGGGAGACATCTCAAATGTGCAGTGTTGGGCTTCTCCAGGACCAGGATTGGGAGCCACTGCCTTATGGGACACTTATGTGTTTAAAGAGATTTTTAATATCTAATTATCAATATTTCACATACTGTACATTGGACAGCTTTCCATGACCTTTTGTGAGACCTCGGCAAAAAGTCTGACTATTTATTCCAAAACATGATGCATGATGGGATACACTAAGCTTTGTATAGCGCTCCGGAGCAGTATTGGAGAGGTTTAGTGTGTGTTAAGGACGCTGTGCTTTGGCATCATTAAGACCGGGGACAGTCTCGTTCACACACTGTCATGTACACACACTCTCAAGTGGCCAAGACTGCAAGTGTGGGTATCTGGACAGGGTCAAAGTCTTAAAAATGATCCCTAAACACAGTCGCACATCACAGTCTTAATAATCCAGTTTAACACTTGTATGATATTATACAAGCCCCAGGACGGTCTCATCTGACACTATCAAAAGAATTCATATGACTATAGCTTGTTATTAATTACTTGCTTTCAATAATGGATGCATTTAACATTTAATTATACAGCATCTTTACAGAGGTGTAATGTACAAGTTGCACGTAATTAATAATATTTCCTTCCTTCTGTCTTACAGGATTTTTTCCAGATAATGCTGTTCTTCTTTTTCAGGTCTAAAATATCGAGCTCAACAGCTATTTTAAGAGCCAACCCTCACAAACCTTCCTAAAAACTAAGAGCTATTACTGAGTCTCAGCGAATCTTGCCATGATCAGCTCTTCCCAGGTACATTTGTTTAGAATATTTTTTTAATCAACATTTACTCATCAAATGCTCTGGTCTGAATCTTATTTTAAATTAACTTAATTATGTTTAATGAGCAATATTAATTGCACAGAGAGTAAGTAGAGATTATCTTGTTTCACAGAAGAGAAGGAAGACCAAGGATATGATTTGCTCAGGATGAGGAATGAAGACGGCCATCTTGAGCTCAAACAAACAGAAGTCCTCTGGTATGTGTGTGTTGAAGCAATGCTGTGTTATACAACATTTTATGATGATCTCTCACAGAACTGGTCATGCCAGCCTTGATTTCTTTTTATACTATTACAATTACAGCATGTTAGCAAAGTGTGACTGGACATTTTTAATATTATGTTTTTAAAAACACACCACCTGTTTTAAAAGTAGACAAGTATCACGAAATTGGTTTAGTTGATATAAACACCAATTGACATTATTTCATTGTTTTGTAAATGTTATGTTATAAATTGTGAATTGATAGTTGATTGGTTTGAAGCCAGGCCTTACACTGCACAGACTAAAACACATTTGTGAGAGAAGTCAGGAACTTTGGAGAAAGATTCTAGAGGAAAAAAAAACACATTTACTGCAACAATAGATGAATTCTAGAGTCTCTGAGAACTACACATGCTAATGCAGTCTCATGAGCAAGATCTTTGCCTCTGTAACTTTTTCTTAATTCTTGCAGAATGACATTATTATTGCAGTATTTTTATTTGTACAGATGATCTCATCAGCCAAATGAGGGGTTTTGACCAAGTGATGCTCTTGAAAGGAGTGAAAGAAGAGGATGTGGTAAATTGTCTTCAGAGAAAAAGCTTCTCAAAAGGTCTTAAAACAGCTTGAAGAATGGTAAGTGTACAGTACTACAAGGGCCATAGTTGCTCACCCTGCTAAAATCACACAGAACATAAGCTGCGATCTCTGTCCATTAAACAACTTGATCTGGATTGTGTGTTTCACTTCAGGTCTGGGATGTTAGGACTGAGAGATCCTCTGGCTGAGAACAAGCTACACCACATCAGTGCTGGACATCAACCACAAACTGTTTCCAGACACGAGAGAAGAAGATCACGATGGGGAGATGAAACCAGTTTAGATGTGATGATGGGAATCATTATTTTCTGGAACAGTATCACATGTCTTATATGTATCACATGATCTGTATCACAGTTGACTGGATGGGACTGTGTGACTTTTAAGGACATTTCATCACTCATCTGTGTGAACTGATTTATATATGAGGTTAATGTATCTTTGATGATAATTATTTTCATTGAATCTTATTTGTCTTGATGCTACTTTATCAACTTTATAGTCTATGCTTCAATAAAATGAAAATGGTGAATATTGTGTTCTGAAGATTCTTGGTAAATACATAATTTTACTAGGTAGGCTCATATGTGTTTATTTTAGACTTGGAAAAACGACATATTAATTATTGGTATTATTTTTTTATTTAAGACATAAACATTTTTGATCGGATTAATAACATCTGGGACATCAGTACACCAGAAAGTATTTTTTTATATTTTAGTAACAAATATGCACATTTTTTGTGAAATACAGGGAGTTACAAGATTAATTATTCTGCATTACAAGATGGTGCCATGGGCTTTATTGTTACAAGCACTTGACGGATAACTGAGAATGTAGCAGGAATGATCAACGTGGATCTTGTACTGCATTAAAACCAAGAGCACGCACATTACTGATGTCCAGCACCTGAGGAGCAAGATACGGGGGTGAGGAGGACATTTTTACACTGATTTCGGCTAATTAGTTATATATAATGCTAATATATATATATATATATATATATATATATATATATATATATATATATATATATATATATATATATAAATTAATATTCTTAGCACTGCATGAATTTGTCCTTGTGTAATAGTGAAGTATCACAATGTGTATACATTGTCCTTGATTACTGCTTTACAGTGGGGAATAGATAATGGCAAGTTGTTGCAGGTTCATCCATTATATTTCTTGCCATTTACTTCAAAAATCAAAGAAATAATCTATTATTTTCATTATTAAATCATTTCTTTATAATTTTTCCATGTTTCATCAGATGGCCTCACAATGTCCTGTCAAAAGGTATAATAGCCATGATGAATAGAATAGAAAACAGAGGACTGTGAAAACTGTCAGATATAAATGTGACTCAGCTCAGTTTGTTGTTCATGATGAGGAGAATACATATATGTAGGTTTTACTGCCCTGCTACCCCCAGGGGCCCAGTAGCACCCCCCGGAAGAGCCCAAAACTGTACATTTCAAATGGCTGTAAATCAGAGTCCAATTAACGAATCAAAGAGAAAATGGGCAGGATTATTACTTATGCTATGCTGATAAAATAATGTTGAGCTCAGTTTTCAGAAATAAGTGGAAAGCTGGCATAAAAGCATTTTAAATATTGCTCACTGTAAAATACCACATTTCAGCCTGCCTCTCAAATATATCACAGATGTTTGCACAATAAACATATTTAGATATCCAGTTTACCTTAAAATAAATAATTTATTTAGTTTCGTTAATAAAAAGTTTTAAACTACATTACCCACAAGCCTCCGTCGTTCTATCTATAGAAAGGCAACACTAGGGGGCTGTTTTTTGTAGTTCATTGAAGTTATGCTTAGGGTTAAGATTAGGATCTCGCTAAATATGTCATTTTTCTCAAGATAGCAACACTTCATTGTTGACTTAATATATTACTAATGTGATGATAGGAGCAAAACATACTTTTTAACATGATGCGCTGTTTAATATGGGTTAAAAGATAGTCCAACCACAGACTGTCCTGAAAAGTCATAGCCAATGACATCTAAGCTGAGCAGCAGCGTCACATTTCCTTATCCATGTATGACCGATGTCTTTCGTTTTTCGGCTGAAGGGATAGATTCGGTTAACAATAGATTAAGCTTGCTACTTATTAGATTCTGTTTTATTAACGTCTTCACCTTCCTCCGTTGTTCAGCTTGACAAAAACTGGGCAATATTGATGTGCACATGCCCAGCAGTCGCAGTTGTATCCAACAGATAGATTCCTCTCATTAAATATAAGACACATTTTTAAGATTTGTATATTTTTTTTTTGACCAAAGACAAATATATTTACTAATCAAATGACGTGCTTCTAAAATTTACATTGTATATTACATTGTGTTTTAAAGTTAAAATTGTTCACATTTGTGTTTCTGTGATTTACCATTCTCTAGCATTTGAACCCTAGGAATAAAAACAGAAATTATAAATGAATGAATGAATGAATGAACAAATAAATACATAAAGCATAATAAACATGCATATTTTTGTAAGGATCTTCCATTATTTATTGATATGTCAAACTCATTTAAAGACAACATGCCCAAATTACTACACTGCATCCTCTGTCAACAAGCTCGTTTTTGCCACCATAAAGAATAAAAAGGCAGTTATGTTGTAAACATTAACTATTTTCAGTATGCAAATGAAAATGCTTTTATTAAAAAACAAAACAGTAAATACAGTATGTCTTTCAGAGAACACTGGAAAAAGATCAATTTTATTAAAAAAATTAAATTGACCAAAATGTTATACAACACAATGTAAATGTTTCAAACTCACAAAAAAACACCATGAAGACATGCATGTCAAGTGTGCAATATCATCTATAAAACTCAATCAGCACAGCATCAAATAAACACTGATTGTCTGAACAATGGAAGACAGAGAAAGTGTTCAGGAAAACAAACACCTGCTAGCTTTGACATAACATCATGAATTCACTTCATGACTGGAGCTAGGGGATGACTGTGTATGAATATCTCCTTTACTAAAACTCTTAATTAAAGTCTAAAAAGTTCACTGTATGAAGCTTGAAAAAGAGAACAAAATGCTTTATCAATACGAAAAATACTATTTTTAACTATTGTTTTCATCACTGGTTCTGTAATGTATTCATTATGAGCTTATAAATAAAACAAAGTTACATCTTCTGCAAAAATCAAACCACTGCAAAGTCTAATCACTGATCCAGGGACCATATCTGTGTGTGTGGGGGATAAAGAGTTAACGAGGTGAGTCCTTGTGCATGATGGAGAACTGCAGTGTTATCCTCAAACAATCCTGTAAAACAGAAATATTACATTACATTCAACTTATACATTACACTGTGTTTTGTTTAGACCATAAAAGCAGCCTCTGTAAAGATGCTGTAAAATTAAATGTTAAATGAATCCATTATTGAAAGCAAGTAATTAATAACAAGCTATAGTCATATGAATTCTTTTGATAGTGTCAGATGAGACCGTCCTGGGGCTTGTACAATATCATACAAGTGTTAAACTGGATTATTAAGACTGTGATGTTTTTAGTACAGTATGTGAAATATTGATAATTAGATATTAAAAATCTCTTTAAACACATAAGTGTCCCATAAGGCAGTGGCTCCCAATCCTGGTCCTGGAGAAGCCCAACACTGCACATTTGAGATGTCTCCCTGATCAAACACACCTGATTCAACTCATCAGCTCATCAGTGAAGACTCCAAAACCGTGCAGTGCTGGGGTTCTCCAGGATCAGGATTGGGAAACACAGTCATCAGGTCATGAAAAGTTCGACACACACTCGTGGTCATCATGCTCACTCGAACACTAGGCCAAATACAGGAAAGACTTCAAATAAGTAATCAAGTGGTCAAGTGAAAAGATGGCAAGTGTGGGTATTTGGACAGTGCAACAGTTTAAGAAACAACAAATGCTGTACAAATTATAACAGCAGGAATTTTTGATAAAAGAGACAAACTATCACAGACTAACTGCTGCAAATATCTGCCTCCGCAGCTTTCTGTCTTCTCCATTTCTGAAGGAATCCCTCTCCAGAAACACCACTGGGCTGACTGCCTTTACGTCTTTTCAGCTAAAAATAAAAATAATAAAAAAGGGGAGAGAAAATAAAATTGAATTATATACAGAATGTTAATAATGATCTGTGAGCAAAATATATATAAAAATATATATATATATATAAAAATAAATATATATATATATATATATATATATATATATATATATATATATATATATATATATATATATAAACTGATATGAATGAACTGCAAGATGGAAAAATACATGTTTTATTATTTATTTTTAATTTGATTTTTTTTTTTTTTTTTTGGATTCACATTAAAAGGTATTAAAAGCATGGTACAGAACACATGATTACTGTGATTTCTGTCATATAAAAGCACATAAAAACACTAACATTACAGTGATACAAACATAGCTGGTTTGGTGATTATTGTATTGTTGTATTGATTATTAATATATCATAGTAAAACTACAGTTACAGTTACTAATGTCCCATTTACTGTGTTTTAACTTCACATTTCATTTATTACTATTGTGTCGTGATTACCATGATTTTACTACAAATACAACTTACATCATTGATCCTGAAATTAATAATAATATAAAACGGATCGAAGGTCTATGGTACGTCACGTGACAGATAGAGTTTAATCACACTAATTAGCAGCTGTGTTCATTTATTTAAACGCAATGAAACTCAAAGACAGCCGCGGATGACCGATATAATACAGCGATTAAACATATGGCACTAATCTGATTAATAAAGAAGACAGAATACATTTGATAAAAGGCATTAAAAGAGCGTATATACGACTACTCACCCAAACTGTGGAACTGATAGCAAGTATCGCGCGATGTGTGCTGAATGAGACTTCTTGAACGTGATTTCATAGCGATAAACATCTCATGTCCTCGTGTCGAATTCTGACGCCAAAAGTTTCCCACTGAAAGCAATGAAGGTCGTAGTGCTTCGATAGTCGACGCCGAGAGGCACATTTGGCGTCATAAAAGTGACGCTAGGGGCGCTTTTCGTCGGTTTTTGACGCCTTTGGAGTGAGAATGGGTTGCAAATAGATACTGTCGCCACCTACTGGTGTAACAATGTGAACTGCAAAATAGCTAACTGAAGGAATCAGTGAATGAATCTAAAGATTTCTTCTTTTTAGTGAACAAATTCAAAAGATTTGAGACAATGATCCAATGCGATGGATCAAAATCCCCACTGCTGTTCCCAAATCACTTTCTCAAATCTTGAATGATGAACACTTCGTTATAAAAATATTGATTTCTGTATTATTTTGTTTCCTGTTTACAATGTTGAGACATACATCAAACTGCACAGTAGTATAATGAGAATAATTCTATAGAGTTTACTTTAAAGATAAATGTGTGTGCTACAGTACACACATGTGGAGTGGGGTTGTCAGACTGGATCTGATTACTAGTTGGGATGGCTTGGAGGCTTTTGCGGTGAAACGCTTTCTCAATCGTGCATTCCAGTCTTGAAACAAAGCTCAACTGCTGTGCTTGCTGGGACAGGCTGAGTTCTCTCATGTTTGTGTGTGTGTGTGCATGTTAGATAGAGGTGAATTGAGCAAGTATGCCTGCGGGAGATGTGCTGCATGTAAGATTCTGCCGTTCTGGGCTGGGCTGTTCAGTCTGAGGCGGTTCATGGCTTCCTCCAGGCACAAGAAATCTGTGCCATAGCTTTCTTCTGAATACAGTTCTGTTAAAAGAAAAGGCACAAAGGTCTAAAAAAAAAATGTTATGCTTGGTTAAATCAGAATGGCTGTGAAAAAGCAATCTCTGACACTTGTCTCCATTAACTCACGATGAAGACGTGATCCACCTGGTTTAAGATAACTTTATTGTGCTTATTAAAAGTCATTCCAGGCAAGATCCTGAGTTTCTTGTTCTCTAAAATGTGCTTAAACAGTGCAAATAAAGACTTTACCAACATACAACAATAAATAACCTGCTTTTCCAAAAGAAATAAAAAAATTCTGAGGTTAAAAAGAGAGCAAAGTAAGACTTAGCTTAAAGTATCACCTCTCAGATGTTTCTCCTAGGAAAAGACCACAGTAAACTCACATGTGTCTCCTCTATAGAGTTTTAGAGTTTACATTTTATCCAAACTCAGCTCAAACTGACCAAGATACCAAAGTGTGCAGTGAAAAGTATATTTTCTCATACAATTCTCCCGAGCTAATGTCACATTCATTTTGTAGTTCTCTATTTTTTATTTATTAATTTTTTGTCTCTGTGTCTTTTTGTATGTCAGCTGATTTTAGAAGAAATATTGAAAACTCAGTTTAGTCCCCATTTAGCCTTTGAAGCAATAACTGCTCTATGCATTTGAGCATCCAGGCAAGCTTAACACCAACACTGGCTCAACCAATGAAGTGAGTTTGGTGTGCAACTTTTTGTTTGTCTGAGCAATTGCAGTGTTTGTAAATGGAACTGTGCACTTTATTTCAGTTCTTAATCCTTTTTTTATTTTTATTTTTTTATGCATGCATGTATGATTGAATTATTTTTCTATGACGATTTCAAGGGCTTTTCAGGTTGAGGGCCATGGAGAGCATACTGTATATCTGTGAATCTGCCAGCATGCCACCAGGAAATTGGATACAATTGCAAAATGCAGCTCTTTAAGAACAAACAGCTGTGTGCCAGCAGCAAGCCCTGCCCTTCAAGCTTCCTCCATCAGCTATGCTGCGGTGGAAAATTCCACTCCCATCCTTATCGTTCCAAACATCTGTCTTGTCCTCAGCCACAGCTAGGTTCAGCTTAACACCTCACTTGTGTTCACAGACACTTACAGCTCCCCTGTCACTCAACCCTAGCTCCTGGTTCACACACACCTGCATAAGAGTCTGGGATTGTGTGCTTTTCCAGTGCCTCCCAACAAGTCAGGTGATCTGAACTGTAGAATACCCATGCTGAAAAACATGTAGTGTTGTGTTGTGTGAATATTTCCTTACAGTGTTTGTGCCAAGTATGATTTCCTGGATGACCATCTTCACTAGTTCTGCAACCAGTTGATTTTACGCTTAGGTTTAGAGTAAAATTAAGCTAGTTCTTTAAAGAACCTTTTTATTCAACTATTGAACTATTCTCTTTTGTCAAAAACTTAAGCACTCATGATGCACTTTTTTAGCTGACTTTGCCATTTGACTGCCTTGGGGCAGGAACAAAAATCTGTCAAAAAAGTTTTGAGAAAAGACCTGGTGTTGTCAAAAGTGTGCCAGATAACACAAAATGACAAGTTTTGCATCATCTGGTGGAATTTTGCTGACAAATAAAGGATATATGGGTCCAAGTAAAGCAAAGTACACACCCTGATCATTTACATACACTACTGACGTTAAAATTTAAACGAATCAATACTCTTAAAAATAAAGGTGCTTCAAAAGGTTCTTGACAGCGATGCCATAGAAGAACCATTTTTGTTTCCACAAAGAACCATTAAGTCAAAGGTTCTTTAAAGAACTATCTCTTTCTTAACATTTTATAATCTGAAGAACATTCTTTCACCACAAAGAACCTATTGTGAAACAGAAAGGTTCTTCAGATGTTAAAATGTTCTTATGGAACCATTTAGACGAAAAGCTTCTTCTATGGCATTGCGAAGCACCTCTATTTAAGAATGTACGCAACATGTTTTCCGTCACATCAGTATGAAAATAGATTTTTAGAAGGTTTATTTTCAATTGTGCATCATCTCCTTTGTTCTCCACTCTGCTGTGACCAGTAAATAGCTTTCAGACTTTAACAGAATATCTACCTCACCCACTATGATTTTCTGTGGAAAGGAAATAACACTAACCGGCAGGGTTTGTTTACTATACTTTGTATGGAAAATCTTTCAGGAATGTTAAGGAAGTAGGTGTAGCTCCATGGAGTTTGTATTTTATGAGGTTGCAAATGAAGGGGAGTGGGGATTCAAGCTTCAGGTGGGTTTGAGCTCTGTGGGTGGGGCAGAATTCTCTTGTAGATGAGAGGCTGTACTTCTAAAGATGCTTATCCCTGTATCAAAACCTCAATTACATGAAAGTAGGCAATAATATACCTGCTTTAATGAATGATTTCTTACCACAGGGAAATTCCCCAGCAGGATGAACTTTCAATGGCTTGCTATCTGATTTAAGGCTTCTGTTTTCTGGTTTTCCCCCTTTAATTCCGTACATAACTCCTACCAACAGGCTCTGCATTACAACATGGATTGGATGCGTTGGATCGTAAATGCAAATGAACTGCCATTGAATTCCCAGTATTGTCCCAAGGTAGTGCTTACTCTCTCAAATCTATCATACACACTAATCAAACCCAAGATTTCAAGAGCAAAATTGATAGCCCCTGGCAATAGATGGATTTTTCATTGTAAATTAATTAGAATGAATATGTTTTTTGATAGCTGTATTATATTTAAACACAGGGCTACTAATTAAAATGACAACTTATGTTAGAAGTTGTAATATAATCATAAGTACAAGAGTACTTACAGGAAGGGTATTGGTTACAGCATTCAATTGATGTCATTGGTTGCAAACTGTTACATAAATGCCCCGTGCATTTCCACAAATCAGATCAACTCAACAATCTGTTGGTACTTTAATTTATTTATGATGACAAAATGCAACTGAGACTGGAGCTAAAAAGCAGACTCACCGTTTATGCAAGCAGAGCTGTGCTTTGCCTCACTGGACGTTAAAAGAAAAGCCAAAGTCAGATGAAGGTGTAATCGGATCTCCTATTGCTATGGTGGAGCTGAAGATAGATGAGATGGAGGGAGTGGTGGACTATGGCCTAGAGGAAAGACGAGATCACAGGGCAGGGGGAGAGGGCTTTTGGGTGTCTGTAATTGGTACCTTCCCAGTTACCCCAGAGGACAAGATTTTTCTAAAAAAGAGGTGGGCCATTTCAAGCCTGTAGGGCACCAACGGTGGCAGGGTTTTTCCATCACTGTCCTAACTGGTAGTGTTGGTATTGAAGTCATTATCTGGGACTGGGAAAGTTATCTAGTTCATAAAATCAGAGGCTAATTGAAAGGTAACTAACTGGCTGAGGGCCTCTAGGAATAAGTTTAACCAGTCATCCGCCCCTTGCTAAAGGGCCGGGCCACACAGCACTGCCAAAATTATCCATTCTTTTCAGCCTTCTTATCAGGTCACAGACAGCCTCAGTACCATGGGAAGACTCGCTGGGTAGTGTTTTGTGTATTGTTTTCCTAGCATAGCCCTTTTACAGTGACTTTAAAGAGTTGTCAATGCGATATGGTAAGAGATGGAGGAAGTCAGTCCAGATGGAAGTTTGTAGAGCCATGTTCAGCTCCAGAGAAACAGGTCTCTTTTATTTTCTTTCTTTAATGCAACTTTTGTTTTCTCTTTATCACCAGTGAACCCATTGATTGGTAGGCTTAAGACCTCAATGGGGCCTCGGATAGATTTGCTGAACTCCCTACAGGTATGGATGAAATCCAAAGTCAGGCTGGCATATGTTGTTCTAAGAAGGTACACCTACAGTGCTTGGTTCTTAAAAGAATGTGCTTTATTTGAAATAAATATACAATGTCTGTACTTAAATACTTAATAGATACATTAAGACAAATACATTAATAAGATTTGATATGTGATTTTACAACATATGACAGTATATGCCATGATTTTACAGAATGAAAATAAATACCAACAGTCATTTACTGTAAAGATAAACTAGATATTCTAAAAAAGTGTATGTGGTTGCAAGGCATTTCTGGTGGGTGAGTATGAAACATAGCCAGTGAAAAAGAAGAATAAACATACAGTACGTAAGTAGATGCATTATGCAAAATATTGCAATCATTAAACATTAAATAGCATGAAAAGCAAAACTGCCCAAAATTATCGAATTAAATTTCGATCCAACAAGTAGTTTAGTACTGTTTGGGGGTGTTGATGGAAGCAATCTACTCCATCTATGTTTTGATCATCATTCTGAATCCAATGTGGACATAGACTTCATGTTCCATTTAAAAAAAAAAAAAAAAAACATTTTAAACAAAAGGCTGATTAAATCATGTTTTTGTTGTTGTTGTTGTTGTTGTTTTTACTTACCCACATTCAAGTGTTGATTAAAAATGGTATGCATGAAGTTAGATTGAAATGTTAAATGTAACATGTAAAATGTTAGTTTGTACAATAGGTAAAAGGTTTCAGGCCGTTTGGTCCTGTTTAAAAAAACACAGTATTGTCCCACCTTTATGAACAAATGCTATGTCACTTTTCACACTGAACAAGTAAGACAGGTTTGCTGTTTACTTCTTGTCAACAACAACCATGTTGACAGAACTCCTAGAAATCCTTTCCATGCTTTTCACTCATTGACTCTTTAAGCGTGTCACTTTAGCTGCAGAATCAATATATTCAGAGTTTGTATGCACAGAGTGACAGTCCGTAAAACACTACATTACAGGAGGAGAAGGCCGACAGACTGTTCTGTCTAGCCTTGAGTTATAAGGTGAGAATTCCCCGTCTCCCCTCTGATTGATGGAGTCTGAGTCACGATCTCCAGAGGGTCAACAAGGGTCTGGGGCCCCCTACTCCGTTAGAGGCCACTGTTTTACAGTTCAGACAAAACAGGAGGGCTGAGGGAATGGAATACCAGCAGACTCTATACAGACTTACTCACACAAAGCACTGAAAACTTCATTTTCATTATCAGGGGCCAGGGCTATTAAAATGGTAATGTGCACATGAGTGCATTTGCAGGTGCATATGCATTCCAAAACCAAAAGTTGCTCCGTCTGTTATCCCCAGTTTTGGGATTAATGGTTGTACACATAATACTTTTATTTTCGTGGTTTATTGCCTGGCCTTCACTACAAATATTTATATTTTTTTAATACAGCAGTGAAATTAAGTCGTTAAAACATCTGTTCAGTTTAAATGATCAAATCTGAAGTGTATAATAAGCCATCAAATTGTGAATATGGGAATTGAGATATCCCAGGGGTCATTGATAGGGTGTGGTTGATGGTTGCTAGTTGTTTTTAGAAGTTCTTAGAAAGTTGCTAGGTTGTTGCTCTGTGGGTGCTAGCGGGACTGGATGATTTGTTGGGCATTGTTGGGAAGTTATGCTGTTCTGGGTGAATTACGATCACTGTATATTTAATTCGTACAGTGCAGTCTATGCCATATTTTGTTTTTACCTTTACTTTATTCAGTTACTGTAGTATTGCTTACTTTGGTTAGATAGTCCCACCTTTTCTGACAAAAAAAACAAAGGTACAGGTCTGTGCACTTAACTGCTTTAATAATTGAAAGAACTACAATTCCACAAACTATTGTGAATGACATATATCAAATTGAAATGGACAAACACGTCCATTTAAAGTTATTGATTGTATCTATAGAAACAATTTATTTTAAGTTTATTGTTTATATATATTTTACAATAAACCTAAAATAAATTGTTATTTAGGGAAAATTTATTTAGGGAACGAGTGAACAAGCTGTTTAAACCAAATGCGCCAAAGCCAATGTTCTTTCACTCTATTTGTCCTATTGACAGACTCAAGCGGTTGTCAGAAAGTGAACATGCATTTGTACACTGTATTCAATGTAGACAACACATTTCACTGCTGGTTATATATGCTCTATATAATCGTGTATGTGTGACGAATAAAAATCTTGAATCTTGAAAAGATAGCAGCAGTGATTGTAATTTCTATTTGCTATTGACGCGAGACTCATATTCAGGGTGATCAAGTGCCAGCCATTAAGCGACTGAACGCCAGTGGGTTTGGGGCATTGCTGAGAAGATAATATATGTCAATGTCTTGCTCTGGAAGCAGTGTAATGTGAATGTTTGTGTCAACTCAGATCTCGAGCCGTTTTTGGAGCTTGATTAAATAAATGCTTTGTTTATAACGAGTAGGGCCTTTTAGGCTATAAAACTTGCAGGTTGTTTTAATGGTACAAAGACCTCTTATATGCTAAAAGATCAAGGCAAATTTGATTACTCATCTCATGACCCCTTTAAAACAGTCCAGTCCTGCTCCTGGAGGACCACTGTCCTGCAGAGTTTAGCTCCAACCCTAATTAAACGCACCTGAACCAGTAAATCAGTATCTTACTAGGCATGCAAAACTTCCAGGAAGGTGTGTTGATGCAAGTTGGAGCTAAACTCTGCAGGACAGTGGCTCTCCAGGACCAAGTATGTATGGACACCCCGATTTGAAAATATAAGCTTAAATAATGCAAACTGATAATGTGAACAGGCTTCAACAAAAGCATATACTATCAATTAACAACCGTGGCTCACAGTAATTCTGTCTTTAAAGGTTATTATTAAAAATCTATTTTCCTTTTGAAGAAAATGGACTGCATTTTAACTTCCTGAACCTGACTGTTGCGCTCTGTAAACTTTTTACTTGCAGTAATATTAGTTTTTGCTGTGATTTCGAAAATGGTTTTGAGAACTGTGGATGTCAATGGTAAAATTTGCCACCTTGACATCTGCTTATTCACATGAATTCAGCTTATTTGGAATATTGTAGACTTCCTTTCTCTTCTGAGTCGTTCCCCTCCTACCTTCTTGCAGAGCGTGTACTTCTGTAATGCAAAACCATCAGCCGAGTGTGTCGTAAAAGGTCAGCCGTGGTGCAGAGGCCCCTGCTATTCTACCAAGGCCAGAGCAGCTAATGTCAGGATCCTGTAATTGATGTCATGTCCCTAAGATCAGCGGGAGGTGTGCGCCTCAGGATGTGTTGGGGGTATTCAATTGCCCTTATGATTTTGCTGTGTAAAGGTAAAAGAGGGTTCAAGTATTTGTGCTGGTGGAAATTCATATGGGATAGCTGTTCAATCTATGGGCATGTGAGTGGTTAAACAGAGCGGAGTGAACCACTGATGAGGCTTACAGGCCTGGCTGGAGCAGCGAGATGACATCAGAGAACAAACTGTACAAACAACAATGCTTGTAGCCTAGGAGACTCTCTTCATTTGGCCTCGGACTGCAGGTCCATCAACACCATAAGAGTGGCGAGGCCATAAGATGGTAACACCCCCATCTGTTGCACTCCTTCACTGCTCTTCCTCCCCTTCACATCATCAGTCTGGCTTGAAAAAAAAACAAGGTCTTCATAATTGCTTTGGACAGATTAGGTACTTTTGAAAGTCTTTTCTTAGCCAGTAAGTTTTAGCACACATCTGCGCATAAGCTGCGAGGCCAAGATATCGAATGACGAATTGCTCATTGTAATTGCTATTTCCGATTAGCAGGTTATTGCCTGAGTGTGTGCATCCAAGAAAGAGCATCATGAGAACGTTTCAAATGTAATATTGGAGATGTTTATGTTGGCCTATCTGATGGTTAGGAAAGAGTACGTGGGTGTGTCTACATGTTCCTGGTTATTGATCATGGAGGGAAGCATGCGACTGGCCTAGTTACTGTAGCATCGCATGGAAAGAATCAGTTTCGGACTCTCCACAGACAAACACACACTCCTCTTCACCATGACATTCTGCATTATGTAATTACAATCCTTCGTTTTTTGTTTTTTTTTCTGTGGATGTTGCAAATTCAGTTACCATGGCCGTGGTCCAGGGCATCTGGTATCCATTAGGGTAATAACAGCCAGATAAAGAGGATGACAAATGAACAGGGATGCCGAAGTGGAACCTTGGCAGCCCCCAGAGGGATCCGGCCCTGTTCCACACGGCTCTGTCTCTGACCCACGAACGAGATCCTGTGCGAGAAATGGTCCAAGTAACAACTTAGCGACTGAAAATGACACAGGCCTACATGAGATCACAAAGACTTCTCTTAGATATCATTTTGTCATTTTGGACTTAGTGGTTTCCCAAGACACTTGACAGTGAAAAGAGGCATCTTTTTCATATCCTCCCTAACCGAGCGATTTACGACGCTAGTTGTCGTATGAGCTGAATGAAGGCATGTGTGCAAACAGTTACTGTAACCGTAGTGTTCTTTTCCACTGTGGGGTATTTGCTAAAGCCAAGAGAGGATGTGCAGGGTATAACTTAGTGGTCCTGCTTCGCAAGAAGCAAGGGGAAATTTGGACGAGACAGGGGGAAGAATTAGATGAAAAAATATGACGGATGTAAACGCTCTCTCTCACACATTCTGAATGTGTGCTTTTCTCAATATGTTTCTTGTTCTTGTGCCTGGGCACGTCTGATGTTCCCTCAGGGTTTTTTGGGATTAAGATGGTAACTTGCATGACATAAACCCAGTACTATTCCAGTTACCAACAAAACCTTTTTCATG
Source organism: Carassius gibelio (assembly GCF_023724105.1). NCBI lineage: Eukaryota > Metazoa > Chordata > Actinopteri > Cypriniformes > Cyprinidae > Carassius > Carassius gibelio. The sequence continues at coordinate 22,318,080 of NC_068408.1, read as the reverse complement.
GTGCTTCCTCGATCTATATTTCGTTTTTCTACTTTGGCATGTTCTCTGACACTACCGCTGCCACCCATAGACTGGAAACAGGAGCTGATGATGACAGGATGTACTGTACATTGAAAAGGAAAGCAGTATTTACCCCCCCCCCCCCCCTTCATTGTAATATGTGAGCTTGTTTATGTGGTTAACAAAGACACAAATTTGTATAATGACATAGGTATGACACAGGTATTACAATGAGGAGGTGGTTTATAAGGACATTTTTAGTGTCCCCGCAAAAACGCTTATAAATCATACAGAATTAGTTATTTTGAAAATGCAAAAATGCACAAAGTTTCCTGTGAGGGTTAGGTTTAGGTGTAGGGTTGGGGTAGGGCAATAGAAAATACAGTTTGTACAGAATAAAACCCATTACACCTATGGAGAGTCCCCATAAACCAAATATACCAACATTAATGTATTGGCTGTTTATTAGTATTTATAAGGCACATATTCTTCATGACCATTTTCTACATCCCTAATCCTACCCTATACATTAACTTAACAAGTCCCTTACTAACTATCAATAAGCAGTAAATTATGAGTTTATTGTGACAAAAGTCATAGTTAATGGTTTGTTAAATAGCATGAATTGGACCTTAAAATATAGTGTGACAGAGATTATTTTTGCATCAATGCAAACAAAGAGATTCCTGGCTACAAAGTGAAATAAATCTTCATATTTAAATAAATAAATAAATAAAGATATGTATACAAACACACACACACACACACACACAAACACACACACACACACACACACACACACACACACACACACACACACACACACACACACACACACACACACACAGACACACACACACACACACACACATATTTCCAATTAAATGTTCACAAGGAGGCTACACGTTCATGAATATTTTTTCCCAAGTACTTAATGTGCTTTTTGTAATGATGTCCAATTTAAAATTTGCATTAAAGTAGAACATTTTAATGTTTGTCGTGCTCTAAAGAAGTAAACTTATTTTAATGTGTTGACAAATGTACTGAAGCATATGTGAAATACTGGATTATAATTAAAACTGTAGTTTTTTATTTGATTTTACAAGGTAAATACAGTTTAAATGTATTAAACTGTGACTTCATAATAACAGATGTGTAGTTACAGATATACCAATTGCACTTAACATGTACTTCCATAATATATACTCTTTTTAAATATGTTTTCTGCAGGGGATAACACTGGGTCAAGTTCTTTCATTCTAATTTTGCTGTCTTGGCAAATCTGTTGTCTTCTTAAGTTTATACTTCTAATCGCATTTGAGTCTAGATTTTTTTTTTTTTTTCCCTATGGGTAATTCCTACACTGTTTTTCTCGGAAACAATGCAGTCAAACTGAAAGCAAATGGATTGCACTCCAGAGGATGTTTTAGGAGTTAGTTTGGTCAGCTGATGATGTGACGGATGAACTAGTTCCTTCAAATGAGCTGTGAGAACAGATACGCATAATCGGCGAGCGAAAAAAAAAAAAAAAAGTGAAGGAGGGAACATACCTGCATAAAAAGATGCGCTATCAGTCAGTGCATTATCTGCAGATAAAACGATGTTTGAAGACAATAATAGAGATTCTATTGTTCGGTTTATTGCTTCATTCTTCAGTATTCACAGTCAGAATCTCTTCCATGTCTGCCTGTTTAGATTGATGTGTCTTTTGTTCCACAGTTGACATGAAAATGTGGTCCCATCACATCAACTGTTTGTATTATGTTACACATTTCAACATGAAATCTGGATTGTAATTCTTGGCGTGCAAATCTTGTGTTCGTTTCATTGTTCATGTGTGCTGTATATACATCCCCAGGAAATCTTTCAGTGGATGCAGTAATAGGTTTCAGCTGGAATAAAATGTTTCAGCTGTGTTTGAAATGTTATAATGTGTTGTTTATAAAAGAGCCAAAGAGGGCATTTAGAAGAATTATTATGTGATTTAAAGAGAAAAGTCTTTTGATTAGATGAGTCAGGCAGCTTGGCTCATGCGGTGCCCGAATCTAAACTTGGAGACCTAAAGCATTGAACCCACACCCTCGTTTATGGGAATTACAGGTTACTCCAAGGGTACGTTTATGTGTGTGCGTGTTTGTGCATGTGTTTAATAATTTTTCCTTTATATGGGTGGATTTATGTGTTTACAGTTTGCTCAGGCTCACTTTCGTGAACACACACACTCACATCCCCAGCATATAGAGCGCATAGGCCTCTCGAAGATGTTTTGATGAATCAGAGTAGTTGAGGGCAGACACAATGTGAGAATGTAGCAACACTAAATGCAGTCACAGACACACACACTCTCAAAATATGTACAGCTGCAAAACACTGAAGAGCCCCATCCACAGCGGGAAGCTTATGGGTCTCAAAAAAAACAATAGTTCCTATGAGAGCACACATGAGAGTCTTATGGAAGACATAAAACAAGAAAGGAAGAATGAGAAAGGAAGCAAAAAAGAAAGGCAATAGAAGACATGCAAGTTAGTTGAAATGAAAAACTGCCATTGTTTACTCACTCTCGTGTCAGTCCAAACCCATATGACTTTCTTTCTTCTGTGGAACACAAAAGGAGAAATTTTGCAGAATGTTGAAGATGCTCTTTTCCATTCACTAAAAATGAGCAATGACTGTGTTGTCCACAGTGGCAATATACTCTAACAAACACAAAACTGTCATATTTTTTTTTTTTTTTTTTTTGGTTGAGTTTTAATATTAATTTGTATTATTTTAATTTTAGCACACATTTGAAAAAAATATCAAGCTTTTTGTCCATTGCAGTGTTTATGTTTAAAAAAGTGCAAAACTCAGGTTGATTTACATGGAATGTCTATCTCAAACCTTAAAGCTACAGTTCACCCAAAAAATGTCAGTTCCTCTTCAGGAACTCGAGCTGCGTCGAGCGCTTTGGCAAGATCAACTCTAAATATTGTGTGCAATCTGTTCAATGGAAGGGCGTGATGTCACGGGCGGGGTTGACGTAGCAACCAAGAAGCTATGAAGGCACCTGCCACGCAGCTGACTTCAGCTTCACGTCTTTCAGCAAACGCTCTGTGTGTGCATGTCTAAAGTCTGTCTTGTGAGTCTTATTTATTGTTGTCTGTTCCAATAAACAACATAATGAATAAGAGCAAAGCAAAAACACAATATTTGAAGGGCGATTCCAGATCGCGCCATGGATTGTTTGTTCCTCCCTGCCCACGCTACATCACCGGTGGGGATACAAACAGTCTATGCGTGGTTTGCCTGGGATCGAAGCACGCTGAGTCGGCTCTTCGACGGAGGGCGTCAGCGAGCTTGTAGTTGCACAAACATAAAGTGGCATAAGCATATAAAATAAACAGTGTTATGCCTAACATTATACGAGCAGCCATTTAATCTCCGAGGGGATTAATATTGTTTGTGTGACTAAGCTATTCGCGCTGTCGAGGCAACGCGTGTATTACATCATTTTCAGTTTTGAGGTGAATTTTTCCATACCCGACCGCTTGTCTGGTTGTTTAAACTCCATTTAATAAGGAGGAATTAGTTCTATCACTTTGTCACAATCTAGACCGTGTTTACTTGTCTGATTGTTTTGAATTCGTTAAATTCTGAGAAATTTAATAACTGAGAAATTAATATATCACTTCAACGTGTATTGTATCACAATCCAGACCGTGTTTACTTGTCTGATAGTTTGATTGCTTTAAATTCTGAGGAATATTATGACTTTGAGAAGTCAGTATATCACTTCAATGTGTACTTTATCTCAATCTAGACCGTGTTTACTTGTCTGATTGTTGAATTGCATTCAATTCTGAGGAATCTAATGACTGTTATCTAACTTCAAGAAGTTCAATATATCACTTCAATGTGTATTGTATCACAATCCAGACCGTGTTTACTTGTCTGATTGTTTGATTGCATTAATTTCTGAGGAATATAATGACAGTTACTGAACTTGTGAGTTAGATGTACTGTAGGGATTGTCCGCGTACAAACAGAGTGTTGCTGCCCATGTTCCCCGCTTCGGGACCAGAGGCTGAAGCAACGCTCTCGGCCAGCGACTTTTCAGCCTAATCCGATTCCGATGGAGCCGTATTTCAGGCTGGGAGGTCAACGGCCAAGAAGTCATGACGCATTTCAGTCATGACTAAAGTGGGCAGCCCCTACTGGAGTAGAGTGGTGTCCACCTCATTATACGGTGCCCGTCTCACCTCAGTGCCCTCGAGAGGTGGGTCTGCCAACCCTGCCAGAGTTTCAGGACGCAGCCGCTTCCAGCGAGCACTGCTCTCAGTTACTGCCGCCCGTGAGCATAGTGGAGATGCTCGCCGCCCCTTCCGGGGCCTGTTACCCCAGAGGTCAGTCTCGAGAGACTGATTCCCTTAGTACATCAGTTAGCAGCGTGGAAACTACTGCCAAATGTATCTCAATGGGTCCTGCACACGGTAGAAAGAAGCTATCGCCGACATTCAATGGGGTTACACCGACGGTAGTCGGCCCCCAGCAGGCTCTGGTGATGGAACAAGAAGCGAATACCCTATTAAGGAAGGCGGCCATCGAGGTGGTCCCTCCTCTAGACAGGGAGTCCGGGTTTTACAGCCGGTATTTCATAGTTCCAAAGAAGGATGGGGGGGGGGGGGGGGGGGGTTGCGTCCGATCTTAGACTTATGTCATCTAAACCTCTCAGTAATGTCACTTAAGTTCAAAATGCTCATTGTCAAACAGGTTGTAGCTCAAATCAGATCAGAGGACTGGTTTGTCACAATAGATCTCAAAGACGCTTACTTCCATACTGTATATCCATCCTTCCACAACACAGGAAGTCTCTGAGGTTCGCTTTTGAGGGCAAAGCTTAACAATATCGAGTACTTCCCTTCGGCCTTGTACTCTCACCCCGCACATTCACGTAATGTGTAGATGTGGCTCTGGTATCCCTTCGTATGCAGGACATCCGCATTCTGAACTATATCGACGATTTAGGCTCAATCAGAGCAAATGGTGGTTCGACATCGAGGGGTCTGAGACTGAACGCCCAGAAGAGTGTACTTTCTCCAGTTCAGAGAACCACCTATCTAGGCGTAGTGTGGGATTCGACCATGATGCAGGCACATTTGTCTCCTGCTCGGATCGAGTCAATCCTTACCTCAGAGAAGAGAGTCAGAGAAGGCCAGTCACTCACTGTCAAGCAGTTTCAGAGACTGTTAGGGCTTATGGCAGCTGCGTCCAATGGGATACCTTTTGGCCTCCTGTACATAAGACCCCTACAGTGGTGGCTCAAGACCAAGGGATTTTCCACCGAGGGGGAATCCATTACGAACTATCAAGGTCACGCGGCAATGCCTTAGACATGTGAAAGAAACGTTGGTTCTTGAATCTGAGCCCGGTGCTGGGATCTCTTGGTCGCCGTATAACGCTAGCGACAGATGCATCCCTCACCGTTTGGGGTGCAGTCATGGGTGGCCACCCTGCCCGCGGTCTGTGGAGCGGTCGCCATCTGACATGGCATACCAGTTGTCTAGAGATGCTAGCTGTGCATCGAGCATTGAAATATTTCCTACCAGACTTGAGAGGTCACCATGTATTGGTGCGCACCGACAACACATTGGCGATCTCTGATATCAGTCACCAGAGAGATCTGCATTTGTGCCCCTTGTACAAACTGGCACACCAGATCCTTCTGTGGTCCCAGGACAAACCCCTCTCGTTCAGAGCAGTGTATATTCCTGGGAGATTGACTGTGGGAGCAGTCATACTGTTGAGACAGGGGCCGAGGCCCGGGGGGCTTCACCCCGAGGTGGTTAATTAGATATGGAGAGTTTTTGGACCTCTTTGTGACTCAAGAGATATCGCAATATCCCCAATATTCTGCAATATTCTCTCTAGTTCATCCAGCTCCATACTAAATTGTATGTGTCCAGTTCGAGGACTGGACGCATACGTCTACAGATTTGCTGTGGAGAAAAGCTGACCAATTGCTTGTTTGCTACGGTCCTCCTAAAAAGGGTTCCCCTGCCTCTAAGCAGAGCCTTAGTCGTTGGATAGTCGAGGCTATCAACGTCTCCTATGAGTCCTCTGGTCTTCCCCTTTCTTTGGGAGCCAATACTCACTCTACTCGGGCCGCCCCTGGCTCTTCTGTCCTCTTGCCTTAGCTGTGCTCTTCGAATACACACTAGGCAGGGGATTGGTAGTCTGGCAGCGTTGGCACATCATTCCCCAAAGCGCTCGACGCAGCTCGAGTTCCTGAAGAGGAACGTCTCTAGGTTACGAATGTAACCCTAGTTCCTCGAAGGAATGAGACGCTGCATCACAGAGCCATACTCCCAGCACCCTTCCGGCGCTTGCTTTCCTACTCGAAGCTGAAGTCAGCTGCGTGGCAGGTCCCTTTATAGCTTCCTGGTCGCTATGTCACCCCGCCCGTGACGTCACGCCCATCCATTGAACAGATTGCACAAAAAATTAATAGTTGATCTTGCGGCGTTTCCCCAAAGCACTCAACACAGCATCTTGTTCCTTCGAGGAACTAGGGTTACATTCATAACCTAGAGTCGTTTCTTTACCAAGTGGCCTGTGTTTACGGCTGTTTGCTTGAACAATGGCAAAAGTTTGATTATATATATATATATATATATATATATATATATATATATATATATATATATATATATATATATATATATATATATATATATATATATATAATTTTTTTTTTTTTTTTTTACAATTGTCATGAAACACAGAAATCACACTTGACCTTTAAAGAGAAGTTAGTTAAAAGGTTTGTGGAAAAATACATTTTAAAATGTAGTACTTTCCCACTTCCTGCATTGTACGTCCCACATGATACAAAGGACTACAAATCTATATATGTAAATAGACAGAAATGGTGTAGGAAATAATGTGACTGCGTGATTTTGTTATTTGTGAACACTATTTTAGGCACATTGCATCAGATACTCATGTTGGAGTAAAAGAAGGAAATAACATTTACCAGCATGTGTTTGACATGTTTTCACAGAAACTTTCACCAACCAAACTTTCTGTAAACTTCTCATGGAAAGCCATAAACTGTGCCTAGTTACACAATGGCTGCTGTGTTAGGGAAGTGTGTCACAACACAAGTAATGTGCTGTATGTTGCAATATAGCACACCAAGTTCTCTGTCACACAAATACATTGCTCGACTGTCAGCACTTTTGTAGCAAAACATAGTATCCTTTTGATAATCTAAAAACAGAGGGCAGCTCTCATCAAAATATGGCTGTTTTTCAGTTGGGCTGAGGCGCTTCTTCAGTTAACATAATTTACGGTGGTTGTTTACCTCCATGCACTTCTGTGCTTTTGTTTGAGGACTATGCCATGAATCATTGCCAGAGGGTCCTGCTAGACACAAACACACCCTCACCTAACTCGCCCCCATAATTACTGTCAGATCTTATCCTTCATCTCAGTTGCTACATCTCTTGTACTTCATCATAGCTCTCTGCTTTTCTTTCTTCCCCTCTTTTTTCAGGAGGTGACCAGTACAGTTTTGCTTAGCATTTCCCTTTAAATAATAAAATCATACACAAACTGTAAACATACGCACTCAATCTCTTTTTTTTTTCTAGAACAGCTGTACATACAGTACACATACACACACTTTCTACTTAATATATATTTAAAATACTACTTAAAGTAATAAATACGGTCTTTTTACTATATTACTATTCTACTATTTCTACTATTCTGCTTGTAATTTCTTGTGAAAATTGACAGCTATTACTGAATGAACATACAGTCAATTAACTGAAGACACTTCACAAACATACTTGGGAAAAGAGAGTCCTGTACAGACTAGCAGTGTTGTGTAATGTTGTTTATGGATCACTTGCTTATTTATCCAACAACTTAAGGAAAAAACTGAGTTGTTCTCTGACTGCCAGTGAGCAGAGCATCAAATGATCCCAAAACTCATCTAGAATTCTGAACAACAAGTACATTTAGGAAGAAAAAATCAGTTTTTAGCATATTAGCATCTTTGCTAGTCATGTTTTCATGCTAAAATCGACCAAAAAGAGTTTAGTTTCGTACGTGTTTCAATTACACTTAACTGTACAGTTCAGGACAAATCAGCTTGGGTTTAGAAAAGGACAGTCAGACATGTGTGTGTGTGTGTGTTTGTGTGTGTGTGTGTTTCAGAAAGGAACAGCTCTATGGAGTTGAGCGAGACCCAAATGAAATCCAGCTGTAAAATGGAGGGCACTTCAAATACAAATGGGACGCAGACATTGTTTGAGGCCTGCGTTGTAAATATTCATATAACTTTATCTCCACAGACCATTCCCAGTCCTTTCTTAATATCCGAGATCTGGAACCGGGCCAGAGCAATAAATCTTACAGCCAAACAAAACTCACAAAGATGGAACTGCTTTATGGCCCACTTATTAGGTGGCTGCACCTTTGCCCGCTCTCTTATTCTATAGAGGGGCGGTCTGACCTCTATTTTCATCGGGGCCTCTGTTATGGGCCATCAGAGACCCCACATCCTCTCCTTGACTCTGGGACAGTGCAGAAAGAGGTAGAAAAGGAAATGAGGAAGAATAGAGGGAGAAATGCGCAAACGGATGTGGTGAAGCCTGAGTATTAAGGGCCCCACAGACCTTATAAATCAAACCAAACATGGTAGAAGTACTTGTGGCTACAGAGTTGTGGTTAAGTAGGGCTCTCAAAGTGGATCTGCATCATGTTTTGCTGCCTTTTTTAACCCTCTCAGATCCATAATCCCTTGAGAAACTGACTTTAGCATAGTTTTTTTTTTTTTTTTTTTTTAAGGCAACTTGAGACAGAAATAATAATACTTCATAATAATATACTATACTTAAAGGGATAGCTCACCAAAAAAAAAAAAAAAAAAAAAAAAAAAAAAAAACTGTTCCTAACCAGTGGGTTCGGAGTGGGGCTGGTGTTGTTGGACCTCTATGTAGTACACTTAAGTTATCTGCAATTACAGTTTTTAAAAATATATATATTTTTATGTTTTATGATTTTAAGTACACTCCAGGTCCACATTCAGTACAATTAGGTGAACTTTTGTTTCACAAGGTATAAGGACATATGATCCAATACTTATTGTTCTCATAGTGAAGGAGTGTAAAGGTCATGCTGGCTCTGTTAATGTGCCTTGGCCCACTTAAGCTTTCTGGGCACCATAGATGGAGGGAAGGGGCCAGATTGTTTTTAAAAGGCACAGTAGAGCAGAAGAGCAGCAGTCATTATGTTTGTTTGTGGACACTCAATCACATCCTCCAGATATAGCACCAGTCTCTATTCTGTCCACTAATGAACCAACTGCTGGGAATCTTAAAAGCCTGTGTCCAGCCAAGTGGTTTACAAGAGTCCCACAGAGTGTGAGTTTACGTTTGTGTTTCATGTAAATTTTCTCTACATGGCATTTGTGAATTTCAGTCGATGCTGATGTCGATGCAATGCTGATGAGCCTTAATGCTCCTTCCCTTAATTGCTTCAATTTGCATTCACAGAGTTGTTCCATATAACCCATGTTTGGCCCTGGTCACCTAGCAACTATGATAAAAGCATCTGAATGAAGTCCCTTATGCTCAGCACGAAAAAGGAGTCAATATGACGTCAAACAGATATTATTATTCATCTCTCCAACTGGAGCATCTCAACTGGGCTTTTCATATTATCCAACTCCCGGGACCTCAAAATGGCAGCAATTAGACAGAGTTTAATTAGGCTGCCCGCTGGAACGCAATAAACATTCATCTATATTCTCCTCTCTATTTTTTGTTTTGTTTTGTTTTGTTTCTGAAAGGCTTTCTGAATACATGGCTGTGATATCTCTGTTCCAAAATCTGATTTGGCGTTCTTTACAAATAAACCACTTCAGCGTTTGCTATGTGCTATGTGGACGATCCAAAGGTGACATTTACTCACAATAGCCATTGGCCAATAGCTTGCCGGTCTAGACTAAACAGTGGCTGTCTTCCCATATGAAGCAAGTTGGCAAGAACCCGGTTCTCACAGTTTTTTTGTGCTGATGGGACCCTGAGTCCACAGCTGCCTGCTGGGTAAGCCCTTGATCCCTTCGGCTAATCCTCCAGTAATGACCCCTCCATCTCCCAGCAACACCATGGAGGTCCTCCGGCTGTCTCCACACTGGCCTGTAAGACGTCCAAACACATCCTGGAGACTGGGCTGTTCACTGGCAGGATGTTAGTGTGAGAGGGTGGTGGTCCTAGTTCTCTTGATCCTGCTATAAGAGAAAGGGATAGCGGCCAAAGGCACAGTGTTTTTTTTTTTTTTTTTTTACATATTTGTTGTAATTTTATTGTAATTACATACATTTTTAAATGTAACTTCTTCTTCATTATTATTATTATTATTATTATTATTATTGTTATTGTTATTATTATTATTATTATTATTATTATTATTATTATTATTATTATTATTATTATTATTATTGAGCATTGAGTAAGAGCTGTCATAATATTATTTAAAAAAAATCCTCAATGTGCAGAATGACGCACAAAAAGAAAATTATATGATAGACAAAAGCTCTGCAGACCCTCCTGACTGTGTGTCAGTTTAAAAAATAATAGATAGTCTGTAAAAATATATAATTTTAGAAGGCTAAATTATTACATACTGTAAAATGTAATGTGGTACATCTCTCAAAATAGTTTTTATGATATTTATGACTTAATTCATGATCTTTGCTTGCTTGATTGATTGTAAATAAATAAATATGAACATAAATGTATTTCAGAATTGTTTTAAGTAAAAATAATGATTTAGTCACATATTAAAAATTGAAAAGAAAGCATGCTACTATTCATTCATTCATTCATTTATTCATTCATTATTTGATGGTTACACCACATGACATTTTTAGAGCCATTAAATTACATACAAGTTTAGAGCTACAAGTCAAAACTCTATAAAATCAGCACTACCAATAAATACAAACATGTATTTCTAACGTCTTGTCACAAGCGTTTATTTATTTTTTATTATATATATATATATATATATTTTAATATATTATTTGTCACCAACACTTACGTTTACAGCATTTAACTGACTTAAAATTTATTTGACTTTACAAAGAAATGTTACAAAACATGTCTGGAAAGGAACAGTAGAAATTTAATTATGTTTATAAAGCTTTCCAGTGTTGTTTCAGGTCAAGAAATTGAGGCAGGTTTTTAATACCAATGTAGCTGAAACGTTCATGCAGTTCACTCCATTTCCCTTTACCACAAGTCAACTTTGCACATTGAAACATATCACCGACTTCATGAATTGACTGATCATTTGGTGTCTTTGGCAAGAATATTTCCCCAAACCCACCCACAAAGAGGCGCTAACACTCATGCAGATGTCAGTGATCTTAACTCCTCCTCCCTGCTCTTTAGGTATCTGGTCAGGTCTTGCATATGTTGTTACTTACCAGCTGTTCAAATGAGAATCGAGAGACGCAGTAGATGTGGACAAGAAAGAGGTTCTTAGGAAAAGGTCTTAATAATGGTTTCCAGTCCAACCAACCCCTTACCACAGTCAAACCTGCACATGACAGGGCTTGATGTGTCACACCATTTCTATAATTTCCAATCCCATTCTACTAAGCTATGCGAGTAGGATTTATACGCTTGTTTGATTCCCCATATTGCAGGTCACTAGAAGGTGTTGCATGATTTGATGATAGACAGAATTCCAGAAGAATTAGATGTTTGAGGATGGAGACCATTGCTAATGCAATTATAGCTTTTCATGAGATCATCTTTCAGGGCTGGGTTGTCCTTTTTCACACTACATTCAGGGCATCCTAGGATTAGCCATGTTAATCTCAAAGCAATCTGAACGTCCAGGGTAATGGGGTCAGATGGTAAGTGTGAATGCATGTTAGTCATGACTCCATGTCAAGCCTCTAAGGTAAAAGCAGGGTCTCTAATTTCTCTTTAGCCCACTCCCACCATTTTTTTTAGGTGGGAACAACTAGGGGTTGTGTATTCAAACTGCACCAGTGCATGTCTTTCAGCGATTTGTGAAGTAAGTGAAACAGGCCCTCAGTGTAAACAGTGACACTTCCCCGTTTGTGGCTGTAACATACGTATGACCACACAACGTTTGTTGCAAGGCTCATGACATGAAGTTCATTTGGTTATGATGTCAGATTACAAGTTTAAATAAAAGCAAACATGTGACAGATGTCTTCCCTTTTCACAGTTTCCATCAGGTGATAATCGCCACCACAAGACAAAACATCAAAATGTTTCTCAGAAACTTTGCAAAGCCATGCTATATTAAATTTTTTTATGAATGAAAAAATAAATTCACTTTTATATGTATTATTCAATGGCGATGCAATATTTTTACACAGAAATGCTTCATAGCTCATTAAAATGATAGTTCAACCAAAAATAACTCACCCACATGCTATTCTAAACCTGTAAGACCTTTGTCTATCTTCAGAACACAAATCAAGATATTTTTGATGAAATCCGAGAGCTTTCTGACCTTTCATAGACAGCAACACAACTTCCACATTCAATGCCCAGAAAGGTAGTAAGGACATTGACAGAAGTCCATGTGACATCGAGAATACTTTTCGTGCAAAAAAAAAAAAAAACAAAAAAAAAACAAAAAACAAACTTTATTCAAGATTTTATTCTCTTCTTGACACAGAATAAAGTAGCGCACAAAAAAGTATTATCATAGCTTTATAATATTACGGTCGAACTCCTGATGTCCTTACTACCTTCCTGGGTCTTGAATGTGTCAGTTGTGCTGCTGTTTATGGAGGGTCAGATTTGATCGATATTAATTAGCACCACAGAATTAAAGAACCATAAAAATTTTAAGTGAAACAAATTTGTGTTATTTAATGACCTAATAATTTCATTATTTAAAGGAGTTTTAAAATGAATGCTTTCTGTAAAAAAGCAATCAGAAAAACAACCCTGACCTAATCTAAAGTAAGAACCATGCCCTGATCACATGACCTCAGGGACTGCGAGGTAATGGAAACTATTGTTCTTAATGGACTTGAGCAACCATCACCACCCATGCTGACATGCCTTATGCAACCCAATCATGTCCTATTTCAGCAAATCAAATAAAATAAACGGTCATTTGAATTGCACATCGAGTGGTCTTATATAATGGGGAGATTGCTTCATAGATGAATTGCTCTTGGATTGTGTTGATTCCCAAGCACTGTGTTTATTATTTCTGCTCTCAGAATAGCGTCGCATTGTAGTCAGATCCAAGCTGAGATGGAGTAGGGGGGTGAGAAATGTGGAGGGGGAAGAGTTTTTGGGAAGAGGAGAGTAAAGTTCATCCAACAGAGCTTTTTCTTTCAGGCTTTCAGCTGGAACATGTCTACCACGATCTTTAAAGGTATTGTGAGAGCTTGAGAGTTCCCCGTCCAATAGAAACAATGGAGGATATGGAAAGGAGGAAGGTCTTTTATGATGTTGCCTTAATGGATGATTGATGGGTCATTTATATTGCTCTTTTCACAGTGTATGTGGTTAAAGCTGTGGCATTGGCCTCTAATCCTGCATTACCTTTCCCACTAAAAGCCCGTGGTAAATGCCTCTGTGCGTGTACATGCTCAGTCAAGTCAATGCCAACACATTCAATCTCATGTGGGCATGTAACTCACAGGCCTCGCCCTCTGCTTTCCAACATGTTGTTTTTGGAAGAAACGGTGGTTGTGTGCATGTTTCGGCAAGACCTGCATGACAAAACCTTTAAAGTAAAGTTTGTCCCCGGTATGTTTACATAGTTCTGCTAGCACAACGAATTGGTGTGGATGTAGACACACACAACATGAAATGTATCAGAGCTGCTATGGAAGGAGGCAAACACAGATATCATTTATCTGTCTTAGCCCCTACCTGCTATTTTACTTTCTGTTTTTGAGGAGGATCAAGAAGCCTGAAGAGGAGGAAGTCTCTTTCATCTACCGAAGTGTAGAAACATTGACTTTGGCAAGGTGCTGATTGTCTGGAATAGGCAGGAGATTATCTTCCTCTAAACTCGGCAGAGAAATAGACTAAACCCTCGTACTGTTTATGGCTGTACTCATGACAGTGTAAGGAGACCATCTGAAATTCAAGGAAAGAGTTGACACTCGGGGCCGTCGTATATTATGGAACACATAATAACAGCATTCCCAATTTTGGAACTCAAAACGAGATGACGGTTTACTGCGCACAAATGTTCCAGTAAACACCTCATTTTACATAGAAAGGGGAAGTATTAAATTGACATGGAATTAAATTGGATATTGAAGTTTCTACATGGGAAAAACAATTTTTGCATTTGATAAACAGACATTTAGATATTTCATAGGAAAAAGGGGGGGTTTAAAAATTTATTTTATTCCTGAATTTTCAGCATATTTATTCTAGTCTTCGGTGTCACATGGTCTTTAAGAAATCACTCTAATGGCTTAATATTTTTGTGAACCAACATCACATATTTGAAATCAATCCATTCTTGCTAAAAAAATAATAATAAAAAAAAAAAACTGAAAAAGATTTTTAATGGTAGAACACATTATAGCTGTATGATTTTCGCAAGGTGTCTTTTAGGAAAAAAGGTATATTGGTTAAGTAATTATTTTTTTCTTTTTGTAAATAAAATAAAATATATTTGTTATAAGTAATGAAAACAGAATTATATGTATTATTTATATTAAATATAAAAAAGCCATATGCATCATATAAAGTAATGTAAACATGCTGACACATTTAATCAATAAATGCATCTTATCTTGTTTTAGAAATAATTAATCCATTCTGATTCACAGGTAACAGGGTGAGTAACAGGTTTTGTTTCTCTTGCACTGGATTACTCACGATGGAACAGTCTAAAAATATTATGACAATCCCTTTCCATTCTCTCAGAGCCAGACTGATAATGGAAGTCATAATTATAGACTGTAATAAAAGTCTGTTTCTGTCTGATACAACCAGGCCAATATCACCACAGTTCCCATCCCACCCTTAGATAGGATGTTATCCAGCATCCTGCCTGCTTCCCGTCTCTTGGCCGATACCCCCCAGTCTTTCCTCTGACCTGCCCCAGGATGGGGATCTGTCAGCGGTGCCAGCGGGCCAAAGCGAGCTCTGCTCTGACCTGCCCCATTGATGACTCTGGGTTCCTCCAGGCCCTGTGTTCCGCATCACACTGCCCAACATGTGTTTCCTGTTGTTGCAGACTCGCTTGGAGAGTCCCAGGCCTTTTCCCAACAGCAGTGCTGCCTTTGTTAAGGGAAGCATTCTGGTAATGGTTTAAATTTAGGAGGGCTTGACAGAGACTGTTTGGAAGTAATGTGATTGAGACCTGCTTCTGCACCCTCTGAGAATTATGAGCCACTATGGAAATAGTCTGACTCCGTGATCTCATTAAAGATTAGCTTTTATTGGTTTTTATTGTGTATAATAGGTGTGAAACTGTGTGCGAGGCAATGTATGTTAAGTTTATTTGCCAGGGTTTGCGATGTAATGTTGATTACCACATAAAATATTTTCAGACTTTGCTTTTTTCGAAAACAGCAAACACAGTTTTTTTTTTTTTAGTTTTGAAAGCAAAATATATTATAACAATAAAATCACAATTCAGTAAGATAAAAAACAGAATTGCCATGGAATTAAAAAAAGTAATTTAAACTTTTTATCTCACTATTTAATTCTGACATTTTCTTTCCTTGTAATGCAGTGCAAACTATTTTTTTAATGTTTTAAAATGTAATTGATAATTTTCTATATGTGATTAATTGTGATTATACTGTATATATGTGTGTGTGTGCGTGCGTGCGTGCGCGCGCGTGTGTGTGTGTGTGTGAGAGAGAGAGAAAAAAAATTCGGAGTTCTGAATTTTGCAGTTCTGAGTTTATATCATACAGGCCTTACTTTAGCGTTTTAGGTGTTATGTGTCATGGAAGCAAGGTTAGAAAATTGGATAGAACTTAAAATTATAATAACATGTATATTGTTCTCATCTATACTACTGAATTAATGAGTATTTCAACATTTACTAACTGGACCTGTTAAGTTTCATTGTAAGTGCTATATTGTAACACAGATTTTTTCCTTCTACAAAAGAAAATGAAAAGTCGAATTACATTTTTTGTGGTAATCGACATTATGCCACAAGAGCTGTCAATTGAGCTTAAATCGTACTGCAAACATGATATTCCTTGAGCTTAACTTTTATTGGAACCTGAATGTTCCCAACTGGAAAATTCAGTGGAGGAAATTCAGCTTTGCTGTTATTCAGTCAGAGCTCTGCTGCTCTGCTTATTTTGTATTTCATCAGTGACTGAGCCAGTGAAGCATTAAGTATGAATATATATCAAAACCAGTTCTAGACAATTTCCAGCTCTCATATCATCTGCTCCAGAGGATCATGACTTTGGGTGAAACTTCAATGGTGGTGTCGTGTTCTGGTTTTCATTGAAATCATTCGTAACCGCACATGGTATGCCAAGAGCATTTGTAGGTCCCGGGGCCTGAAGTTGCATGAGTGTTTTCCATCAAGGATTGCGCTAAATTACGGTGTGGTGAAAAACTGGAGGCTCAGCATTTCGTCCCTCGCTCCTCTTTCTACCCCTCCTCCTCTCCATCCCGGACCCCCAACCCCCTCCTTCTCCTGACACAGCACTTTGCCCGCCTGTGCTCTGCAGCCGGTCCGTGACATCACAGCTCACATCTCGACAAAACGTCAAAACATTCCCCAGCACGATGAGTCTCAGATGCCCGGCTAAATGCTTTCCATATGGGCCCTTTATCCCCAGCTCCCATTGGGGAAGGAGGAGGGGAGGAAGAAGGGATGAGGGCTGAGGGATTGAGAGAACCTTGGCCGGCTGAAGGAAATGAGAGCTTTCATCTTTTCTTTCTCGCTGGCCCTGGCCTGGATTTCTCCAAAGAGTCGTTATTCTCTGAAAAGACCTGTCTGGTTTTGTCATCTGTCAGGGTATCTATCTTATGCATATCTCTCTGTCTCTCTCTTCTCCCTCCCCCCTCTCTCTCTGTTAGGATACGGAGTGGAGAATGTTTTCCAGTGCAGTGAGGATACCTTTTCCTCCAGTGGTGTTGGTTTGACTTGGCAGCAGTTCATCCAGCAACCAGTTTCTATAGCCTGGGAACATCCTGCCTGCTTCACAGAGGTGCAGAGGACACACACGCGCAAAAATATATCCTGATGCAAAGTGAGCACACTGGTTATGTCAGGGCCTTTTTTTATTGCACTGTGGATGGATGGACACACACACACACACACACACACACACATACACACACATTTGCATTTGTGGTGTATTGGATTCTCCAGAGGCGTAATGGTTTTTATACTGTACAAACTGTATTTTGTTTTTCCCTAGACCTAATCCTATATCTTACAGAAAACTACTGGCAATAAAAAAATAAAAATAATAATAATAATAAAAACTTTCTGTGCGTGTGTGTGTGTGTGTGTTTTAAGGTTTTTTTTTTTTTTTTTTTTTTTTACGGGGACACAGGAAGTGACCTCATAAACCATGTTTACATTATAGTACACATGCCAGTATACACATTTGTCTCCTCATAAACCATACCAGTACACACACAACCTTTGATGCATGTAACTTGAGTGTATTTAGTACAGCAACAACAACAACAACAAAAATATTAATAATAATTTAAAATAAAAACCTTTTTTTTTAAATGTATGATCTTTTGAAAATATTATTTTAGTCATACTTTGTTATAAACACTAAATATACTTACTTTGAATGATCTTTTCAGTTTTATAAATGGATATTGTATAAGTCCCTATTTAAGTAAACCAAAAATGTATACAAAAATTGCTAGTTAGGTATATCTTGTGCAATTAACACTGTGATACTTACATTGGTTGGCTGTTTTGTTGTTGTTGTTGTTGTTGTTGTTTAGTTAGTTATAGCTAGTTTGTATTGTGCCTGTTTTTATTCAAATAAAACCAATTAAAAAAAACTATTTAGTTAGTTACTTAGTTATACATTTCGCTATAAAAAACTATAATGTTTGCTTTGAATGTCTGTTCTTTTCAGTGTTTACAGTGTCTGCCCCTATTCGAGTAAACCAATAATAATAATAAAAAAAAAAATATATGCATATATAGGAATTTTGATGACTGCAGAAATAATTTAATTTCAGTATACACATTATCCCATCGGTCACAATTGTGACCAACCATAAAACACACACTTTTCCATAAAAATGTAAATAATAATAATAATTATTATTATTATTGCTGGTGATTATTTCAAGGGGTTAGTAATGACACATCATTTTGATATTTTCATGTCTGAGAAAAATTTGGGATTAAATGGGTTAGTAGTAAACATCATGCCGTGTTCATGTTCAAAATTAATTATGAATTTAACCTTATTAAAAGCACATATTAGCAGGACCTGGCTCAGTTTTGCACTCAGAAACAGTCCATTGATGTTTTGAGCAACTGAGGCTTTTGTTTTGCTCCCCTTTGGTTTTTCCCCATTAATCATAGTTAATGTTCACTTAATCCTGTGTTCTTTTTTGCTGATTAGTGCCCAGGGGGTAATAACCAGTCTTTCCTCTAAATGCTTCCAATAAAGATTTACTGCCGGCCAGTTTTGCCCTTCACCCTTGCCATTGTTTTGCTTAATTGATTACTGTTGATTGGTTGGGATTTTTCATACATGGATACCACTCTTGATCAAAGGGCTCCTTCAATTAATCTGATTGGGTCTCCTCTGGCTTAAAACATTCTAGAGCACCGTTACCAAACAATGTTCATATGGAGGGATTGCAACTGAGGGAACCAGAGCCTGAAAGAGAAGGGTTGACCCTGAGGCGTCTGGCCAGTCAAGGAAAAGTGAAGGAAAAGCCTATCCCATAATCAAGAGGGCTTAGCCTGTATTTTTCCCTCCAGACTACAAGAGCTTTTTGTCTAGGAGGGTAAAATGTACAAAAAAAAAAAAGAGGATATATGGACCAGCAGTATTTTTTTGCACTATTAGTACAGAAAAAGTCAAGAACAGGTACAATGTAAAGTCTTTTGCAATTATAATCCTCTTTATTGGAATTAGTATGTGAAAAAATAGCAGTTGGTATGTAGGTTCCACCAGCACTTTTCCACTAAATTTGACAAAACATTGAAAATAAAGGAAATTATGGGTGTGTGCACACACCTGTTTAGCAAAGCTGTAGTATAAGAGCAAACCAGTTCAGCTAACCACAATCCTTTCACATTCTGTCAATCAGCTGCTGAATAACATGCCTGCTGTGATTCATTTCTCTTGGATCATTTTATGGATTAACATTTATTTAATATGTATGTAATTCAGTATGTACAAGATACCAAAGTATTATATTCAGGAGATCTGAGCATTTATTTCAGAGTCAGGACCCCTGTCCAAAATATTTTTCTGTAGTAAAAACAACATGAAAAATGCTGTGAAGTCAGAATTGAATCAATTTCCTTGATCATACAAAGCTATTCATTAGCAGGAACCTGAAATGCAAAGGATGCTTTTAATGAATGACAAATTCAGAGTTTGCTTATGCAAGTGTTTGCAGGAGGAAGCTCAGGTTTGGAGGAGGCCTGCAGAAGTGTCTCGCTCTTGTCTGTGCAATATGAGAGAGACTCTCAGCTTGCGGGTGTCCCACTCACCTGCCTGAGCCAAACTCTGTGTATGTTGGCTGTGTGTGCTAATGGAGATTGGAAACCGCATCGGAAAGTCCCATTCTCATGAGTTTTCCGCCAAGCACTTTCAATCTGATGAACTTTATCAATGTTATATTTCTGCAAACACAACATCAAAGGGACTCTCTGAAGCCTAGAGAGATATGTAAGTGTCATGTGCCAAGTTTCAAAGAATTGTTGATATTGTCTTGAATGACCTCAATGGTTTATAACAATTACTAAATGAGTTATTCTATCAATGATCTGTGAGTCATTTCAGACACGGAGTGAGTTAATTCAGAGAACATGCCCCATTTGCATTGTTCATTTGAACTTTCCTAATCATTTAAAGGGATAATTCACCCCAAAATGAAACTTTTGTTATCATTTACTCTGTCTCATGTCATAAAAGTTTTATGAAAACACAAAAGGAGTATGTGTAAGAAAGTACAAGCTGCTTAAAGGAACAGTTTTTTTTTTTTTTAATAGGCTCATTCTCCACCCTCTCCAGAGTTAATAAATTGAGTTTTACCATTTTCGAATCCATTTAGCCGACCTCCGGGTCTGGCGATAGCACTTTAGCATAGCTTAGCATACATCATTGAATCCTATTAGACCAGTAGCATCGCGTTCAAAAATGACTGAAGTGTTTTGATATTTGTCCTATTCATGACTTTACTCTGTAAGCTGTAATACATATGTATTAGATAATTATATATTACTGCTGTCAAATGATTAATCATGATTAATCACATCCAAAATAAAAGTTTGTTTACATATTATATGTATGTACTGAAAAATATGTTTATATATATCAGTATGTTAATGTGTTTATTATATTAAATATATTTATCTGTAATATAAATAATATAAACATAAAAGTATACATGTAAAGACATGTAAATAATTTCAAAATATTCATGTGTGTATTTACATATACATAATAAATATACACTGTAAACACACATGTAAACCACATGGATGTAATAAAACATGATTAATCATTTGCCAGCATTAATATATATATATATATATATATATATATATATATATATATATATATATATATATATATCTTGAGCAACTTTGATTTCTGAAGGATCATGTGATGTAAAGAAAACTGGAGCAATGATGCTGAAAATCTGCTTTGCATAACAGGAATAATTTCCGTTTTGAAATATGTTCAAATACAAAACAAAAAATTCTAAGTAGTATATCACAACATACTGTTTTTACTTTATTTTTGATTACATGAATGCAGTCTTGGTTAGCATAAGAGACAGTGTGCTCGGCCCAAGGGTGCCACATCAACCTCTGAATTGCTTGGTATTCTACATTTACACTGAAAAACACAAATACAGATATGACAACCGTGACTGTATGTGTACCATATACAGATCCAAAATCTACATGGATGATGGGAATACGAGAGAATGAAATGATTGGATATGTTTCGGAGCATGTTTCCCCCTCCTCCCTGCAAGTTCAATCTCTCTCTCCCTTACACACACACACACACACACACACACACACACACACACAAATCTAACCAGCATGAAGGAAAAGGTTTCTGGTGATCATGGCGAAGCAAACATAGCAAGGTTCACCTCTTTTGTTCACAGGAATACATTCGTTACCTTGAATGCCTTTGTGGAAAAACTAAACGCCCTACTTAATGAGGCGGATTCTGGAAATTAAAACAAACAACAACAACAAATACAATACGAACATTATTTTAAATACTGCTGCCTGCTCACATACACATTTCCACTCAATACAAAACTTTTGCTACTTTTGTCAGCAGTCTCTATCAGTTTGCTTCTTTAAATACATGGATTGTCCATCCAAAAATTAACATACTTTAATCCTTTGAAGCTTTTTTGTTCACCATAGTGCTTAATGTGTAGAAAAGAGCATCTCAGAAGTTCTTACAAATGTCTCATTTTATGTTCCATGGAAGAAAAAGTCATGCTTACATGAAACACCATATAAGATGAATGGACATGATGTTGTGTGCTATGTTGGCTATACAGAGACTCGATCATTCATGTGTACACAGGCAGGGAGTGATGACCATGTTGTGTGTGTGTGTGTCTGCCCCAGTGCCAGCTCTTGCCTCACTCCATTTACCGTTCATGCCCAGCTGCAATGAGGAACACATGGGAGCTGTTTGGAGCCCCTCATGACGGGTCTAATTCTGAAGTCCCACCATGTCCCACCCCTCCCCCGCTTTTCATTCAAGCTGTTGGAGCAGAACAAGCAAACCCAATCGACCTCAAAATTTCCATTCGGAGAGGGAAAAAAACAAAACAAATAGATTAAGCAAAAAGCAAAGACAGACAAACGCAGCAGCAAAAATTGCCAGCAAACTGGCTGGAGTCGCTCTGTAAAATGTGTTTTGATTGGCAAACCTTGAAGTGCCTAATCTGTGAGAGAAAACAGCGGCAGCAGTGATGTGATGTGATTTCCAGTCCCGTTTGTTTGAACCTCTGGAGGTGTCTCAGATGGGTTTAATTTTCAAATTTAGTATTACAGGGGACTGTATTAGTTTGAGTTTGAGACAAAGTCTGGTGCTGTTGAGTCTTTTGGATGTTTGCATTTCGCAATCTATTCAGTTTTAAATATGGCTCATTTAATGTAGATTTATTGCTTCAAAGAACATTCATGTTTACAATGTTGAGTAGATTACAAATTTATTGCAAAATTATAGCAAGTAATGTATTACTCGTTTTAGGTAATGTATTCTGACTACTTTTTAGATTACTTTTTACCTAAATGTACCATTAAAGGTGCAATAGGTGATTGTCTTCAGAAACATTGTTTTGTTATGCTGGTTGGAAGTCTCTTCACATCCTGATAGCAATCATTGGGCCCTATTTTAAAGGGGGGGTGAAATGCTCATTTTCACTCAATCTCCTGTTAATCTTGAGTACCTATAGAGTAGTACTGCATCCTTCGTATCTCCAAAAAGTCTTTAGTTTTATTATATTTATAAGAGAAAAATAGTATGTGCCGATTTTTTCCGGAAAAACACGAGCCACTGGAGGCGTGACGTGTGGGCGGCGCTAAAGAATCACGAGCGCGAGTAAGCTTTTGCGTTGAGAGCGTTTGGAAGTTGTGACATTACCGTAAGGAAAAAAAAAAAAAACATCATCCAAAACAAACCATGGCTAACAGTCAGATTCAGCTGTTTATTTATGGTCCAGAATCAGATCCCGAGGCTGAAACTGAACGAGAGCAGCAGCAGCAACGACTACAACAGCGTCTCTATGTGGTATGTATTGAAACTGTATATATTTGCTTATGTAACCCCTCTCTCCCGGGTCCTTTCTGACGCTCCTCGCACTCGCTCCGAGCGGGGCTCGAACCCGGGTGTCCTCTAACAAGGAGGCTAAATGGCTACAGCCACTAACGTCTGTTGCTAGTGCGTCTCTTGAGATCGGGGAGGTTTGCCTGCACAGCACTACTTGCTGGCCTCCGTTACACTTAGCGGTTTTGGAAAATGACTAAGTTCCACTTTATGTCGTCTTTTTTTTTCTTTAAAGGTGTACAATGTTTACTTGATGTGCTTACGCGCCGATAGCTAAGTTAACAACACAGAGATATTTGAAGCAGTTTTACTCACCGCCTGCGGTTCCAACACACGATCGTGACCCTTTTTCGTTGGGACTGCATTATCCTTAAGAAATAAACGATATGCAAATCCGGCATCAAACTGGGCCTTGTTTGTAAAACAAGCATCTTCGGAATGCAGGGAACAAACACAAACACTTGCACAACTCCGTTGATGCTCTTTAAAAATAAACTCAGTCCACTGGTCCCTTGTTTTTTTTTTTTGTTTTTTTTTTGGTAATCTGTGCAGGGTTGTCTTGCCCTCGCAACCAAAACACACTTATTTTGTGACATTTCGCTCTCGCTCTGGTCAGTGAATATCTCGTCTCTGCTCTGATATACAGGAGCGCGCACTCTTCCGGGAGAAGTGCCCTTAGGACCCATATAAGGAATTTCCGCTTCATCTAATGTCACACAGACCCATACTCAAAAAAAACTTTCAGAAACATGTGACATACCGGAACGTACAACTTAATTTTTGAAACTTTGTTTAGCATGGGAATCCAACTCTTTAACAGTGTAAAAAACTCAGTATGCATGAAATAGCATTTCACCCCCCCTTTAACGATCAAAATGCAAAGTGTAAAGCGCAGGGCGCAGGTGCACCAGTGTCGTGAATCCAAATCCACTTTTGCTATTTTAAAGGAAAATACAGGAAAACGGTCCGTGTGCCAGGGCACATTTTTGGAATGGGTTGTCCCTATTCTCTTAATGAGTAACGTTCAATAAATCAATCAGACTGTCATCTCCCATTCCCTTTAAGAGCGAGATGCGCTCGCACCATGGCGGATCGCTATTTACATGGCGGTATTTATTGGCGAAGCTGAACGCTTCTCAAGCGAAGAAACCGATCTGCTCTTACGCGAAGTTAAAGCACGCAAGCAGATCATCTACGGGACAAGCAGGAATCCACCAATTGGCACGATGGTTCAATTAATTTGCCAATTTCATTCATCATTATAAGTAGTAATAGGCTGAATTGCAAATAGGTAGCCTAATTCTAATTAATTCTAATGACTATCCATCATTACATTTGTATATGTATGAAGCCTACACAATAATATTATTTTACACTGTAATCCTTTTGTTTTGAATATTTGGCATGTTTGTTTGATGCGCATGCCTGTGTGTAATAAGCAAAGTCAATGCGCACTGTGTACGCGCCAAGAGGTGCATTTCCTACCAATGCGCTCTTTAAATAACAAAAAAATAATGCGCCATTGACTTTAGACCAGGTTTGAGTTTGTCTATGGTGCTGTCTATTTTCAGCCTCCTCAAAATAGCAATGTGCCAGCAATGCGCCTGAACACACCTCTTGTTTA
This sequence comes from Carassius gibelio, assembly GCF_023724105.1. Taxonomy (NCBI): domain Eukaryota; kingdom Metazoa; phylum Chordata; class Actinopteri; order Cypriniformes; family Cyprinidae; genus Carassius; species Carassius gibelio. The sequence goes on along the minus strand of NC_068408.1, from coordinate 22,293,421 downwards.
GACCAGCAACCCCCATGGGCGCAAATGCGCTTGCTAATTAAACAACGAGGCGCTGGATGGGAAAATACGAACAGCGCCTGACTGAAACTAGCAAACACACTTGCGCTGTGCCTTGTGTCGTATTGCGCCGGGTGTATGATAGGACCCATTATGTTAAGTGGTCTAAATGTATTTGCATGTATTTATATATTCTGTGAAAGGCATAGGACCAAGAAGCATTCGACCAATCAAAATGTTCGGCCCGAACATTATGAGAGGCTTTCCTACCTGACTGTCAACATGTGTATTTGCATAATCCTGCCATCCTGTCCATGCAGACTGGATACGTCATCAGCACGTTCACTTACGCTCTGCAGACAGAGCCAGAATGGCAGGCAAACATCAACAACCTGATCTTCCTTACTCGTGTTGTAGTACTGTTACTAACTCTGCTATAAAGTTTTCTCACGGGTGAATGACACATAATGTATTGCAGTAATGTTGTCTCTGGTCGGCTGGTCTGTTTGTGTGTTTATGCCTTAAGGGGCGTGGCTTTGGACAGGGGAGGGTGGGACGTAGGCTTTCAGTGCCATCATTCTAAAGTTAACATTTTCCAAAATCTTCTACTGCAATACATTGTGTGTCATTCACCCATGAGAAAACTTTATAGCACAGTTAGTAACAGTACTACAACACGAGTAAGGAAGATATATATGTGTGTGTGTGTGTGTGTGTGTGTGTGAGTGTGTGTGTGTGTGAGAGAGAGAGAGAGAGAGAGAGTTTTGAGCTTTAGTCTAAACACCCCTCAATCTTATTTCAGCTTTGGAGAGGTTTGTATTAAATATAGATTACTAGATTTCCGACATCAAGATTAATACCATGTTTGGCTGAGACTCTTAGCTTTTTGTCTAACATGCATCATACCTTGTTTTTTCTGATAAATCGTTGACATCCTTGTCACCAGGATTCCCTCAGTGGTATTTTGTTTGTTGTGGGCAATACACCCTCTTATTTTGCCCGGGTTTCCACAGTAACCTCTATGGGATGTTGATGTACTGTAGCTCATGTGAGGAACCTTCCTATTCATCTCTCAGCACTCAGCTGTAATTTGGTCTTCTGGGTTTCCGTTGGATGGGTGGTCCGCAGGCCAATCAGTCAATTCACGGATATCATCATAACCGACAGAAGCATTTCAAAAGCTCAAAGAACGAAAGAGCCCATTCAGTTAGCAACAGACTGCAAACGCATACCTGAGGTAACTCAATAATAACTCACTTTGATTTTCTCTCTATCACTCGCTTGCCTTCAGAGACAGAATCCACTTCAAAGATTAATCGCCCCAGGTTGATTTTAGTTTTAATTTAAACAAACCTGAAGATTAAATAATACTCAGTTCCCCTCAGGCTTGTTTCCCTTAACTTGATTTCACTGTATATATGCATCAATAGTGTGGAGGTGTTTATGTTTGATTAATCTGTACGTTTTAAGCCATGCCAGCAAAAGCCTTTTGAAATATACCGTCACGACACTGAAAGGATAATTCACTTATAACAAAAGCAAAGCATGTATGGTTCAATACTGATTGTTTAACATGTGTAGGAGGTTGAGTAGAGAAATGCTTGAAGGCGATCCAGATTGCACTTGTGGTTGTTGGAGCGCTGCAGTAAGTTGTGCCTGATTGGAGATATCTCTGTAATTGAGCTAAAAAGGCAGGTGGGTCTCACACAAAGCACCATGGGGTGGGGAAATTCAGGTCAGATTAGCTTGATTAGATTAGTTTTTTTTTACTCAGACCATAAGCTTTGGTTTAACCACTGGAATTACCAAAAAAAAAAAAAAAAAAAAAAAAAAAAAAAAAAAAAAAAAAAAAGAAAGAAAGAAAAAGAAAATAATAATAAAAATAAATCGATCAGATTTTGTTTATGTCTGCAACTTTTCTTTTCAAGTCAAATCAAGACACTATTATTTATATACGCCTACAATACATATTGTTGTAGAGAATTCATGTTGTAGAGAATTCATGTTGTGCTTCTTTAGAGAAGGGGAAGAGTTGTTGCCATGCTGTTAAAACAAGGGGTGCATGAAAAAAATCTATTCATACATGAATTCTGTCTTATAACCAATAATCGATTCACAAGTTTCAAAATCAATGTTTTAAAGCAGCGGTTCTTGATCCTGTTCCTTGCGTCGCCCTGCTCTTCACACACTCTGCATCTCTCTCTCTCTCTCTCTCTCTCTCTCTTTCTCATTCAGATGAACAGCTCATCAACTCAAACAATTAAATGTTCCATTTATACTCTTACATTCACATAGCTATGAGAAGCGTTAAACATGGACATGTGTGAAATAATAATAAAAAATAAATCAACCACCCCTTTTGTAAAATTAAGGAATTCAAGTTGTGAAGAAGAAAACAAAAATAAAACATTATAGCTGTAAAGCTAAAAAAAATAAGACAAGACAATAGTGTCACTCTTCAGCTCATTTTAGTTCAATGTTTTTTGACGAATTTTCATGAATTTCAGTCTTTTATTAATGCATCACTAACACACTTTCTTATGTGCTATTTTGTTGTTAATACAAAACAAATATTTTATTTAAAAAAATGGTAAAACCAGTGGTAAAACCAATCCATCCAATCAGCATTCAGAGTTATTTGTTTTATTACAGAGTTTTTAGCAGCAGCTGCATGGGTGTGTATAAAATGGGAGTGTGTGTATTTTTCATTTGTGTGTGTTTGTGTGTGTGTGTGTGTGTGTGTGTGTTTGCTTCTACTACCTGATAACCTGTCATTATCTCTAGAATAGTTGGTGTGTAAAAGTGTCCATCATATGGGTGGATGATTGGCAGGGGGTGTTCTAGAGGTAGAGGACTGACTGACAGCTGGATCAGGTAACTACTCATTAGAGGACATACACACACAAGCAGTCACATAAGTGTCAGCACACACACACACACACACACACACACACACATTTGTTTTTGTGAAAAGTGGGGACATCCCATAGGCTTAATGGTTTTTATACTGTAGAAACTGTATCGGCCTTCACCAACCCTACATCTAACCCTAACCCTCACAGGAAACTTTGTGCATTTTTACTTTCTCAAAAAAAAAAAATAATAATAATAATTCTGTATGATTTATAAGCGTTTTGAAAAATGGTGGCATGTGTTATGTCTTCATAAGTCACCATCTCCTTGTAATACCTGTGTCATACCCATGTCATTATACAGAGTTGTGTCCTGATATGTCACAAAAACAGGTACACACACACACACACACACACACGCACACACACACACACAAACACACACACACACACCATACAAATTCTAAGTGTCTAGTGTTAAGCACTTTAACAAGGGCTTGTCATTGAGTTATTTCCCTTGTCAAAAAGATGTGAAAAGTAATCTTTAGTTTACACCTTACTCTCTTAAATATAAAAGTGCTTCACAATGCCATAGAAGAACCTTTTTGTCTAAATGGTTTCATAAAGAACCTTTAACATCTGAAGAACCTTCTGTTTCACAAAAGGGTCTTTGTGGCGGAAGAAAGTTCTTCAGATTATAAAAAAATTAAGAAAGAGATGGTTCTTTAAAGAACCTTTTACTGAATTGTTCTTTGTGGCATTACTGCGAAGAACCTTTTAAGCACCTTTATTATTAAGAGTGTACAGCTAAAATACAGTATAATCTGCTAAATTCCATTTAATCTGAATACACAGCTACTTTTTAAAATGTTAATTTTTTATTTATTTTGTTTGGACCAGGATGGTGTAATTTTGACATGTATCAGTAGGGGCTAGATGATAACATTTCTCTTGCTTTCTCACCTTTGGTCCTGCTCTGCTATTTAACGTGCTCACTGTTGCTAGTGCTTGAAGTCAATATTTGACTCAACATTTACCCTGGCTGTTTACCAATCCTTTTATTTAATTACCTAACCTGCATCGCTCCCAACATAATCAAATTATTAAAGATGGAAGTGCTTTAGAGAAACAGAACTATCCTGACCAGGACACTGAAAGAGAAGGAAGTCCAACTAACGTAATTATGTTATCGCATGCACATTTATGTTCAGGTGAGCCGAAATGTTGTGCGAAAGCTGTCAAATGTTTTCTCAGTTCCCATGCTTACTAAAATGCCTTTATAAACCCACATGGTGCTCACTATACACACACATTTACAAAAATGTCAACAAACAAAATTCCCCTGTTTTTAGTGGCTGTGTCTGGTGCAGGTTTAAAGTTAGCAGTAGACTAATAAGCCTCTTATTGCTGGTACTGAGTGAAGTCGGTCAGGAGTCCCGCCCCGTCCTCCCTCCCTCCAGGTTTGGTCCAATGTAAACACAGCCTTTCAGAACATTTGTTTTTGTAAAATTAGACATCCAACCACATCCTTCATGATTTAATCTCAGGCTCGACCCTGGGTGGCTGGACAAACAAACTCAGCGGGTTCATTAAAGACAGACCTCTCTCTTTCTCTCTTTTTCTCCATAGCTCTCTCTTTCTCTCGCTCTGTCTGTGTTTCTCTTTTTCCAAAATGACAGATATTTTAGGACCATCTTGTCACAGAATGCCAAATACACACATTCTTAGCAGATCTTAGCGGTCTAAATTAGCAATCATATGCACTTGGTTATATGTGTTTTTCATACTTAATTTCCCATTCTTTTTTTTACAGTATTCCTGTTCAGGGCTGTCACTAAAATTCACATTTAGAGGCCGTTAGGAGCTTTTACGTACTTTTCTATGTAAACATATTTCAAGTGGATGTGTTTGGTCATTGCGCTTATGTCTCATGTATTTTGCAGCTTCTCACTCATGACATGATACAAATTGCTACTTTCAAGTTCAAAAAGTTCAACCTGTAAAAAAAATGTTGCATGATAGTGCATGTTTTTTTTTTTTTTTTTTTTTTTTTTTACTTTATTTATTTATTTTTTTTTAATGCAAAAAACATGTTCTTTGTGAATGGCCCTTTAATTTTGGGACCAACAAGTAGCTAAAGTGAACCTGGGATAATGACGTGCCCTCTGATGACAACCTCAATTCAATTCAATTCAGTTCAAGTTTATTTGTATAGAGCTTTTTACAATGCAAATCGTTATAAAGCAACTTTACAGAAAATTATGTTTCTACAATATTTAGTAGTAGGTTTTAAGTGGTCAGTTTGTGCACGTATGACAGGATTTTTAGAAAAATTAATACAAGACATAGTCAGCCAGACGATGAACATTATTAATATTATTAATAATTAATGATTATTATATGATGCTGTCACACTTGTAGCAATATTTGTTAGTTCTGTTTGTTGATTCAGGGTTTGCATCATCTCTTCTCAGGTGTTCTGGATCCAGACTGGAGCTTGTGTAAATCCTAGTTACATCCCGTGGCAAAACATAGAAACAAATAGAGACATCATTAGCATAGCTGCTGATCAAACAAAGTAAAATTAATTTGTTTAACCCAAGCTAAAGAAAAAGAATGCACATTTGATCAGATGCAACTACACTCACAATTTAAGAGATACATTATTCGAATGCTTGGCGAAAGAGATGTGTTTTTAATCTAGATTGAAACAGAGAGAGTGTGTCTGAACCTCCAAACAATATCAGGAAGGCTATTCCAGAGTTTGGGAGCCAAATGTGAGAAAGCTCTACCTCCTTTAGTGGACTTTGCTATCATAGGAACTACCAAAAGTCCAGCGTTTTGTGACCTTAGGGAGCGTGATGGATTTTAACGTGGTAGAAGGCTATAGTTAGGTACGCAGGAGCTAAACCATTTAGGGCCTTATAGGTAAGTAATGATAATTTGTAACTGATACGGAACTTAATAGGTAGCGAGTGCAGAGACTGTAAAATTGGGGTAATATGATCATATTTTCTTGACCTGGTAGGGACTCTAGCTGCTGCATTTTGGACTACCTGCAGCTTGTTTACTGAAGAAGCAGGACAACCACCTAGAAGTGCATTACAATAGTCCAGTCTAGAGGTCATGAATGCATGAAGTAGCTTTTCTGCATCAGAAACAGATTCCAGATGTAACATGGGAAATGTGATTTTCAAAAGACAAGTTGCTGTCTAATATAACACCCAGATTTTTGACTGTAGAGGAAGTAACAGGACATCCGTCTAGTTGCAAATTGTAATCTACAAGATTAGGTGTAGTGTTTTTTGGTCCTATAATTAATATATCTGTCTTATCCAAATTTGAATTGGAGAAAATCATTGGTCATCCAATCTTTTAGATTTTTAACACACTCTGTTAGCTTAGATAATTTAGAAGTTGAATCTGGTCTCGTTGAGATATATAGCTGAGTATCATCAGCATAACAGTGTAAGCTAATTCCGTATTTTCTAATCCGTATATTCTAATAAAGGGGCAACATGTATATTGAAAATAGAAGGGGACCTAGGATAAATCCTTGTGGGTCCCTGTGTCCATATTTTACTGGTGATAAATGAGTCCCCATTTAAATAAACAAAATGGTAGCGATCGGACAGGTAGGATCTAAACCATCCTAGAGCCTGCCCTTGAATACCTGTATAGTATACCTGGGCTTTACAAACTTTTTAATACCAAGTGCATCAAAATATGATTGTCCTGTTTCTAAAACACAATAAATATAATAAAAATAATAACGTCAATGCAATAATATTAAATTTATGTGAAAAAATAAGAAGTGTTATATTAAACAATTAATTAAAATTAAATCAGTTAAACAATTACTTTTATATTGCCATTGCACTGCTAATCTATTTGCTTCAATTTATTTTTGCTCTGATTGCTTAAATATTAATATATAAATATTAAGGCTTATTTTTTATTCTTTAAAACTGTCAATAAATATACTATAAATTACAATTAGCATTTCATTCTGAAAAAAACCCTGCTCAAATATTAAAATATTCAAAATATAAGTGTATTTGAGATAAGATGTAGTCTATATGTATAGTATAATTGGATAGAAGTAGTTTTCATTGGGTTTTACTGTTGTGTATCTTGAGGTCAACTGCAAAACAGAAAATATCCTTGAAAAGAAACAAACTCGGGAAAACACAGACTGAAAATTCCACATGAGCTCAGTTAATATGATGCCTGTTATGTTCATAGTTACTTTATTTGTGTTGAAAAGTGTTTATGGACTGTGTGTTCTTGTTATATAACTCTCTCATCACCATTATGCCTCATCACATGTCCATCCCTTTCTCTCTCTTTTACTGATAGGTCATCATTCATCACATACAGTTTACTGACCACTGCACTTGGCCTCTAAAAACACCACAATGCTCTCTCTCTCTCTCTCTCTCTCTCTCTCTCTCTTTCTCTCTCTAAAGTCCTGTAAAGGTGCAGTTTACACAGGTACATTGTGACTCACTCACACACACCCTGTGCCTATACCAGGATTATAGTATCAGTTTTAAGAGAGGAAATTATAAAGACGGCCTGGATTTTCCATCCTGAAAATCCATTACCAGCTGCAGCAGAGTCTGCAACAGCAACAAATTCTCCTTTTACATGCTGAGAGATTCAAGGAAAACATCTTCATGTGGTTAGAAGACATGAGCATGTTTGGCATGTAAAGAATAAGTTTTCACAAAGTTCAGGCTGTTTATTCTCAAGATGTTCTCCTTTCCAGAAATGCTAGTCACCATACAGTATGCTGTTTTGAATGCATGTGTCCCAATAAATCTTCTTAAAGAGATAGTCGGACCCACTTTAACTACTATGCACTAGTACCAATATTAAATCATTTGAATTCATGTATTTTTCCATTTACTTTTTTACTTTTTTTTTTTTACATTGCATGTATGCTATGGTACCTAACAGTTAATGAAAGTGAAGTGAAGTGACATTCAGCCAAGTATGGTGACCCATACTCAGAATTTGTGCTCTGCATTTAACGTCCGGCCTGAGACTAGAACCCACAACCCTTCGATTGGGAGTCCAACCCTCTAACCATTAGGCCACGACTTCCCCTCTAAAATTTGTTAATTTATCTTTTATTATTTCATGAGTACAGTACATAGCAGTTAAAGACACCTAATATAAAGTGGGGCTAGATAGTACAACCAAAAAGTCCATGCACAATAGTTCAAGTCTTCTAAAGCCATTCTGTGTCTTATCTAACTGTGAGGGACAGAAGGAAATTGAAATTGTTATTCATTGAAAATCTACCCTAGTGTTTTTTAAAATGTCCATGAAACAAATAGTCAACGCTATCTCACGACAAATTCTTACGTATTTTACGAGGTGGCTTATTCGTTCGAATTTGTACGACCTCACTCGTACGATTTTATACGATTTGTCTAAACACCAGTGATGGTTAGGTTTAGGGGCGGGGTTAGGTGTAGGTCATTCGTACAAATTCATACTAATTGTGCAACTCATAAAATACGTACGATTTGGCAACAATCATATGAATTTGTACGAGTGTGGTCGTACAAACTCATACGAATAAGCCACCTTGTGAAAAATTTACAAATTACCGTGAGATCGGATTGGTAATGCTCTATTTATGAATAATTCATTTGAATTTGATATTTTGTATCATTTGTTCCAGATCATGAAACAGTTTCCTTTGCAAATTAGAATGATTCGGTTCTTAAATGTAACTAAAAATTTTCCTTTTTTATTTCATGGAAGAAAGTAATTCATACAGATTTGGAAGAACCTCACTTAGTCAACCAGATCAGAAAGACTATCTTGGCCCACCAACTAGATTTGCAACAAATAATTACTAGCATAAACCAGCTTGGAACTCTGTGGCCAACAGAAATGGAAAACACTGGACACTCCAAATCCATTGCAAATCCAGCTAAACATTTTCTTAGATGGTGTAAAGCCATCCAAATATAGTGTTAGCACTTGCTAGCTCACTTAGATGTATTTATGGTGAACAAGTAAAGACTGGTGGACAGAATGTGTTTTTCTGAGATTGCCAGAACTCACTCAAGGTCTCCTGTCTCTGATGTGAAAAAGGAATAGCAGGGCCTTGCTTGACTACTTGGTCTAGTCTAGTGGAAAAGACGGGTTTGTTTTGGCACAGGTCAGAATCACTCAGCCTGTGTTGCCCACTGTGTGAAGTTGAGACCTCTTGGCCTGTGGTGAAATTACTTGTGTGTGTGCACAGGAAGACGTCTCTGCCTGGTGCGTGGTGAATCTTGTTATGACAGTGATTTCCTTGGCAGAGCAGTGGCGCTGGTTTGGGTGAGCTGGCATGGCTTGTGCTGTCTTTTGGGAACAAGAAGCAACTGAACAGAGGAAGTGGCTATATGGGGGGATGGGGTTGCTAAATCACTCGCTTAAATTTTGTGAGCTGCTTGTTCCCACTCTTGTGTTTTTGGGAGCCTGGGTTGCTGTGTAAAATGGTACAGTGGTAGCAGGGAAGTCGTATAACACCTGCTCTATGAGTTTCTAATTTAGTATCAATGCAGCTCTTTATAAGTGTGGGAGCACACTTTGTGAGAACAAGTGTGTTGTTTGTGTATAACTGTATGTATTTGTAGTAACTGCTCTTTTTTTAGTACCAGGGATGCAAACTAGCTTGAATTCAAAATATGATACTTCTGCATTAAGGTGCAGGAACAATCACAGTTGTTCAGCATGTTTTTGCAGTCACAGTAAAAACTATTTAATAGGAATACATGCAAATGTGAATTTCTGTTAGTCTCACCAAGTCGCCATGACAATTTCGCAAACTGACAGCTACACCACCGAAAATCTTTTTTGCCTGCAAAATTTTACAGCAATTTTTACTAATGTGACCATTATTCATAGTGGATGCAGAAGTAGGATGGTCCTTTAATTTATAAAAAAATTAAAATAACTCCAACTTTTCTCCTCTTTCTCCCCCCCGACATAATAAGTGGAATTTTTTGCAGTGGGGTCTTATAACGTTGAATAACGTTGACAACAAGAGGATGGAGGATGCTGTGATCGGAGCTGTGTTTTTGTTGTGTCTTGTGGGTTTCACAATAATGGACATGGAATGTCAATGTATACATAAATCAATTGAAAGAATGGAAAGGGGGACTAAGAATCTCCAACGACAACTGGTATTGCTACATTTGCTTCGAGTGCCTGCACTTCAGCGTCCATACATCTATCGCTGTTTACCATACTTGTGAAATAAGTTGACAAAATGTTTACAGTATGTTTAAGTTTTAAATCATGAGGGTGTTTTCGAACGTATCTGGCCAATCAATGTCTACTTATGTCACAATTAGTATCAGTTGTCCTGGATAGACCCTGCTTCATAGTAGGAGCTAATTTGGTTATTGAAAAAGGCAGTCCGGTACTAAAATCGCTCCCTGTACCATAACATATACATAACATAACAATCACAGAACATACAGTTAGGCTCCAACAAAATAACCTTAGAGATTCAGTTGGACTTCATACACAAATGTTACTCATTGTGGGATATGAGCAAACATGACTATGCCTGCTTCATTTGAATGTCTGTTGGTCCATTTTGCAGTTTCACTTTCCGGGTTTCAAACATGTTTACATTTTGTATTTTTAGACTGATGTTATTTAATGTGCATTTTCATGCACTGAAATTTCATGGACTAGTTTATGCATACAGTTACTAATTTCCCACATGCAGGTGCATCTCAATAAATTACAATGTTGTGGAAAAGCTCATTTTTTAAGTAATTCAACTCCAACCAACAAAAACCCACCAATTCACTATCTCAACAAATGAGAATATGGTGCCAATCAGCTAATCAACTCAAAACACTTGCAAAGGTTTCCGGAGACTTCAAAAAGGTCTCTCAGTTTGGTTCACTAGGCTACACAATCATGGGGAAGGCTGCTGATCTGATAGTTGTCCAGAAGACAATCATTGACACCCTTCAGAAGGTGGGTAAGCCACAAACATTCATTGCCAAAGAAGCTGGTTGTTCACAGAGTGCTGTATGCAAGCATGTTAACAGAAAGTTGAGTGGAAGAAAAAAGTGTGGAAGAAAAAGATGCACAACCAACCCAGAGAACCGCAGTCTTATGAAAATTGTCAAGCAAGATCGATTCAAGAATTTGAGTGAACTTCACAAGGAATGGACTGACGCTGGGGTGAAGACATACAGACGTGTCAAGGAATTTGGCTCCAGTTATCGTATTCCTCTTGTTAAGCCACTCCTGAACCACAGACAACGTCCGAGGAATCTCACTTGAGCTGAGGTGAAGAACAACTGGACTGATGAGAGAAACATTTGTATTACATAAGATTTGTATTTCATCCTAGAGTCTAGAGGAAGGATGGAGAAGCTCATAGCCCAAGCTGCTTGAAGTACAGTGTTACAGTCCAGTTTACAGTCTGTGATGTTTTGGGGTACAGTGTCATCTGCTGGTGTTGGTTCACTGAGTTGTTTGAAAATCAAAGTCACAGCACAGCACTTCAAGCTTCCTTCTGCTGACCAGCTTTTTGAAGATGCTGATTTAATTTTCCAGCTGGATTGGGCACCTGCCCACACTGCCAAAAGCTGGTTAAATGGCCATGGTGTTGATGTGCTTGACTGGCCAGCAAACTCACCAGACCTGAACCCCAGATAGAATCTATGGGGTATTGTGAAGAGGTAAATTAGAAACAAGAGACTAAAAAATGCAGATCAACTGAAGGCCACTGTCAAAGAAACCTGAGCTTCCATATCACCTCAGCAGTGCCACAAACTGATCACCTCCATGCCACGTTGAACTGAGGGAGTATTTAAACCAAAAGGAGCCCCTATATCTACAGTAAATTAACATACTTTCCAGAAGGCCAACATAAAAGCTAATATCCGCAACACCGATATTACCTGTCTGATTACACATTTTGCAGCAGTTTCAAAGGGAAATGTCCAGTTAGTGGTGCCAAAACATGCAAATTTTGGTATATATTGAGACATTTTAATTATGCTGGCTTAGGCATATATTATTGTCACGCTGTCTGGTCTCTGTTTCGCTGAGTCTCCATTAGTGGTCTTACTTCTCCATAGGCACCTCACCATAGGCACTACAATTCCCACAAAGTATTGTCCCTTCATCACAGTAATTGCACTCCTGTTAATTGCACTCAGGTGTCTTCACTTGATAGTCATTACCCTGCCTATATTAACCAGTCTTTTTCTGTTTGTTTCCATGGAGTCCTTTCATTCCGTCACCCAGTTTCCTGTTCCTGTTCCAGTTCCTATTCCTGTTCCTGTTCCTATCCCTGTTGTTTGTTTTGGATTGATTTCTGGTTTTGACCCCTGCTTGTTGGATTCTGATTTGGATTACCCATTAAAACCCACACTGCATTTGGATCTCTCATCTCCGTGTTTCCCTGGGTTCCCGAACGTAACAGAAGGACTGCATCATGTTGAGATCCAGCGGTGTGGGACTTTATTCCCGTTCCCCAGCCAGCATGGTGGCTACCTACAACATTGGTTTCCGTGGGATACCCCAGCCCCTCCTGTCTCTCCCGGTGGGATGGCCGATTCTAGACCGTTGTCTAAAAACCGGAGGACTGCCAGCCCAGCGCCACAGCACAAGTTGGCCGCCGGCCCAGTGCCACTGCACAAGATGGCCGCCAGCCCAGCACCACAGCACAAGGTGGCTGCCAGCCCAACGACACAGCGCAAGATGGCTGCCAGCCCAGCACCACAGCATAAGATGGCCGCCTGCCCAGCGCCACTGCCCAGGATGGCCGCCGGCCCAGCGCCACTGCCCAAGATGACAGCCACAGTTGACCCTCCAAAGTCAGGTCAGGTCACCGTTGACACTCCAGAGTAAGGTCAAGTCACCGTTGACACTCCGGAGTCAGGGCAAGTCACCGTTGACACTACGAAGACAAGGCAAGTCACCGTTGACACTCTGGAGTCAGGGCAAGTCACCGTTGATCTTCATGGGCAAAGTCCAGTCACCAGTGTTCTTCATGGGCAAAGTCAAGTCACCCACTATCTTCATAGACAAAGACAAGTCACCATTGATCTTCATGAACAAATGCAAGTCACCATTGATCTTCATGAGCAGAGTCAGGTCACCATTGATCTTCATGAGCAGAGTTAAATCACCAATGATCTTCATGAGCAGAGTCAAGTCATCATTGATCGTCCTGAAACCAGTCTTAACACCACAGAATTACCAGAGCCTCTCCACGTCTCTGCTGAACTACCAGAACCTCTCCACGCCTCTGCTGAACTACCAGAGCCTCTCCTCGTCTCTGCAGATCTTCCAGAACCTTGTCACGTCTCAGCCAAACTCTCTGAGCGCTTGACTGATCCTGTTGTGGCCACGGAGGCCACCCTTAACTTGTTCACGTTCTCTGTTTCAGACTTGCCTAACCAGACTTGCTCTCCTGTGTCATCGATTCCACTGTGGTGGTCTTCTGCGCCGCCCGGGTGGTGGGCTTCTGTCTCGACCGCATGGATGTGGTCGTCTTCTGCGCCGCCCAGGGGGTTTCTGTCTCAACCGCACAGATGTGGTGGTCTTCTGCGCTGCCCTGGTGGGCTTCTGTCTCAATGGCATGGATGTGGTGGTCTTCTGCGCCACCCTGGTGGGTTTCTGTCTCGACCGCATGGATATGGTGTTCTTCTGTGACTCCCTGGTGGGCTTCTGTTTTGACCACACAGATGTGGTGGTCTTCTGCACCGCCGGGGTGGGCTTCTGTCTTGACCAATCTTCTGTCTCCAATTCCACCTTGCTCCTCTCTGGATTCCTGCCCTGTCGGTTCACTGAACGTTATGTTCCATCCTGGACATGTGTTTTGTTGTTGTTGTTTTTTTGTTTTTTGCTCTTCTTCTCTCTGTTTCCCTCTATGGACCTGGCCCTCCATCCCTCCACCTGATCCTCCACCTGTCCACCTCCCTCCTGGGCTCCTTGTTTTAGTTTTTTGCACTTCTTGTTTCTGTTTCCCCATTTTACCTGGCCCCTCCGTCCCTCCCCCTGGTCCTTTGCCACTCCACCTCCCTCCTGGTCTCTGTGTTCCTTGGTCTCTTCTTGTGTTCAGGTGGAGCATTTGGTAGCTGCTCCGTGGAGGAGGGGGTTATGTCACGCTGTCTGGTCTCTGTTTCCCTGAGTCTCCACTAGTGGTCTCACTTCCCCACAGGCACCTCACCGTAGGCACTACAATTCCCACAAAGCCTTGTCCCTTCATCACAGTAATCGCACTCCAGTTAATTGCACTCAGGTTACGTCACTTGATATTCATTACCCTGCCTATATTAACCGGTCTTTTTCTGTTTGTTTTCATGGAGTCCTTTCATTCCGTCACCCAGTTTCCACGCCTTCCAAGTTTCCTGTTCCAGTTCCTATTCCTATTCCTGTTCCTATCCCTGTTGTTTGTTTTGGATTAATTTCTGTTTTTGACCCCTGCTTGTTGGATTCTGATTTGGATTACCCATTAAAACCCACATTGCGTTTGGATCTCTCGTCTCCTGTGTTTCACTGGGTTCCCGAATGTAACAATTATAGCTTGTTCAGAGTTCAAATGCCCAGGGATTGTTGTTAAAAGGTTAATGCTTTGAAGTATTATAATAACTTACACCGTACATCAAAACCCAACCCTAAACCTACCCAATAGTGTTAATTAAAGCAAAAGAGAAGCGCAATAGCTGATGCAACTGGGCAACTCATATATATATATTATACGTTTTGTAGAAATGTTGTCACAAGCATGTATTGCCAATGAACCCAGGTTGCAAATAAATAATAAATAATAATAATAATAATTAGTGCTGTCAATCGATTAAAAAAAAATTAACTAATTAATCGCACAATTTTTTTAAAATTAATCGCGATTAATCGCGATTAATCGCAATTAAAAGACTGAAACTTTTTGGATATGTAAATGTAAAATGTAAATAATTAATGTAAACTCAAGACAAAGAAACTATTTAAATTCAAAATATGATTGTTTATTGGAATTTTTGTTTAACTTGTAACACAGATTTTCTCATGTAAACAACATACCTGCAAAAAACCATCAATATCCTCCAAATTAACTGTTGGCTTGAAAGCCATATTTATTACAGAAATAAAAACACAGGCATGTAAGTACCATTTGAATTTCAAAACAATCAATGCCAATAAAAAACAAAAATGATTTCCATGTTGAATTCTAAATGGACTGCAAAAAAATTCCAAAGTATAGTCATTGCCAGTGCTTTAAGTGGGCCAGTACGCACCAGTACTCAGTACCGCCACTTCCAAATATAGCTCTTGAGCGTACCGCCACCTCTCCGTGCGCCCAGAACGTGCTTGTAGCGTACCGGTACGCTCATTTGGACATCTGTTTTAATAGAGGTTTTAATCTTTTACCTGCACTGCCGATTTTCAGAGTGCCCTTCACAATGCAAGCTTCCTAATTCATCCCACCCAGAGCAGAAACTACATTACCCATTCACCCTTAAGTTATACAAGTGAATAGCGCAAGTGTCGCTTTTCCCACTGTTAAATGTCAACAACTCAACGTGGCCGGAGAAGGTGTGGGAAACTCGTTGTGAGTTATACTAAAGCAAAATCTTGAGTATTTATTGTCTGATAAACATTAAAAACTGTCTGCGGAGGTTGAGTCGTCCTGCAGCCCCCGCTGGCTGCTCATTGGCTGCAGCATCTTTTTTCTAAGTTCTAAAAAAATACCGTAGACGGCAAGGCACAAATTTAGATATTCATTTATCTAATTAATCTATAGCCTATGCACAAAGACAATATGATCTTTTTGTCCCCATTTTGTTTTAAAGCTTGATGAAGAGAGAGAGCGCAAGTTGCGGCAGCTGAGGAGGACAGTGATGCACGCGCACAGGAGTGATTGACAGTTCGCGGCACTGTGTACAAAAAATACTCCGCTACACAATTATTTCGTTATTTTCATTTAAGCTTATTAACGTTAGCGTTACAGAAAGGTCTGATTCACGCACTGTTACAGTCATTGTTTTTTTTTTTTTTTTTTTAAACAATGACATTTGAGTTCATGATTTTAATGTTGCTCTTTCTTGTGGCAGACTGAATGAAGAGTAATGTTTCTTGTGGCAGACTGAAGAGTAATCCGGCAGAGTTTTATACTGAAACTTTCCGTCTAAAAGTCCTTCCTTGGTCTTATCCATATTTCTTTGCACGTTGAACACACATAGGCCACAACTGGAAATAAAAAAACTGCAACCGCGTTAATTGCGTTATTTTTTTTTAACGCGTTAAATATTTCAAATTAATCGAATGCGTTAACGCGCTAATTTTGACAGCACTAATAATAATATTAAAATAGATGTTATTGCTGTAACTTAACATGTCGACAGCAATGCAAGGTTCTTGAGTTTTGATGCCCTGGACACACAAACTGATAAAATATATGGGCCTGCCTTCAATGCACTGCAAATTGCTTTGGATATTACAAGTATTTATATTTAGAGAAATTTACTTATTTCCCGGATTGTTGATGTCCATTATGAGTGGCAGCACGATATAGAATCTGTCAACACAGTGGCTTCAGAACACAGTATAATTGTTGAGAAGAACAAAAAGTCCCCACTTTAAAATTGTTGACTGATGAAGTGCTGGCAATATATATATATATATTTTTTTTTTTCGTTTAAATGCAGACCCTACATACCATATGCTCCAAACTGAAGACAACCAACTGGCAGAGCAAGCTGTTTAAAAATAAAACAAATTTCCCTGTCCGCTACATTACCATTTTCATCATGTAGGATGTCAAATCCAAACATTAGTACATCAGCACTGCTGCACTGACTACCATCACAACCACTACTAACAGATCCTGGACTTTAAAACAAGCTATGAAAGATGCACTAAAGGGAATGGAACTCTCTTGAAGGAAGTGTGATTTCTTTCTCAGGGCAGTGTTTCTGAAGCTGATGTATTTGGGAGCTGGAGAATTACAGAGGGGGACGATAAAACGCTTCAGAGCATGACATGGGAGGATGGTCTCAGCGCCAGCGGAGAAGCACTCTCTGCGCCTCCCAACAATGTTCTGACCCCATCATGTGACCCGGACACAGTGCTGAGCACCGCCTGGCTCAGCCGTCCAAACAACAGTTTCAATGGTTTGCAGATGTTGATCAGCTAATAAATTCTTTGTGAAGTCGGTGACTGTGAAGTGGAGGAACATTGGAGACCAAGGCGAAGGAAGACTGTTTTGTTTCTTACATTGGTTTTTAAGTAGCAAAGTATATTGTATATATCGCATGTACTCTACCGTGAAGCATTACATGTTGTGTTTTTCATCTGTTTAATCTCTCTATCTCGTTTTTCCTCTGTACTCGGCTATATATAATAACAGTTTTGACCGTTCCGCTTTCCAAGGAAGACAAGGAAATAAAACAGTTATCTCTTCGGACTCTTAAACCTGGATATAGCATGATCACATCTCCATAGTTGAAACTAATAAAACAATTTTGTCTGCTTTGTTTTCCACTGGGGGCCCTGGCCAAGAACACTGACTTAGTTTAGCATGAATCACACAAGTGGTCTATATCATCTGTATCAGATGAAAGATATCCAGCCCTGTTGTGTGCTATAATTTAATTAACAGATGCTCTATAGATCTCACACTGAATTTCCCCTTTGGGTAAAGTATATAAGCAGCGCTTCAATAACCACTCAAGTGGGTTGGTATCTCGATATGTTAAAAATGGCCCTTGGACCGATTTATGCTAGGTGGGCGAAACGCCTGGATTTCCTCACAGTGCAGCCGCCATTTTTCACAAGGACACACACATACTCACATCTTATGAAAGCTTATGTAAAGCCTGTCTGAGGAGAGAAAAACCTTGATGACATTAAACATCAGCGGCGGGGAACATTCAGAGTAAACAAGAGCCGAGCTGTACAAGCTCCCCCTCGCACTGCACGTACCAACAGAGACTGAGAGCTAGCCAAACATACACACTGCACTTATCCACATACTCTGGATCTACCGATGTTTATTAAAGGTCAGGGGTCACCGAGTGCAAGAGTGATAGAGAGAGAAAGAGAGATAACAAATGCACTTAGAGAAGGTAAAATGGTGAATTAGATAGAGCCTGAGCAGTGTTATGTTTTACAAGCTACAGAAAAGAGGTACAACTTTAATAGAAAGACATGATAAAGTGTTACCGCTCGAAAGTTTGGGGTTGGTTGATAAGATTTCTATTATTTATTTATTTATTTATTTTATTTTTTTCAAGGCTGTTATATTGGATCGAAAATGCACTAAAAACAGCAATGTTGTGAAATAATATTGCAATTTAAAATAACCACATTGGACTTGATTAAATTAGATTTTTGTGATGCAAAGCTGAATTCTGAAAATACATATTTAATTTGAGCATCATCACTTCAGTCTTCAGTGTCACACGATCCTTCAGAAATCATAATATTCTGGTTTTTGCTGCTCAAACAAACATTTTTAAAATGTTGGGCTAATTTTTGTAGGACAGAAATCTGATGCATTTCTGATGTATAATGTCTGATAAAGTTGCATTTATGAGCACAGTGCTGCTTTGTGTACAGTCGTTACCGGGGAAACAAAAGTGCCACCTAGTGACAGAGCCTCATATTTTAGCCTTTAAACTATTTGTAAGAAATAAAGGAAAGGGATGAGTCAAAAGAGTAAATAATTATTTTAATTTAAAAAACACACACATCTTACTGTTTACATGTTTTAGATTTTTGAAAGCACAAGCTTTTTGCTCTGAACAAAAACAGCAGACAGGCTTATTGAAAATGCAAATTCATCCTGTGCCATCAAAGCCACTGAACAACAAAATGATAATTTATACTTCTGTCTCATACTTTTTCTTTATTTTTAAAAAATATTTTACATTCTGAAATTTGAAATTTGTCACTTTATAAAACTATTTGTAGAATATATATATATATAATATAATGCAGTCATTTTATGGTTTAATATGTTACCATAGACATTGCCCTATTTGAACAGGTCTTAAAAAACAAAACAAAATAAAATCCTGATGGTACCCTGTAAAGTATTTATTTCTTTTTCTTTCTTTCTTTTTTTTTTTTTTTTTTATGTTGGCTATTTATATTATTAAATGCTAAATGCGATCCAGAACTGTGGTTTTTAATAGCACAATAATGTCTGATTTAAAGTGAAAGACTCAAGTGTGTATGAAAATGTAATTTACCACAGTTTAAAGTGATGGAAAATCTTGACAATGCATCTTGAAAGTGCTTGAAATGTGATTGAATTTGAATTTGGAAAAGGAGTAACCCTGCAGATGGTAAATGTGGCAATTTGCCTTGTCTCCACTATCTCTCCTTTATGTAGCTATTAGGCCAGATGCTAGTTTTACAATAGTTGCAGGTTAACTTTGAAGAAAAACCGAAGTCTTCTGACCAGCTGATGTAGCTGAATCAGCTGAATGAAATTTTCCAGACTGTTTCTCATCATCTATGGACTGTTCTCGTGGATGAAAACTGGAACTATGCCCCAGTCAGATGACAAGGTGCACTTTCTTCCCAGTATTCATGCTGATTGGCTCTGCTGAGCCCAAGTTACATGCAAACAATGGGAAATAACATGTTTTATTAATTTACAATCAGCAGGATACATTGTAATGAATTGCTCTACAGTTTTTAAAAATGGTCAGGCAAGATATCAGTACATTGCTCAGCTGTTCTATTCATCAGTATCTGTCAGAAAAAAACTACCATCTATCTATCT